>NC_136527.1:19434062-19439062 GCF_053919585.1 Euprymna scolopes | reverse complement strand
TATCACAATAATCTGTGGATCTATATTAAAAATCCTTGTTAAACTCTGTGATATATTTCCATTCTATGGAGGTCAGGCGCGAACGAACACCCCATAATTTTATTATACCATATTTCTTCAAACTGAAACATAATTATAAAAGTATACTTACACAGATAGATATGAAAAGTCTTTATTACAGTTTGTGCCTATTTCCATTCTATGGAGGCCAAGCGCGAACGCAGACCCTACAATTTTATTATACCATCTCTATTTAAGTTAAAACATACTTATCAAAGTATTCTTATGTACATCTATATCAAAAACACTTGTAAACGTTTTTTATTTTAATTTTTTAATTTTTTATTTCCATACTTTGTGGACCAGGTGCGAACGCAGACCCACAATTTTAAGGAACCACCGTTCTGCCAGATCAAGCATACCCATTCCTGTGTCTCGATACATCTATCATTTTATGTAATCAGTTTTTTAAAATAGTAAACTATATAGGAGCATATTCGTGACCAGACACACACACACACACACACACACACACATAGATGTGTGTGTGTGTGTGTGTGTGTGTGTGTGTGTGTGTGTGTGTGTGTGTGTCTTTACACATGTTTTCTGTGCTGGATGTAGGACTAAAGCTGGATTGAAGAGTCATCTACGTGCACACGGATGCAATAATACTTAAAGAAAAGATGGCAAACTAGTTTCAAGAAGTAGCAATTATAATATATATATATATATATATATATATATATATACATATATATATCTGTATTTTTTTTTTACATGGAGGTCACCAATTATCAAGGCCCGCAAGCCACTCGAGGATAAGGGTTATTGTGTGTACAGTAATCAATGGGATAGTATCGTAGTAATCGTTCGTATTGGACATTTGATAGAGCGTCTTACTTAAGGGGGGGGCGGTTTGTCAGGAGTTTGTTTGTGTTGGACTTGAAGACGTCCAAGTTGTAGTCAGGTGGGAAACAGGCAAACGGAACAGAGTTCCACAGTCGTGCGCTTCTAAGAAAGCTCTGCTCATGGAATCTACGTTTGGATTTAGGCATAGATAAAGAGTGGGGAAAATTAATGACAGTAGTTTCAGCCAGACGGGTGTTTATCATGAAGGATTGGCGAGGGGGGTGGCAGAGATTGGACCTCAGACGAGCACTTGCCATGGAAATAACGATAAAACAAAGACAGGCTCGCAACGTCCCTTCTGTGGGAGAGAGGCTGCATGGAAGAGAAAAGGGCATTTCCACTAAGCTACGAGATCTATTTTGTACTCTGTCAAGGCAGGATAGGCTGCTTTTAGCAGATGTGGCAGCAGTATTCCATCCTTGGACGTACTTGGCTTTTATACAGACAGAGAATTGCATCAGTAGTGAGATATTTCCTGGAACGGTAGAAGGATCCCACTATTTTCCCAGCGTCCTTGGCAACAGACCTGATGTACGTGTTCCATTTCAGATCAGGAGTAAAGGTCAAACCCAGAAGCTTGTCAAAACATGGAGTCTCCCCAAGACGAGAGCCATCCATTTCAATTGATGCCAGATGGGGATCAGAGCGTTGATGATGTAAAGATAGAAGCTTGGTTTTGGATGCATTAAAAGTGACCAGCCACCTCTTCACCCATTGTACCACGCGCTCAAGATCAGAGGAGAGAGAATTAGAGAGAACTTTGTCATTTACGGCCTTTGCTGTGTTGCCATAGATTGTCGTGTCATCAGCATAGATGTCAACGAATGATTTAAGTATTTTGGGGAGATCATTGATGTAGATCAGGAAGAGAGTTGGGCCTAGGATGGACCCCCTGAGGGACTCCAGCATTAATACTGTGGGCCTCTGATTTCTGCCCATCAACCACTACTCTTATGAACCTATCAGAGAGAAATGATTTAATGATTGAGAAAACATTTCCAGTGATACCGTAACTGGAAATCTTGTGAAGTAGGCCCTTAGGACATACCTTATCTAAGGCCTTTGATATGTCAAGAGCAATTGCCCTCGAAAGGAAGCCTTTGTCAAGAGATTCACTAATCCTATGAGATATAACCCTTTGCACATCTGGTGTAGATCTTGCGGGGGGGGGGACCATATTGCATGTCACTAAGAGGGTTGTTTCTGCTGAGGTGGTTGACTACTTCTTTATTTAATATGGATTTCAGCAACTTACTCATGACACACAGGAGACTTATTGGTCTGTACTGAGAGGGAGATGACTTTTCGTCTAAATTCTTAAATACAGGGCATGCTGATGAGGTTTTCCAGGGTGTTGGAAAGCACTTTTATTTAAATTTATTGTAACACTTAAACAGTTTTGTAAGTATGGGGGAAAGTTCTGGTTGGAGCTTTTTCAGCACTATAACTGGAATGCCGTCAGGGCCAGTTGCTTTATATAGTTTGGTGACTTCATGAACAGATATTTGTATGTTGCATAGCGTGTTGTCTGTTATAGGAGGAAATACAGGGAGTTGATGGCCTTCGTCGCATAGTGTAGAATTAGGTGCAAAGTTCTTGGCAAATACTTTAGCCTTGTCAGGTCCATTGATGGTGGTTGGGATGGAACGCATGCTTCTGTTCAGGATCCTGCTTGCTATTTGCCAGAACTGGTGGGAACTAAGCCGCTGCTCAGCTACTTTGGATTTAACAGACTGAGCATATAGCTCTCTTACATTTTTTATTACTCTTTTACAGTGGTTGCTGGCAGTCCTGAAAGCAGCTTTAGTCTCAGTGCATTTATTACGTTGGTAGCTATGGAAAAAGTCATTTTTGTGCGCGATGGCAGCAGCACATTCAGGGGAGAACCATGGCTGGCTGTTAGAATTGTTTGGATGGTATGAATCGGTCTATGCCTACAATTAACCATTCGGTCAGGTCTGATACTATAGAGGACACATTCTTTTCAAACATGGAATTCAGAGGTAGATCAGATAAGAATGTACGGAAGCTATCCCAGTCAGCCATGGAGTACTGGTATACAGTACGGTGGAGGGGTACGTCTGGGGACTTATTACATTTCATTTTTATTTTAACTGATACAACAGAGTGTTTGGAGGATCCCAGAGGAGATAGAACGGAACATGAACATAGCTGAGGGGAAGTTTTGAGAAAAAGGTCTAGAAGGCTTGCGTACTGACCGGTAGTGAGGTCATAGGTAATGGCAAAATCATGACAGAACCTCCCCTCGTCATCGGTCTTATTTGAGTGGGTCAGCCATTCCACATTATGGACATTGAAGTCACCACAAATGTGAATGTTAGCCAAAGGATGAGCAGACAGGATGTGGTCAATTTTTATGTATGATATGTATATATAGTATATATATATGAATATATATGTGTATGTATATGTATATATATATATATGTGTATATATATATGTGTATATATATACATATATATGTGTGTTTATATATGTATATATATGTATATCTATATATATACATATATATACATATATATATACACATATATACATATATATGTATATATATGTATATATATACATATATATGTATATATATATATGTATATATATATATGTGTATATATATATGTGTATATATATACATATATATGTGTGTTTATATATGTATATATATGTATATCTATATATATACATATATATGCATATATATATACACATATATACATATATATGTATATATATGTATATATATACATTGGTAGAGTTCTCAAAGGTCAATACATGTATATATATATGTATATATATATATATATGTATATATATATATATGTATACATATATATTATATATGTGTATATATATATGCATATATATGTATATATATAGATATACATATATATACATATATAAACACACATATGTGTATATATATATACTAGCAATCGGTGCCCGGCGTTGCCCAGGTGTTTTGAGGTTAATGCTGAGAAAAAAAAACGGTCAATTTTTTAAACTTTGACCCCTATTATGACTTCTTAACATTTATTGTTTAGGGATCAAGTAAAGGTAATAAGTTAGATCCATGTCCAAGGAATCTATATCTAAAATATCACGTGTTTAGACCCAAAATTGTAGGAGGAGTTTGGTAGAGTTCTCAAAGGTCAAATCGTTTGATAGCGAGGCCAAATTTCGCGAATTTGGCCTTTTTTTAAAGCAGTTTGGCCTTCAAAATTTATGTTTGGCCTTTTTCTTCACCGATGAAATCTGGGGACGCAACGGAAATTTTCGGCTAAAAAATGTTGTTACTATGCACATCTATGTATTGAAATACAATTTGTGGCAAAATTTCAGGAAAAACTAATGGATGGTTCTCTCGCAATAGTCCGGACAATTCGCTAAATTATCTCGTCAAAACCTTAAATCTCGAATTTTTGTGCATTTTTTTTCGGGGGGGGGCTAATTTGGCATAATAGTGTCCATTTAATAGTATTATCTTGAAAAAATAAAAAAATAAGGAAAATTACCAAAAAAAACCCAAACAAGAACAACAAAAGTGTGCCGTATTTTTAAAAGTTTTATTGCGTTGTTTTTATTTGCTTTTTTTATTTCATCGGTGAAGAAAAAGGCCAAACAGAAATTTGAAGGCCAAACTGCTTTAAAAAAAGGCCAAATTCGCGAAATTTGGCCTCGCTATAAAAAAAAAAATGGGGAAATCCCCCTACTTGAACTTTCTGTTTAATTAATAATGACTCGCTTGTAGCGTTGATTTTTTTCTTTTTTCGCTATAAAAAAATAACTACTTGATGAAATTACGTGATTTTTTCTGTAGGAAAACTTTATCCCATGACGAGTACGTACAATATATATATATTTTTTTAAATATTTCCATTTTTTAATGTCAATGGAAAACTGCACAAGTACCCAAACCCGAAATGTAAAGACCACGAGTGAAGGCGCTTTTTTGGGGGGGGGTTAGTTTCATAATGGCGGCCGTGATGTCGGAGGTTCGATTGTTAGATTGTCAGTTTCGTATTTTTTTAATTTGTAAATCGCAAGTTAGGAAAAAATTAAACCCTTCCAAGATG
>NC_136527.1:19424062-19426562 GCF_053919585.1 Euprymna scolopes | reverse complement strand
GATTGGACCTCAGACGAGCACTTGCCATGGAAATAACGATAAAACAAAGACAGGCTCGCAACGTCCCTTCTGTGGGAGAGAGGCTGCATGGAAGAGAAAAGGGCATTTCCACTAAGCTACGAGATCTATTTTGTACTCTGTCAAGGCAGGATAGGCTGCTTTTAGCAGATGTGGCAGCAGTATTCCATCCTTGGACGTACTTGGCTTTTATACAGACAGAGAATTGCATCAGTAGTGAGATATTTCCTGGAACGGTAGAAGGATCCCACTATTTTCCCAGCGTCCTTGGCAACAGACCTGATGTACGTGTTCCATTTCAGATCAGGAGTAAAGGTCAAACCCAGAAGCTTGTCAAAACATGGAGTCTCCCCAAGACGAGAGCCATCCATTTCAATTGATGCCAGATGGGGATCAGAGCGTTGATGATGTAAAGATAGAAGCTTGGTTTTGGATGCATTAAAAGTGACCAGCCACCTCTTCACCCATTGTACCACGCGCTCAAGATCAGAGGAGAGAGAATTAGAGAGAACTTTGTCATTTACGGCCTTTGCTGTGTTGCCATAGATTGTCGTGTCATCAGCATAGATGTCAACGAATGATTTAAGTATTTTGGGGAGATCATTGATGTAGATCAGGAAGAGAGTTGGGCCTAGGATGGACCCCCTGAGGGACTCCAGCATTAATACTGTGGGCCTCTGATTTCTGCCCATCAACCACTACTCTTATGAACCTATCAGAGAGAAATGATTTAATGATTGAGAAAACATTTCCAGTGATACCGTAACTGGAAATCTTGTGAAGTAGGCCCTTAGGACATACCTTATCTAAGGCCTTTGATATGTCAAGAGCAATTGCCCTCGAAAGGAAGCCTTTGTCAAGAGATTCACTAATCCTATGAGATATAACCCTTTGCACATCTGGTGTAGATCTTGCGGGGGGGGGGACCATATTGCATGTCACTAAGAGGGTTGTTTCTGCTGAGGTGGTTGACTACTTCTTTATTTAATATGGATTTCAGCAACTTACTCATGACACACAGGAGACTTATTGGTCTGTACTGAGAGGGAGATGACTTTTCGTCTAAATTCTTAAATACAGGGCATGCTGATGAGGTTTTCCAGGGTGTTGGAAAGCACTTTTATTTAAATTTATTGTAACACTTAAACAGTTTTGTAAGTATGGGGGAAAGTTCTGGTTGGAGCTTTTTCAGCACTATAACTGGAATGCCGTCAGGGCCAGTTGCTTTATATAGTTTGGTGACTTCATGAACAGATATTTGTATGTTGCATAGCGTGTTGTCTGTTATAGGAGGAAATACAGGGAGTTGATGGCCTTCGTCGCATAGTGTAGAATTAGGTGCAAAGTTCTTGGCAAATACTTTAGCCTTGTCAGGTCCATTGATGGTGGTTGGGATGGAACGCATGCTTCTGTTCAGGATCCTGCTTGCTATTTGCCAGAACTGGTGGGAACTAAGCCGCTGCTCAGCTACTTTGGATTTAACAGACTGAGCATATAGCTCTCTTACATTTTTTATTACTCTTTTACAGTGGTTGCTGGCAGTCCTGAAAGCAGCTTTAGTCTCAGTGCATTTATTACGTTGGTAGCTATGGAAAAAGTCATTTTTGTGCGCGATGGCAGCAGCACATTCAGGGGAGAACCATGGCTGGCTGTTAGAATTGTTTGGATGGTATGAATCGGTCTATGCCTACAATTAACCATTCGGTCAGGTCTGATACTATAGAGGACACATTCTTTTCAAACATGGAATTCAGAGGTAGATCAGATAAGAATGTACGGAAGCTATCCCAGTCAGCCATGGAGTACTGGTATACAGTACGGTGGAGGGGTACGTCTGGGGACTTATTACATTTCATTTTTATTTTAACTGATACAACAGAGTGTTTGGAGGATCCCAGAGGAGATAGAACGGAACATGAACATAGCTGAGGGGAAGTTTTGAGAAAAAGGTCTAGAAGGCTTGCGTACTGACCGGTAGTGAGGTCATAGGTAATGGCAAAATCATGACAGAACCTCCCCTCGTCATCGGTCTTATTTGAGTGGGTCAGCCATTCCACATTATGGACATTGAAGTCACCACAAATGTGAATGTTAGCCAAAGGATGAGCAGACAGGATGTGGTCAATTTTTATGTATGATATGTATATATAGTATATATATATGAATATATATGTGTATGTATATGTATATATATATATATGTGTATATATATATGTGTATATATATACATATATATGTGTGTTTATATATGTATATATATGTATATCTATATATATACATATATATACATATATATATACACATATATACATATATATGTATATATATGTATATATATACATATATATGTATATATATATATGTATATATATATATGTGTATATATATATGTGTATATATATACATATATATGTGTGTTTATATATGTATATATATGTATATCTATATATATACATATATATGCATATATATATACACATAT
>NC_136527.1:19409062-19419062 GCF_053919585.1 Euprymna scolopes | reverse complement strand
CCCGGTGTTGGCCGAGTGTATGGGGGTGTTTTTTTTTTTGTTTTGTTTTTTTACACACAGTGATCACCATTCACCGGAAGCCACTCAGGGATAAGGGTTATTGCAAGTACATTACGTTAGTGTGGAGATTTGATGAAGTGTTTAATTAAGGGAGCGGTTCATTAGGAATTTGTTAACATTGGACTTGAAGATATCCAAGTTGTAGTCCGGTGAGAAGCAGGCAGACGGAACAGAGTTCCACAGGCGTGCAGTTCTAAGAAAGAAGCTTTGTTCATGAAATCCGCGTTTTGATTAAGGCACAGATATAGAGTGGGGGAAATTTTTCACAGTGGATTCAGCTAGACAGGTGTTTTTCGTGAAAGATTGGAGAGGGGGGACCAGAGATTGGAGTTCAGACGAGCACCTGCCATGGAAATAACGATAAAACAAGGATAGGCTCGCAACGTCTCTTCTGTGGGAGAGAGGTTGCAGGGTAGAGAAAAGGGCATCCCCCACTAAGCCACAAAGTCTTTTTGTATGTTGAGCAAAAAAAAAAAAAGAAAAAAAGGTCAATTTTTTAAAGTTTGACCCCTATTATGACCCCTTAACATTTATTGCTTTGGACTTAAATCAAGTTATTAAGTTAGATCCATGTCCAAGGAACCTACATCTAAAATTTCAAGTGTTTAGACCCAAAATTGGCGGCGGAGTTTGGTAGAGTTCTCAAAGGTCAAATAGTTGAAATTTGACCCCATAACAGCCAAATTTCTGGCCGAAAACCGATCACAAAGATTTTCCCAAATCTCTGTACCCTGTATATCAAATTTCGAGTCTGTAGACTGAAAATTGACAGAGTTATTGCGTAAGGAAATGCACAGAGATACACACACACATACACACAGACACGTTTACTTTTATAGATATACTAGCATTTCAGCCCGGCGTTGCCCGGGTGTTTGGAGGTGTATGCTGAGCAAAAAAAAAAAAAGAGTAAATTTTTGTTTTAATTTGACCCCTATTATGACCCCTTAAAATTTATAGTTTCGGGCTCAAATCACTTTATTAAGTTAGATCCAGGTTCAAGGAACCTATATCTAAAATTTCAAGTGTCTAGACCCAAAATTGTCGGAGGAGTTTGGTAGAGTTCTTAAAGGTCAAATCGTTGAAATTTGACCCCTTAACAGCCAAATTTCTGGCTGACACCCGTCACATCGATTTTCCCAAATCTCAGTACCCGGTATTTCAAATTTCGAGTCTATAGACTAAAAATTGACAGAGTTATTGCGTAGGGAAATGTACACAGACAGACAGACAGACAGACAGACACGTTCACTTTTATAGATATATAGATAGATAGATAGATTGGACCCAATTATAGCAATGATTTAAATAGTTGCATCACCACCGAGAAGCGAAACCAAAACGTTCAGCTTACGATTTACTTTTTCCTTTGACATTAATGCCTGAGCTATGAAGACTTGTTTGCTGCAAGGCTAAAAATTAAAACATGAACCAATAGCTATTACGTTACGCATGCATATTCGTAATGCTGTCATTCAGCCTCCATCTGACAAATTCCATTTTTTTCATTTTCACACTTTTGCGTTGATTTCCCCTGACTAAAACCCAAATATAAAGTTTTGCATAGGTTCAAATACCCTATATATTAAGTTTTATGTCTGTAAAACGAAAAACTGACAGAGGAGTTTGGTAGGCAAAATTTTTTAAACAAATATATATACACATATTTTCTGCAACAAATATATATATGCACCGATTTTCTGCAGCTAAACCCGAAATATAAAGTTTCGCATGGGTTTGAATACCCTATATATTAAGTTTGCCAGGTAAAAGTTTTTAAACAGATATACATACGCATACATAAATATATATAGAAAGAAGTTTGTGTTTACTATAAGCTTTTTACGCAAATATTACGCAAGTATAAATCATGTAGAATATTTGCATGAATATAATTACACGTAATAGTTAACTAAAGATGATCATCCCATACGAAAACGTGAAAAAACTAATAGGGAATTAATTAAAATGAATGTTTAAAAGAATATGCAAATTAGCTAGATCTTTTGTTGGTGAATGCAATTCATCGACTCGTATATAAGAAAGTTGTATTTTCTTTTTAAATAATCAGAAAATAGCCCCTTTTATTTTGTCCGTAGCTGTGCCCACTCCCTCTTAGGAAGTGCTCCCTTGTTTTCGGCTGATACCGGAAAACAGGAAGCATTTCAAAATTTAAATACGTAAGGGTGGGTCCTGATTAACACATTCATCGCTTAACGTTTTATTTGGTTCATTTATTTTTATTACTGTTATTTTTCTTTATTTTGGGGTGTTTTTAAGGCTCTCATTATCCCCGCCCATCACCCGCATATATCATACACATCACAATTTCCATTTTGTCATTATTGCATTGTAAATAAAAGTCATTATATATTTTATTTATATAAAAATAAAAAATAAAATAAAAAAAGGTCATAAAAAAGTCATTGTATTAAAAAAAAAAACTTGTACATATTGAAGTATATCAACATTAACAATGCATAATGAATAAAAATGCACAAGACAAAATAACATTATAGATAGATCGGCAGACGCCACGGTACGTCTCGAAGGGAAAGATCGTCTCCCAGTAGTTTTATTTAAAACTAGCGGGGGTACCCGGCGTTGCCCGAGTGTTTGTTTCCGGGAAGGGGGGGGGGAGTTTTAAAAAATGTTATGGTAGGTAAGTAGGAAGGATCAAACCCGGAGTCATGAGTAAAAGTAGGAAAATAAAGTGTGAAAAAAAAAAACATCTGCAACGTTAACAGTTCGGCCACCAAGAAAAGTCCATTCCAGTTGTTTAGGAAAAAAAAACAAAAAAAACGACTACGGTAGGTCGGCGCGAACGTGAAAATATAATGTGAATTGTCCAGCACGCTAACCACTACGCCACAGAGCACTGCAGCTTAGTTTAGTGATTTTAAATAACTTCACATGAAAGAACTACAAAGCCAAACCGGTGTTCTCTTCTCAACTGTTCCTTGTGAACGATCCCCAAACGGTGTTAAGTGGTGGCAGGGGGAGGAGGAATTTATTAGAGAGAAAATATTTTACCACTTCCATTGATCTTAACCGATTTTGGCCGTGACTTCTCAGCAGAAAAAGTATAGAAATCTAAGATTATCGAGGAATTTGAGAAATAATAAGCCTATAACACACCTCAGATATTTTTCTGCCGTTTGTGCATATTATATTTGCATGAAATATCTTAATTTTTAATCCTATTAATGTCAAAATCAGACGGGAAAAAATGAGTTCATTTTATTTATATAGAGAAGAACAGATTTCAAGACTGTCGCGCCCTCTAGTGGTAATTCATTGAAGTGCAAGGGAGATAATCCGTAGTTCATTGAAGTGCAAGGGAGATAATCCTGTCCAATATATTACCCATATTGTCATCTGGGGCTTTAAGTAGATCCAACTCCTAAAGTGAATGCGGTATTGTGGTGATTGCAACTAGTGATAGGGAATAGACAAGTGGACGACCCCCGACACCCATTTCCCCCCCCCCCACACACCCTTTCTTCTTAAATAAACACTTAAATAATCAGAAAATAGGTCCTTAACCTTCGGGCCGAGATCAAAAACCAAACGACTTTTTATAAAAAAATTTTTTTTACCGATTTATTTTATTGTTTAGTTAAACACACACACACACACACACACACACACACACACACACACAGAGTATGTAAGTACCTCCATTGGAAGATTTGTGGAGAGATGCAACTTGACAGATCAACGAACATCTGGGAACATGAACCACGACTGATAACATCAAACGAAAAAGTGATCGTATTCTATGACAAAGACATACAGGCGGGCAGATACATAAAAGACAAAGACATCAAACCAGATATTTTAATATGGAAAAAGCCCGAAAGAACTGCGCTCATTATCGATGTCACAGTCCCAAATGATTTTGGCCTTAATAGAGCTGAACGGGAAAAAATAACAAAATATCAGGACCTAAAAAATGATCTAAAAACCACATGGTCTCTGAAAGAAATAAAGATTATACCGGTTGTGATAGGAGCAACTGGCTTAATAAAAAAGAATCTTCATAAATACTTAGAAGCAATCTCTGAAAGACCAAGCTGTAAGGAAATACAGATAGCAGCCATAAAGGGAACAGCATCTATTCTTAAAAGAGCCCTTGGATATAAATTTAAATCATAACAGAATCAAGTGTTAGCTCCAGGAGGAGTTAGGCCCAGTCGGTGGGGCATTAGAATACGCCGACTGCCCCCCTACAGAGGGTAAAAGTCCCTCAATGGGGGTCCTGGATATGACCTTAAACTATATCCAGTGGTGAGGCCCCAGCTTGTGGGCTTTGGGGAGTGTGGAGCTACCCTTTAATTACCATTGCTCCCAGGTCCACTCTGACCTGGAGTGGTAGTACTTGTTAGGGCCCCAACTATGGGTTAAATAGAAACCGACGTGAAAACAACAAATATATTCTATTAAAAAAATCTTTGGATTCGGCATTAAATAACCCGAAAAGGGTTGATATGCCGTAAAACAACCAACCAACCAACCAACCAGGAGGAGTTAACTCCCTTGATCTCTTAAAACTTACTGAAGTTAAATTAAAAAAAAAAAAAATATGATCTGAGAATCTTAAGTAGGACCCCCCCCCCCGCTGTGCTTGGGGTATTTTAGCAAATGAGAACTTTAGCTAGGATAAAGCATTGACTAGCAAAGGTACAGGGATGAGGTTGACCACAGACATCCCCTCCCCAATTTTTGAATGGCCTTCTGCCTAATTTTTTGTTTATTTCTCTTTTGTTTATAAACTTTTCAGATTAAATAAAAAAATATATAAATCAAAGTGTAGTATCTGTTCTGATGCTTACACTTAACATTTTTGGTCTCGGTTAATGGAAGAGAAATCCTTCACGACTGATACATTTTTTTTTAGTTTTGTTACTAACCAGAGTGCTCCATTTTGGGAAGCTGGTCTCCACCACCTCACCACATTAAAAACTGATCCTGTGTCTAACTCTGCCCTCATGGCGAGGCAAGTAAACACAAAACCGAAGGAAGAAAAAACGTTCTTGGGCTTCGGGCTGGGATCAAAGTGTAATATCTGTTCTGATGCTACACTCCTTAAGAGGAAACCTTCTATACTGAGACAATTATTAGTGCCCCCTTATTGCCCTTCTTTTTGGGGAGCTGGCTCCCCTCGCATTTAAAACGACCTTGTGTCACATTTTTGCTTTCGTGGGAAGCAAATAAATACTAATAAAACAAGTGAAGCATGCATGGTCCCCTGTGAGTGCACTGTGAACGAGGCATAAAAAAATGACTAAGTTCAGTATCGCTCCCCCCCATTTAGTCCCCAGGGGACGTCAAATCCTGGTGAAAATGAACAAACGGTGCAGTTTTAGGTTTTAACATATGTAAATTGGGGTTCTGCACCATGCAAAAAAAGAAATGACTAAGTCCATCATTTGCCCCCCCCCCATTTAGCCCTAAAAGTCCGCAAGACCTTAACATATTTAAATTTGAGTTCAACACCATGCAAAACTGCTAAACAGACATACACAGAAAATTTGTGACAAATATAGTAAAATAGCCCCAAAAATGGAGTGTTTTTATTAGCCCTAAAAGAAGTCTCCTGTGTGTTATGAGTAAGTTGCTGGAATCCATATTAAATAGCGAAATAGTCAACCACCTCAGCAGGAATAACCTTCTTAGTGACACACAATATGGTTTCCGCTCTGCAAGATCTACCGCAGATATGCTGACGGTTATATCCCACAGGATTAGTGAATCTCTTGACAAAGGCTTCCTTTCTAGGGCAATTGCTCTTGACATATCAAAGGCCTTCGACAAGGTATGGCATAAGGGTCTACTTCACAAGATTTCCAGCTACGGTATAACTGGAAATGTTTTCTCAATCATTAAATCATTTCTCTCCGATAGGCTCATAAGAGTAGTGGTAGATGGACAAAAATCGGAGGCCTGCAATATAAATGCTGGAGTCCCTCAGGGGTCAATCCTGGGCCCAACTCTCTTCCTGATCTACATCAATGACCTCCCTAAACACATACTTAAATCATTCGCTGACATCTATGCTGATGACACGACCATCTACGGCAACACATCAAAGGCTGTAAATGACAAAGCTCTCTCTGATTCTCTCTCCTCTGATCTCGAGCGCATGGTTCAGTGGGGGAAGATGTGGCTAGTTACCTTTAATGCATCCAAAACCAAACTCCTATCCTTACATCATCAACGCTCTGATCCCCATCTGGCATCAATTGAAATGGATGGCTCCATGTTTTGACAAGCTTCTGGGTTTGACCTTTACTTCTGATCAGAAATGGAACACGTACATCAAATCTGTTGCCAGAGATGCTGGGAAAATGGTGGGATCCTTTTACCGCTCAAGAAGATATCTCACTACTGATGCAATTCTCTATCTGTATAAAAGCCAAGTACGTCCAAGGATGGAGTACTGCTGCCACATCTGGGCAGGAGCTGCTAAAAACAGCCTATCATGCCTTGACAGAGTACAAAATAGACTTTGTGGCTTAGTGGTTGATGCCCTTTTCTCTTCCCTGCAACCTCTCTCCACAGAAGAGACGTTGCGAGCATGTCTTTGTTTTATCATTATTTCCATGGCAGGTGCTTGTCTGAGCTCCAATCCCTCGTCCCCCCTCGCCAATCTTTCACAAGAAACACCCGTCTGGCTGAAACTACTGTCAATAATTTTCCCCACTCTTTATCTGTGCCTAAATCCAAGCGTAGATTCCATGAGCAAAGCTTCTTACTTAGAAGTGCATGCCAGTGGAACTCTCTGCCGCTTTCCTGTTTCCCACCTGACTACAACTTGGACGTCTTCAAGCCCAACATAAAAAACTCCTGACAAACCGCCCCCTTTAAGTAAGACACTCTATCAAAACCCCCAATAATAATGATTATTACAATACTATCTCATTGATTACTGTACACGCAATAACCCTTATCCCTGAGTGGCCTTCGGGCCTTGATAAGTGGTAAACCCCATGTAAAAAAAAAAAATATTTGAGGGGGGAGTGTGGGGAATGATGGTGTGTGCTTATTTTGAGTCAGTGTTCATATTTACAGCACCTCAGCCCTTTTCGGAGATTTATAAAATATAAGCAGAAATGTACCTTATATTTTCATCACATCTCTTGACCATGTCAGTTCACCTAGAACAATAAGCTCATAGCAATAGCAACAACACAAGCTTTATTCCTGGCTAATTAATATAGCTGCTTCTCATCGCTCCACGAAAAACGCTCCATCCGAGAAATGTGTTTGTCAAACTCAAAACTCGAACTCAACTCTCAACTGACTGACTAAAAACTCGTTTCTATTTATATCTTTGGGTTATTAGCATATTCCTACTGCACTGTTTCTTTTGGAACACCCTGTATTTATATCAGGGTGTGTGCGTGTGGGCTGTAATTTCTGTTAACCGCTTGCACCCAAACTACACTCACTGACCTATCTGGCAACACAGGTGCACGCTCTGTCAACGGAAGTTCTGGGTTTGATCTATGTAATCGGTAACCTTTATTGTGTTCAACCCAGTACCACATTAATAGATGGAATTAACATGACTATTTTTTATTGTTTTTTTTTTTATGAAAATAAAGTTTTTAATTTTTGTTGTTGTTTTTTTTAACTTATTTAGTTTTTGGGGTTTCAAAAAACTTGTCACAAAAACAAATATATAACAAATAAATGTTATCAAAGGCAAGATAAATTACTTTTCTAACTAAGTGGATATGTTTTTAGTGTTTTTGTTTAATGTAGCATGTTTTCTTTTTTAAATTTTCCATAATTTTCCATCTCATTGTCAATTTTCATATCATACGCTTACCGATACATTGCTTCTTCGTCAACATGAGACCATTTCACGCGATACATGTCATGGACTCTGTAACAATTTAAAATTTAAATAGCAATTATCTGAATTCCAAAATTTTAAGCAAATATTTTTAAAACATTAAGATTAATAAAAAGTTACTTCTGATATATTTTAATGGAATGTGCTCTGATGAACTCGTTGCACTTGTGTCGCCTCCACGTACATATCCCTGATAAACCCGCTTAGCAATAAAATCCCACCATTTCACTGTTGAGGTCCTTAAATGCTAGAAAGCTTTCTATTCTAATAGTTTCATCCCTTCTTGTCGTCCCTTCATCCCTTCATCCCTTCATGTCCTCCCTTCATCCCTTCTCATCGTCCCTTCATCCCTTCTCGTTGTCCCTTTCCTCCCTTCTTGTCGTCCCTTCATCCCTTCTCGTCGTCCCTCATCCCTTCCTCCCTTCTTGTAGTCCCCCATCCCTTCATCCCTTCTTGTCGTCCCTTCATCCCTTCTCGTCGTCCCTTCATCCCTTCTTGTCGCCCCTTCATCCCTCCATCCCTTCATGTCGTCCCTTCATCCCTTTCCGTCGTCCCTCATCCCTTCCTCCCTTCTTGTCGTCCCCCATCCCTCCATGTTATCCCTTCATCACTTCATCCCTTCTCATCGTCCCTTCATCCCTTCTCGTTGTCCCTCATCCCTTCCTCCCTTCTTGTCGTCCCCCATCCCTTCTTGTCGTCCCTTCATCCCTTCTCATCGTCTCTTCATCCCTTCATCCCTTCTCCTCGTCCCTTCATTCCTTCTTGTCGTCCCTTCAACCATCCATCCCTTCATCCCTTCTCATCGTCCCGTCATCCCTCCATCCCTTCATCACTTCTTGTCGTCCCTTCATCACTACTTGTCGTCCCTTCATCACTTCTTGTCGTCCCTTCATCCCTCCATCCCTTCTTGTCGTCCGTTCATCCCTCCATCCCTTCATCCCTTCTTGTCGTCCCTTCATCCCTCCAAGTCGTCCCTCATCCCTTTTTGTCGTCCCTTCATCCCTCCATCGTGCCTTCATCACCTCATCCCTTCTCGTCGTCCCTTCATCCCTTCTCGTCGTCCCTCATCCCTCCCTCCCTTCTTGTCGTCCCTCATCCCTTTATCCCTTCTTGTACCTTCATCCCTTCTTGTCATCCCTTCATCCCTTCTTGTCGTCCCTTCATCCAAGTTGTTTGTCTGTTATTAAACGAAACACGTGTAAGCTGTACTGTAGAGAATTTCAAGAATTTAAGAAAACACTAATAAAACATATGAATATACATATATATATATTATATATATATATACACATACACATACATATATATATGTATATATATATACACATACATATATATATACACATACATATATATATGTATATATATATACACATACATATATATATACACATACATATATATATGTATATATATATACACATACATATATATATACACATACATATATATATGTATATATATATACACATACATATATATATGTATATATATATACACATACATATATATATACACATACATATATATATACACATACATATATATATATATATACACATACATATATATATACACATACATATATATATACACATACATATATATATATATATATACACATACATATATATATATACACATACATATATATATATATATACACATACATATATATATATACACATACATATATATATATATATATACACATACATATATATATATACACATACATATATATATATATATATACACATACATATATATATATATATATATATATATATATATATATACACATACATATATATATTATATGGACAAATGCGCGCATGAAAAGTAATATTCTTAAGATTTTATTAAACCTGGAAAAGTAAAGGACAAGAAATTCAACCTGGAAAAGTAAAGAACAAGATATTCTAGTAAAGTAAAAAATAAGAATTTTTTAGACTAAAAATATTGCAGCTAAAAATAAAATTTGAATATTGATAAATATTTTATTTATTATTTGCATATGTTGTTGTTTATTGTTGAGTTAGAAAGGGTGTCAGTCGCTGGATTGAACTTATTTCA
>NC_136527.1:19376562-19404062 GCF_053919585.1 Euprymna scolopes | reverse complement strand
GCCATTTGTTTATTTCAAATATATCGATAAACACTGCATGTTTTTCGGACTGATTAAACATCTTACATTAAATAAAAACACTAAATAACTTATCCAGTTAGGTAGAATAGTAACTTATCTTGCCTTTGGTAACATTTATTTGTTATATATTTATTTTTTTGACAACTTTTTCGAATTTATATGTATAGTAAAACAAACCCAGGTTTTTTGTTTTTAATTAGAGACTGTAAGACTTGTTTAATTTTGTAATGTTTTATTTTCAATAAAATAAAATTTTAAGGCATCAAAATTTTGGTCAATTCTGAATTTTGCATGAAACAAAAACAAATGACAATATGGCAAAAAAAGTTTTTGTCCAAGAAAAAAATTTTTTTTTTTTTGTAAGTTGATGTGCCGGAAAGATAGGGGTGGGATCACATTAATTTGAATATTTATATTTGTCCGTCTGTAGTGCTCAACTTCGATAGAGCATTTTCATTGTTACATGGGCCGATTGTATCGACGCATCTTAAATGTATCATCATTTTTTGTTCTGTTAGGTGGGTGCGCCTAGGAGCGAGGGAGGATGGTCATGCGACTTAATTGGAATATTTTAATTTGTTTCATTAAGGTCCGTTGTTTGAAACGTTAAGTGTCCGCAGAATTTTGGGACTCTGAAAGTTTTAGTCTGTTAAAATTAGCGTGAGAATTTAGAACTCTTGCATGTCCTTCTGACGGTGTGCTCGGCTCTGTCGATTCTCCAGTGCCTGGGGGCTCCCAGTGACCCGAGTCAGACGCTGAGTCTAAACCCGAACAAGACTTTGGCAGTGAGGTGGGGCAGACCCCTCGTCCGTCGTCATCGGTCGACGAGGATGACTGCAGAGAGCTGGAGGTTAAATGGACCAAAGGGTGCGGACTTCTTCTACCTGGAGACAATGGGAGTCGACAAGCAGTTCCAGATTCTCGATGTTGCTTCGGGTGGGGTTGATGAGAGTGATAGGGAAATGTCTCAGAATTTGTGTCGAGTGAGTCCGCAAAGCTGTGTTCCGACGCCAAGTCAAAGTCCGACGGCGTTAGTGCATCCAGAGAGTCGTGGTCTTCGGTGCTTTGGTAATCGTCTTGGATTTTATTTTGTAAAAGTTTGTTCCCGATTTCTTGGAGTTCGTGCTCGTCAAACACGTCTTTTGATGACATGGATGCAGAGACGGACGTCGATGTGGAAAAATTCTCACAGTCCTGTGTGCACATCCCGACCACTTTTAGGACGCAGTCCAACTTCTTCATGTAATCTAAGTGACCTTTGACCTGAAAGAAGCAAAATTTAGGGAATTAACAACCATTGCTACGTGTCACCCATAAGTAAAAAGAAAAACATTGACAAGTTTCATAGTTTTAACGTCAAAGTTTTAAAATCAATAATTGTGCAGTAATTGTCAAACGATGATTAAGAAACGAAACTACGTAATACCTGGGAAAAATCGTTACCAAGATAAAAAGATCAGTTTTTTTTAATGCAGGGGACATTCATTATTTTACGATTTTAATAGTAAATCATAGACATTACAAAGTTAATTTTGATAGTTCGAATTGAGTTGTCTCTCTTTATTACATATAGCGGATCAAGATAATGTTCTCACTTCCTTTGATTTTCTTAGTTAAAAAAATTTACTTGTTCAAGTTACGTGATATTTGGAATATGACATTTTCATTCCATTATGATTTGAACATCTAAATAAATAATTGCGAAAGATTTTTCCATTCATCCTTCTTTAATAAAACGCGTTATCATCATCATCATCATCATCATCATATATTAACCATCATCATCAACGTATTAATCATCATATAATCAATCACATATCGTATTAATCATCATCATCAACGTATTAAGCATTATCACCATATTCTATTATCATCATCATATCCTATAATTCATCATCATCATCATCATCATTGTATTAATCATCATCATCACATTAATCATCATCATCATATTAATCATCATCATCACCATCATACATTAATCATCATCATCATCGCATTAATCATCATCATCCTCGTATTAATCATCATCATCATTGTATTAATCATCATATTGTATTAATAATCATCATAATCATGATTGTATTAATCATCATCGTTATCGTCATCGTATTAATCATATTAATCATCATTGTATTAATCATGATGATCATTATCATATTAATCATCATCATCATCATTATTATATATTAATCATCATCATCATATCCTTTTAATCATATCGTATTAATCATCATATCATATTCATCACCATTATCATCATACCACATGAATCCAAAATTTCTATTGTTAACATTGGTTTCCCCGATATTTTTTTTGTGAGAATTCTTTCTAGAAAGACATCGACAATTACAGGAAGTAAGATTGCCAACATCCTAAGTGAAAATGATTTTTGTGGAATGAACAGGATTCGAACTTGTGACACCCAGGTCATCAGTTGGCATCGTTAACCGCTTGAACACCATCAGCATGCAACATTAGATTTCGAAATATTTTATATATATAGTAATCTGCCAACGTCAACAGTAATCTTCAGGATTTCTTAATTTGCATATTTATTTCATAAACAACTTCTAATTAATTAATATCCTCTAATATCCTTTTTTTTTAAATTGCATTGTCATATTTTTTTGTATATTTTTTTTTTACGCGAGTCGACACTTATCAAGGCCCGAAGGCCACTCGAGGATACGCGTTAATGAAAGTAAGGTGGTCATGTAGTAATCGTTAATGGTGTAAGTTGGGTAGACTTTGATTATTTACGGGGACAAAAGAACTTGTTTACATTGGACTTGAAGGTTACCATATTGTAGTCGGTTGGGAAACAAACCAGCAGAACAGTGTTCCACGGGCGTGCAGTTCTAGGGAATCTGCGTTCAGATTTAGGCACAGATAGAGAGTGGGGAAAATTGTTGATAGCGGATCTAGTTAGTTGTGTGTTATTTGTGAAAGTCTGGCAAAGATGGGACCATAGATTGGAGCTCAGACGAGCACTTGCCATGAAAATAACGATAGAGCAGAGACAGGCTCGCAACGTATCCTCTGTGGGAAAGAGGTTGCAAGTAAGAGAAAAGGACATCACCTACTAGATTTCAAAGCCAGTTTTGAACAATGAAGGCTGGATAGGGCACAGCCCAGCAGCTCTTTCTCGGATATGGCAATGGTCTTGGGGAGGCCTCAAGTTTTGACAAGCTTCTCGGCTTGACCGTTACTCCTGATCTTAAATGGAACACGTACATTAAATCTGTTGCCAATGCTGCTGGAAAAATGGTGGGATCCTTCGATCTATCCAGTAGATATCTCACAACTAATGCAATTCTCTATCTATATATGAGCCAGGTACGTCCAAGGATGGAGTACTGTTGCCACATCTGGGCAGGAGCTGCGAGAAAGGATTTGTCCTGCCTTGATAGAGTACAAAATAGACTTTGTAGCCTCGTAGGAGATGTCCTTTTCTCTTCTCTGCAACCTCTATCTCACAGAAGAGATATTGCGAGTTTGTCTCTGCTTTATCATTATTTTCATGGCAAGTGCTCGACTGAGCTTCAATCTATGGTCCCCCTTCGCCAAACTTTCACAAGAAACACTCGTCTAGTTTAAAACACTATCAATAATTCCCCCCACTCTTTATCTGTGCCTAAACCTAAACGTAGATTCCATGAACAAAGTTTATTTCTTAGAACTGCATGCCTGTGGAATTGTCTTCTATTTTCCTGCTTTCCAGCTGACTACAATATGGTTGTCTTCAAGTCCAAGGTAAACAAGTTCTTGATGAGCCGTTCTACTTAAGTTAACAAATTTACCGAATTTCCATTACTAACGATTACTATAGTCCAATTGACTACTGTACACTCTTAACCCTTATCCTCGAGTGGTCTCTGGGCCTTGATAAGTGGTTATGTTTATGTAAAAAAAAAAAAAAAAAGAAAAAAGTACTCCATTTTAGAATGTAAAGGATTGCATCAGCTGTGAGATATCTACTGGAGCAGTAGAGTGATCCAAGTATTTTTCCAGCAGTATTGGCAACAGATTAGATGTACGTGTTCCATCTCAGATCAGGAATAGAAATTATCTGCAATAATTTAATTGCTAGCACAACATCTGATGTTCTTTTCCTCCTTCACGGTACGGGTTCAAGCCTGCCTGCCTACTACCACTTTTTTTTTTTTTTTGCTCAACACACACCTCCAAACATCCGGACAATGCTGGGCACTCAGGCTAGTCTATTATATATGTTATGTTTGCCGTTCATTTTCCTCGCCAACTGTTATGTTTGCAGGTTGAACCAAATAACGTAGAAAGCAATACAAATGAAGACTCAACAAACAAAAGTAGATCAATAAGAAGTGTATTAGGAAAAGTATATTTACAGTATATTTACATAATGGTTGTCAGGTAAGAGAGTCTTGGCTGGAGAACATATCTGCTGTCGGCTCTGCCTTCGGTGGCTTCTGGTTAACACACACTCAGACTAACCGAGTCTTGCTATTTATGTGTAATATTATCCACATATGTAAATGAGTGGGTGCCACCACAACAATATAAATCTCACTTGTCTGTTTAAATGTATGTATGTATGTATGTTTGTTTGTATGTCTGACAAAAACTTTCGACAGAGGCAACGGATCCTGATACAATTGGAATCATTTTGAAGCTTGACGTCTCGACCGACAGATATCAAAAAATTGGCTAAAAACATTAATTCTTTCACCCTAAACTCAGCCGTTTTGTACAAGGAAGGGTCGATTTTGTTTCCGACATCTGAGAACAGATACTGTTGAATAGTAGGAGTATATATTTCAAGATGATGCGAAGTTAATATTGGGGCACACATATAACGACGATGAGGGGGGACATTCATACCAGTTCTTATATGCTTTTTGGGGTGGTCATATATAACTGTTCTTATAACTGTTATGATATTTTGAAGTTGAACGTTAAAAAAACATTATTTTTTGTACCAATGTAATATATAGATGGATTAATAGATAGATAGATAGATAGAAATAATACCGACAAAGGGATTTAAAAATTTAGTCGAGTGTTATCTGTGAAAGTCCGGCAACAAAGCGACCATAGATTGGAGCTCAGACGAGCACTTGTCATGAAAATAATGATAGAGCAGAGACAGGGTCGCAATGTCTCTTCTGTGGGGAAAGAGGTTGCAGGGAAGAAAAAAGGGCATCACCTACTAGATTTCGAAGGGTTAGGGTTAGGTTGAACTAACAAGGCTGGATAGGGTTAGGGTTAGGTTGAACTAACAAAGCTGGATAGGGCGCAGCCAAGCAGTTCTTGCCCGGATGTGACAATAGTACTCCAGAAGCAGTAGATTGATCCAAGTATTTTCCAGCAATATTGCCAACAGATTTGATATGTGTTCCATTTCAGATCAGGAATAGAAATTATCCGCTATAATTTAATTGCTAGTACAACATCTGATGTCGCTGAGAACAGATACTGTTGAATAGCAGGGGTATATATTTCAAGATGATGCGGCGTTCATATTGGAGCACATATATAACGATGAGGAGGAAGACGTTTATACAGTTCTTATATGCTTCTTGGGGACTTCGTATTAACAGTTCATCATGACGATGACTGTGACAATTCTTGAGCGGAAGACTTTTATATATCAGACAGGGGATTGTTCTTCTTAACATATACCGAGGAGAGGGTGGTATGACGCACGGTTCTTAACACAGAGATACATAATCTTCGAACGGTTACACAATGTTCATTATAAGATGATTAACACAATTACCTTTCGTTCGTGATGAAGGATGTGACACAAGATAACAGTTACAACATAAATGATGACTTCTTTATTCATCGGATCGACCGGTCGATGACATCAGGAATTGCGCTTGTATCTACATGGTCAATCTTCTACCCTTCGCCTCTAAGGGACTCTCCTCTCCAACTGACTGTCAACACTTCTAGTCAACTGACTCTCTGACTGACTAAAATCTGAACCACACATGGAGAAATGTCCTTTTTCTATGACGACAGAAGTGTGTTTTCAAACCTGACTAATTTCATGTGGCTTTTCATATATTTGTCCAAAACACACTTCTGGCAAACAAAGAATCCTCACCTAACCTATTTTTTAGCCTAACCTATTTTTTAAACAATATATTATTAATTTGTATTGTTCATTCTTTTAACTGACATTTTAATATTCAGATTTCTAAAAGAATTGGACAATCAACTTAATTTCTAACATTCCATGTCTTAACCTCGTGTTATAGAGCATCTCTCCTCTCTCTCTCTCTGGCTCTTTCATACTCTCTCTATCTTCTCTCTTTGTGTCTCTATTAGATAGTAGATCGAGAGAGAGAGGGGGAGGGGGGGAGGAGGTCAGAGAGATATTTTTGTAGTTAATCCACGTTGCAGGAAGTGACGTTTCATCTAACCGGATGTCATGTGATGCTACGAGGCAAGGTTGGTGAAACGTTGAGTCTCTCAGAAAATGCCGAGCCGAGCAGAAGTCTAAAATGGTTCTCTCCTAAGTAAGGGGGGAGATGCGCGCCCCAGACGTGGGACGTGGTAGGTACCCACAGTGGAGACCATCGACGGCGGCATCTGCAGATCATGCCTGGGAGAATAAAAGGTTGAAAACCCAACATCTGTCTTCATCTTGTGTATTCCGGCGAAAACAGCAAGAGAGCTCCACGCAGATGAAGACTCTCTCAGAGCAGCGGAACAAGGTATGAATCTTCTTTAATTCAAACACATAAATACACAACAAGCGCCCTAACCACTAGACAAACGGTTTAAGGGATCTTGGGTCCCGTTCTCTCGTCTCTTAACACTCGTAATATCTCTCTCTCTCTCTCTCTCACCGTCGTAAACTTCTTCTCTTCAGTAGTAAAATGGACACGTCATCACCAGGGTACCAGTATCCTTCAAGTAAAGTGTCCAAGTCAAATCCTCTTCTTCTCCCTCCCTTATGTAACACTTGCCTACAGGGTTCGATTATAGGCTTATCCTAATCTCATTTTAACTTATCTAATATTCTTCATATTTACATGAAAAAGGGACAGCCCTTTTCCATGTAGCATAGGTACTTCTGCAGTTTATGAACCGTGCTGAAATTAGTTCTTAACACAGAGGAGGGGAGATGCATAATCTTCAAAGAGTTACACAATGTTCATTATAACATGATAAACACAATTACCTTTCGTTTGTGATGAAGGATGTGACACAAGGCAACATAATGATGACTTCTTTATTCATCTAATCGACCGATCGATGACGTCAGGAATTCAAATTTGGATCTACATAGTCTAAATGTTCTCCCTTCGCTTCCGAGGGATTAACTGACCAACTATCTGCCTCTCTTGCTGACTGACTAAAATCCGAACCCATGATATGGAGAAATGTTTCTGACGTCAGAAGTATGTTTTTCAAACGTGACTAATTTTCATGTGGCTTTACATATGTTTCTCCAAAACACATTTTTGTCAAACAAAAGAATCCTCAATATATAACTCTAACCTATTTTGAAACAATATATTTTTTATTTGCATTGTTCATTCTTTTACTGACATTTTTAATAATCCGATTTCTAAACAAATGGACAATCAACTCCTTTTTCCGATATAAACAATATTTAACTATTCTAATAGAATTAAACAATACAGTAAATTTCTCACATTCCATTTCTTAACTTTGCCTTCAGGGTTCGATTCTAGGCTTATCCTAATCTCATTTTCACTTGTCTAATATTCTTCGTATTTACATGGGAAAGGAAACAGCCGTTTTCCATGTAACACTCTTATCTGTCGAAGATGAGAATCTGCAGAGACCCGTGGCATAGTGGTTGCAGTACTTGGTAAATTTCAGGGTTGTTTTTAGTGACATTTTCACCCCCAAACAAGGTACAGTGTCACTTTAACATAGGGGGCTACTATCTGGGACATAATTTGCAGAAGTACTAACTAGGGAGTTGAGCAGCAACATATCTGTTTACAAATAATGATGACTTCTTTATTCATCTGATCGACCGGTCGATTGACGTCAGGAATTCGGTTTGTATCTACATGGTTATTCTTCTACCCTTCTCCTCTAAGGGGAATCTTCTCTGACTATGTTAACTCTTGGCTGATCAACTCTCTCTAACTGACTCTTGCTCTGACTAAACTCCGAGAAATGGTCTTTGTCTATGGCATCAGAGTGTGTTTTTTCTAACGTGACTAATTTCACGTGGTTATGCATATGTTTGTCCAAAACACACTTTTAGCAAACAAAAGAATCCTCAATTCTAAACTAACCTATTTTTTTAAACAATATATTTTTAATTTGCATTGTTCATTCTTTTACTAACATTTTTAATATTCCAATTTCTAAACGAATGGACAATCGACTCTTTTTTCCGATTTAAACAATATTTAAAAATAGACTAAATTTCTCACATTCCATTTCTTAACTTTGCATACAGGGTTCGATTCTAGGCTTATCCTAATCTCATTTTCACTTGTCTAATATTCTTCGTATTTACATGGAAAAGGGAACAGCCCTTTTCCATGTAACATTCTTATCTGTCGAAGTTGAGAATCTGCACAGACCCGTGGCATAGTGGTTACAGTACTTGGTAAAATTCAGGGTTTGTTTTAGTGACATTTTCACCCCCAAACAAGGTACAGTGTCACTTTAACATAGAGGGCTACCATCTGCGACATAACTTGCAGAAGTACTAAGTAGGGAGTTGAGCAGCCAGATGTCTGTTTACAAATAATGATGACTGATCGACCGGTCAATTGACATCAGGAATTCGGCTTGCATCTACATGGTTAATATTCTACCCGTCGCCTCTAAGAGGACTCTCTTCTGACTATGTCAACTCTTGGCTGATCAACTCTCTCTACCTGACTCTTGCTCTGACTAAAATCCGAACCCATAATATGGAGAAATGGTCTTTGTCTAAGGCGTCAGAAGTGTGTTTTTTCAAACGTGACTAATTTCACGTGGTTATGCATATGTTTGTCCAACACACTTTTGACAACAAAAGAATCTTCAATTCTAATCTAACCTATTTCGAACCAATATATTTTTAATTTGCATTTTTCATTCTTTTACTGGCATTTTTAATAATCAGATTTCTAAACGAATGGACAATCGACTATTTTTCCGATATAAACAATATTTAACTATTCTAATAGAATTTAACAATACAGTAAATTTCTAACATTCCATTTCTTAACTTTGCATACAGGTTTCGATTCTAGGCTTATCCTAATCTCATTTTCACTTGTCTAATATTCTTCGGATTTACATGGAAAGGGAACAGATACTACACTTTTTAATTTGTGCCAATTTTTTTTTTTTTGTTTCATTGCTGCAAGGAAATATGCTTACCACATCGCTCAGGTCAATATTGTGCATACAATGGTGCTGCATCTTCACCGGCATCAAACCTGCGATGTGTACCTGCATCGAAGATGAGCGATATAAAAACTTCAGCATCCAGTCGCCTCTGAGAAAAAAAAAAAAAAATTTTTTAATTCAAATATAAAATAAACATAAAAGGAATGCCGAGTCAAGATCTTTCTAGCAGCTCTTGGATCAATAGATTCTCTCTCCTCTGATGTTGATCACGTGATGCAATGGGGAAAGAGGTGGCTGGTTGATTTTAATGGCTCTTATATAGATAGAGGATTAGTCAAGATCTTTCTAGCAGCTCTTGCCCAGATGTGACAACAGTACTTAATCCGTGGACGTACCTGGCTCTTTTATAGGTATATCAGTGAGAGATCGATAATGAATGGATGAAAATAACGATACATCAGAAACAAACTCGCAACATCTTTTCTGTGAGAAAGAGGTTGCAGGGAAAAGAAAAGGGCGTCCCCCACAAGGCTACGAAGTCTATTTTGAACTCTATGAAGGCAGGACAAGTCCTTTTTAGCAACTCCTGCCCAGATGTGGCAACAGTATTCCATCCTTGTACGTACCTAGCTCTTATATCTAGATAGAGAATTGCATCAGCAGTGAGATAGTACTTTCTGTTAGACGGGTGTTTCTTGTAAAAGTTTGGTGAGGAGGGACCATAGATTGGAGCTCAGCCAAGCACTTGCCATGAAAATAACGATAAAGCAGAGACAAACTCGCAACATCTTTTCTGTGAGAAGGAGGTTGCAGGGAAGAGAAACGGACATCCCCTATGAGGCTACGAAGTCTATTTTGATTTGAACTCTATCAAGGCAGGATAAGGCCTTTCTACCAGCTCCTGCCCAGATGTGGCAACAGTACTCAACCCTAGGACGTACCTGGCTCTTATATAGATAGAGAATTGCATTAGCAGTGAGATATCTACTGGATCGATAGATTCTCTCTCCTCTGATGTTGATCACGTGATGCAATGGGGAAAGAGGTGGCTGGTTGATTTTAATGGCTCTTATATAGATAAAGAATTATTAATTAATTCTTCTATATCTTTCCTCACATGGAAGGGTACTTTGCAATATCTTTGAGCAATGGGTGTGTTCATTTTAATGCATCTAAAACCAAGATTCTATCTTTACATCATCAAAAGTCAAGATCTTTCTAGCAGCTCCTGCCCAGATGTGGCAACAGTACTCCATCCTTGGACGTACCTGGCTCTTATATAGGTACAGAATTACATCAGCAGTGAGATATCTACAGGATCGATAGAAGGAGTCATACAGTTCTAAGAAGGAGTCGGGCAGTTCTAAGAAAGAAACTTTGTTCATGTAATCTACGTTTAGGCTTAGGCACAGATAAAAAGAGGGGGAAATTATTGATAGTGGTTTCAGCTAGACGAGTGTTTTTCATGAAAGTTTTTGCGAGGGGGGACCATAGATTGGAGCTCAGACGAGCACTTGCCATAAAAATAACAATAAAGCAGAGACAGGCTCGCAACGTCTCTTCTGTGGGAAAAAGGTTTCCGAGAAAAGAAAAGGGAGGCAACTAATGAGTGGAACAATGTCGTGTAAATTTGGTAAATCGAATTAATTAAGAGGACGGCTCATCAAGAACTTGTTTACGTTGAACATGAAGACAACCATATTGTAGTCAGTTGGAAAGCAGGCAAATGGAACAGACTTCCGCAGCCGTGCAGTTCTAAGAAAGAATCTTTGTTCATGGAATTTACATTTAGGTTCAGGTAAAAAGCAAAGGGGAAATTATTGATAGCGGCTTCAGCTAGACGTGTGTTTTTTCGTGGAAATTTGTCAAATGAGGGATCATAGATTGGAGCTCAGACGAGCATTTGTCATGAAAATAACGATAAAGCAGAGACAGGTTAACAATATCTCTTCTGTGGGGAAAAAGGCTGCAAGGAAGGGAAAGGTCATCCCTACTAAGCTACGAAGTCTATTTTGAACTCTGTCAAGGCAAGATAAGTTGCTTCTAGCACCTTCTACCCAGAAGTGGCAATAGTACTCCACCATTGGACGTACTTGGCTCTTATAAAGGTAGAGAATTGCATCAGACGTGAAATATCTACTGGAGCGGTACAATGATCCCACAATTTTCCCAGCAGCCTTGACAACGGATTTGATGAAGGTGCTCCATTTCAAGTCAGGAGTAAAGTTCAGACCCAGATGCTTGTCAAAATATGGAGCCTTGCCAAATAGTTACCCTTATGTCCAAGTGATAATACAAATTAAATCCGTTGCCAAGGCCGCTGGCAAAATGGTTGGATCCTTCTATCGATCTAGCAGATATCTCACTGCTGATGCAATTCTCTATCTATATATGAGCCAGGTATGTCCAAGGATGGAATACTGTTGCCACATCTGGGCAGGAGCTGCTAGAAAGGACTTATCCTGCCTTGATAGAGTTTAAAATAGACTTTGTAGCCTCGTAGGAGATGTCCTTTTCTTTTCGCTGCAATCTCTGTCTCACAGAAGAGATGTTGCGAGTTTGTCTCTGCTTTATCATTATTTTCATGGCAAGTGCTCAACTGAGCTTCAGTCTATGGTCCCCCCTCGCCAAACTTTCACAAGAAACACTCGTCTAGCCGAAAACACTATCAATAATTCCCCCTACTCTTTATCTGTGCCTAAACCTAAACGTAGATTCCATGAACAAAGTTTCTTTCTTATAACTGCATGCAGTGGAATTGTCTTCTATTTTTTCCTGCTTTCCAGCTGACTACAATATGGTTGTCTTCAAGTCCAAGGTAATCAAGTTTCTGATGAGCCGTTCTACTTAAGTTAACAAATTTACCGAATTTCCATTACTAACGATTACTATATTGTCCAATTGACTACTGTACACTCTTAACCCTTAATCTCGAGTGGTCTCTGGGCCTTGATAAGTGGTTATGCCAATGTAAAAAAAAAAATCTCCTTTTTGGATGAAAAGAAAGTGTATATATTTCCAAACAAAATCAGAGTAAAATAAATGGTAATAGTGGTTGTGAGCCAACGAGTTACGGGTACATGTGGTAGTGTGGTAGGTGTGTCAGAAATTTCGTGAAAAATAGTGAATAATTCCACCCCGTCTTTCCAAGCTTATAACTCCTCAAAAAATCTAATTCAAGCCCTAATTTTTTTTTTTCAATTAAAGGAGCAAGGATCAAGGTTTCATTAAAAAAACAACAAAAAAAAACAAACAACGTGGGTTTTTTTTAAAAAGGTTTTAAACTTCGGACTTTACAGGTAAATTTCTAAAAAAAACTACTTTTTTTTTGTTTTAAATTTGAATATATTATTTATTGACCTTTTCTCTTCAATTTGTGATATATAACACTTTGGTACATAAATTAATTATTTACTTTTTGAGAGACATTTAAAAATGGGAGGCGTGAATTATTCGACCCCGTCTTTCCAAGCTTATAACTCCTCGAAAAATGTAATTCAAGCCCTAATTTTTTTTTCAATTAAAGGAGCAAGGACCAAGGTTCCATTAAAAAAAAAAGAAAAAACAAATAACGTGGTTAAAAAAAAAATGTTTTAAACTCCAAACTTCATAGGTAAAATTCTAAAAAACACTACTTTTTTTGTTTTAAATTTGAATATATTATTTATTGACCTTTTCTCTTCAATTTGTGAGTAAATTAATTATTTACTTTTCGGTGAGTAAATTAATTATTTACTTTTTAATAGAAACTTGAAAATGGGGGGGGGGGCGTGAATTTAAAAAAAACGTTTGTCTAAAATATTAAATTCGGTTTATTGGAAAGAACATAAAATTTCACATTGACCCTGAAAATATCGTGAACATAGAATCAATAGAAAAATTTTGATAGATTTTTAAAGTTTAAAAATTGAAAAATATTGAGTTCGTAAAATTCATTACTGTTTTTTAAAAAATAAAAAAAATATTTCTATTACTTTTTATACAACTTTAATAGTTTATTTTGGAAGTATAATCCATAAATAAAATAAACAACCCACTTTTAAAAGAGAAATTACGAGTTTTTTTATATTTTATTTGCAGTTTCGTGTTAGGGGTGTCAAAAATTCTGATACACCTAGTTGTGTGGTACAGTAAAAGAAAAAGCAAAAATTTATCCGGAATCTGGGATCAACAAGGTCATCAGGTGTAAACTGAAATTTCACAAACAATCTCGACGTTGTTTGCAAGGCAACTGAAAAGGCTAACCTGCTTGCCCATCAGTTGCCTTTGCAAACAGATGATCTAAAAATTACCCCTTCTGAAGTACGTGATATCAAAAAAAAAATCTAAACACTTCAAAAGAAATTTGATTGGATTCCTTGGCTTCTAATGAAATCGAACTTTATTTTCTCACACATACACACACACAAAAAAAAAAAAAATGCACACACAACATACAGAAATGAATATACAAATTGTACACAGTTAAATTTTACATTGAACGCTGGGGTTATTAGTTAGATTAGGATCCACAGAGTGATTGAGGTATTTTGGTAAATGTTGCCAGTCAAGAGTAAGACTTCAAAGTCTCATCTGTTACATAGTCAAAAAGACCCTGTACCCTCCCCCTCCCAATTTCTTGTAGGGCCTTGTGCCTAATTTTGTTGAATTGAATTTTTTGTACGTTTTTTATGTTCAATTTTTTCTTTCTCAATAAAATATATAAACAAGATCAAAGTGTAGTATCTGTTCCGGCAGATACTGCACTTAAGATAATTTGTACCAGTCAATGGAGGGGAAACCCTCTATACTGGGACAATTATTATTTTTGGTAACCAGAGTGCCCCCTTTTTGCCTACTTTAAGGGGAGCTGGTTTTTACCTCACATTAAAAACGGCCTTGTGCCTAATTTGCTCAGTGGGGGAGCAAATAAATACCATCTGTTCCGACAGATACTACAAGCAAAGACCAGATGTGGGGGCACCCCCACATATCTGACCAGTCAAGTCAAGGATTCGTCACTTGACACTCAGTCCAACAGGTGAGGGGCCGGGAACCGGCCCAGCACCTGTTGGACTGAGTTACACCGCCTGGGTAATACCTAGGAGGTCCACCCTCCCAGGCCTTGCCACCGGGCTTTCCGGTGGGGCAAGTTTATTGCTTGCTGCCTGAGGCACCCCGACCGGGGAATGCCGACGGGGTTACTCAGGCAATTTTTAAAATTGCAGGAGGGCCCCTCCTTTAGGGGAGCCTGCAGGGTTCCCACTTTCCGGCCTTGTGCCACATTTTGCTGATGTGGGCAGCAAATAAATATCAACCCCACATATCAGACCTTGGTCACTGAAGGGGAAACCCTTCATACCAACAGTTACTATCCAGCTCCCATTTCCCACCTCTCGGGAGCTGGTCCCCTTTTCCCTCCCCCTCCCTCTCTCTCCACATTAAAAACGGCCTTGTGCCTAATTTGCTCAGTGGGGAAGCAAATAAATACAATCTGTTCCGACAGATACTGCAAGCTATGACTAGCCAGGACTAGCTATGACTAGCAAAGACCAGATGTGGGGGCAGCCCCACATGCCTGACCTTTAACCAGCTCCCATTTCCCACCTCTCGGGAGCTGGTCCCCTTTTTCCCTTCCCCCTCCCTTCACTCCTCACATTAAAAATTGGCCTTGTGCCTAATTTGCTCGGTGGGGGAGCAAATAAATACCATCTGTTCCGGCAGATACTGCAGGCAAGGACCATATGTGGGGGAAACCCCACATATAAGACCTTGGTCAATGTAGGGGCAACCCTTCATACCAATTGTAACCATCCAGCTCCCCTACTCCCCGGGGAGTTGGTCCCCACTTCCCCTTCACTCCTCACATTAAAAATCGGCCTTGTGCCTAATTTGCTCGGTGGGGGAGCAAATAAATACCATCTGTTCTTCAGATGCTGCACTTCTATTTCTTGTTCTCTTTCGGTGGAGGAGAAATCCTTCACGACTGAGACAATTTTTTATTTTTGTACCTTTTCTCCACATTAAAAAACGACCCTGGTGTCTAACTCTGTCCCGTGGGGAGGCATAGTAAATAGGTACAACGAAACAAAAAAGGTTTAACGCATGTGTTAACATATAGACATGCGAGACCCAACACGTTGTAACAGAGTATGTCGCAAGGAACGTAGGACAAGTAATAACTAAACTCCCCTTTTTTTTATACAACAACAACATCTATTTCTGGGCACGTTTTTTGTTTTTTTACACAGGAATCACCATTTATCAAGACCTGGAGGCCACTCGAGGATAAGGGTTAATGGGTATACATGAGTCAATATGATTATAGCGTAGTAAACAAAAGTAGTGGGAGTTTTGTAAATTGAATTACTTAGGGGAATAGCTCATCAAGAACTTGTTTACATTGAACTTGAAGACGACCATATTGTAGTCAGTTGGAATGCAGGAAAACGGATTTTTGTTCATAGTATCTACATTTAGGTTTAGGCACAGATAAAAAGCGGGGAAAATTATTGATAGTGGTTTCAGCTAGACGAGTGTTTTTCGTGAACATTTGGTGAGGGGGGGATCATAAATTGGAGCTCAAACGAGCACTTGCCATGAAAATAACGATAAAGCAGAAAGAGACTTGCAACGTCTCTTCTGTTGGTAATTGGGAAGAGAAAAGGGACCTCCTCCACTATTTCCTCACGGAAGCCATTTTTTTTTCCATCATTTTCTCAGCTACCTTGGCAACAGATTTGATGAAGGTGCAAAGTTCAGAAATGGCAGAAACACTAGAAGATGACCTCCAATCTGTATTGGAATGGGGACAAAAATGGATGGTCACATTCAATTCCTGCCAAGACTAAACTTGTTTCCTTCAATAATTACAAGAAACCTTCTCTACCACCAATAGCAATGGCCAACGACTCTTTATCTGAAAGTACATCTTTTAAACTCCTCGACCTAACGTTCACAGGAAACATGAGTTGGAACAATTGCATTGAGAGCATTGCCAGGACTGCTGTGAAAAAGGTAGGTTTTCTCTACCGTGCTAGAAAGCTATCACCCGAAAGTATCCTGTACCTCTATAAGGCCACCATTCGTCCATGTATGGAGTATTGTTGTCATATTTGGACTGGTGCATCTGCTACTAGTCTCTCACTCCTTGACAGGGTTCAAAAGAGAGTCGCCAACCTGATAGGTCCCGAACTGTCATCTTAGCTTCAGCCTCTGTCCCATCGATGAAATGTTGCATCCCTCTGCCTGTTCTACAAGTATTTTAATGATGAATGCTCTGACGAACTGCAAGCACTTGTACCCGACGTAAATACCCCCGACAAACCCGACAAGCAGCTAAATCCCACCCCTTCACAGTAGAGATCCCTAGATGTAAGAGAGTCTTCTACTCCAGTAGTTTCTTCTCCAGAACCGCTAGACTTTAGAATTCCCTTCCGGGTTCCTCCTTCCCCAACTGTACTGACATGCAGAAGTTCAAGTGTAACGTGAACTGACATCTTGCTGCCCAACTCCCCACATAGTACTCCTGTAGCTTATGTCCCTGATAGTAGTCCCCTACATCAAAGTGGCAATGTGCCTTGTTTGGGGTGAAAGTGTAATAATGAAAAAAAGAAGACCCAGAAGCTCGTGAAAACATGGAACCTCGACAAATAGTAACACTTTATGTTCAAGTGACAACACATCTCCTTTTGGGGGGGGGGAGTATATATTTTCGAAACAAAATCAAAATAAAATAAATGGTGATAGATTACAGGTACATCTGGTAGATTAGAAATCGAATCAAATACCAAATATTTTTCACCATCAAAAAAAAAAAAAAGCAAAAATTTATCTGGAATCTGCCATCAACAAGATCATCACTAACAACTTGGCTTCAGAAGGAGTATTACGACTTTGTACCCTTCTCTCATTACCCCCCTCCTCCACCAACTTGACCCTGCTGGACTACTTCGTTTGGTCATAAGTCAAGAACATCACCAACATGACCTCCCACAAGACTAAAGCCAGCTTGATCGCTACCATCCGCCGAGTATTCGTCAAGCTCTTGCCAGAGCTTGTGGAAATGGCATGCTCCCAGTTCCAGACCCGTATCAAGGCAGTGATCGAGGCTGAAAGAGGCTACATTGAATAGATATCAGCTCTACTACATAATCAAGTTACCTGAATTGATTTTTTTCAATAAGTTTTAAAATAAAGCTGTAGTATTGTTTTCTTTAAGGCAATACTTTTTATCAGTGATTAAGGCTGAAGGCAGCTATATATCCATCCATCCATCCATCCATAGCCTTTGAGCCCCTGGGGGAGCATAGACCATCTACAACTTTATAGATGCTTTTATAGCGAGGAGTTCTTTTTTCGGGATGGGGTTGCTGGCCTCACGCCCAACCTTCCCAGAAGGTACATACAGCGCCTAGCCTTCCCAAATGCTCACTTATCTGGTACTGTCCCGGCTTAACGTTGCTTAACTTCAGTGATCTGGTAAGCACCGGTGTGTCAACGTGATTGTGTCGTACTCAGCTACATATGGTGCCAAATTTATTGTTCCGTCCTGCAAATTTAAACATGGATGATATAAAAATTGTGTCAAGGTGAAGCTCTCCGATGAATGCACAAGAAAAACAAGGAGATGCTTACCTGCAATAACCGTTGATTAATTTCCCACTGACCACCCTTGTGAGCGGTTCCCAATACGACGTATTCGCACTGACAGGGGCTCCTAGCAAGATTACATCTTCCAAGATCCCTTCACAACCTAGAAGAACAAAAATAATAAAAATAAAAAAAGATAATCACAAATATCCATTTTTCCGTCAAACTCCTCAACCTAACATTCACGGGCAATATGAACTGGAACAAATATATTGAAGACATTGCAAAGGCTGCTGCAAAGAAGGTGTGTTCCATCTATCGGACTAGAAAACTATTCACATCTGAGAGTATCCTGTACCTCTACAAAGTCATCATTCGCATACCATGCATGGAGTATTGTTGTAACATCCGGGCTGGTGCATCTAAAACTAGTCTCTCACCCTTGGATAGTGTTCAAAAATGAGTTTTCAATCTAATAGGTTCCACTTTGTCAACAAAGCTCCAACACTTGTCCCATCGCCATAATGTTGCATCTCTGTACCAAATATTTTAATGGAATGAGCTCTGATGACTAAAATATTAATTTATAGCCACCGTTAAATCAAAGTATAATTTTTTATTTACTCACAACAAAGCATATCGCCACTTAGACGTAAATAGTAACAAGATGTTGGTTTACATTACATTTAAACTTCTGTATATCAGTACAGTCAAGGAAGCAGGTAGCAGGAAGGGATTCCAAAGTCTAGCTAGAAGGGATGAAGGGATGAAGGGATGAAAAGAAAGGATGAAGGGATGACAAGAAGGGATGAAGGGACGAGAAGAAGGGATGAAGGGACGACAAGAAGGGATGAAGGGATGAGGGACGACAAGAAGGGATGAAGGGATGAAGGGACGACAAGAAGGGATGAAGGGATGAGGGACGACAAGAACGGATGAAGGGATGAAGGGATGAGGGACGACAAGAAGGGATGAAGGGACGAGAAGAAGGGATGAAGGGACGAGAAGAAGGGATGAAGGGACGACAAGAAGGGATGAAGGGACGACAAGAAGGGATGAAGGGACGAGAAGAAGGGATGAAGGGACGACAAGAAGGGATAAAGGGATAAAGGGATGAGGGACGAGAAGAAGGGATGAAGGGACGAGAAGAAGGGATGAAGGGATGAGGGACGACAAGAAGGGATGACAAGAAGGGATGAAGGGACGACAAGAAGGGATGAAGGGATGACAAGAAGGGATGAAGGGATGAAGGGATGAGGGACGACAAGAAGGGATGAAGGACGACAAGAAGGGACGACAAGAAGGGATGACAAGAAGGGATGAATGGATGACAAGAAGGGATAAAGGGAGGACAAGAAGGGATGAAGGGATGACAAGAAGGGATGAAGGGATGACAAGAAGGGATGAAGGGATGAAGGGATGAAGTACGACAAGAAGGGTGAAGGGAAGAGGAACGACGAGAATGGAAGAAGGAACGACAAGAACAGATGAAGGGATGACAAGAAGGGATGAGGTACGACAAGAAGGGATGAAGGGATGATGGACGACAAGAAGGGATGAAGTGATGAGGGACGAAAGAAGGGATGACAAGAAGGGATGAAGGGACGACAAGAAGGGATGAAGGGATGAAGGGACGAGAAGAAGGGATGAAGGGATGGAGGGATGAAGGGACGACAAGAAGGGATGAAAGGACGACGTGAAGGGATGAAGGGACGACATGAAGGGATGACAACAAGGGATGAAGGGATGAAGTACGACAAGAAGGGATGAAGGGAAGAGGGACGACGAGAATGGAAGAAGGGACGACAAGAACAGATGAAGGGATGGCAAGAAGGGATGAAGGGACGACAAGAAGGGATGAGGTACGACAAGAAGGGATGAAGGGGTAAGGGACGACAAGAAGGGATGAAATGATGAGGGACGAAAGAAGGGATGACAAGAAGGGATGAAGGGACGACAAGAAGAGATGAAGCGATGACAAGAAGGGATGAAGGGATTAAGGGACGACAAGAAGGGATGAAGGACGACAAGAAGGGATGAAGGGATGACAAGAAGGGATAAGGGACGACAAGAAGGGATGAAGGGATGACAAGAAGGGATGAAGAGACGACAAGAAGGGATGAGGGACGACAAGAAAGTATAAAGGGATTGAGGGATGAAGGGACGGCAAGAAGGGATGGAGAGATGAAGGGAAAACAAGAAGGGATGAAGGGATGGAGGGATGAAGGACGATGAGAAGGGATGAAGGGATGGAGGGATGAAGAGACGACAAGAAGGGATGAAGGGATGGAGGGATGAAGGGATGAAGGGACGATGAGAAGGGATGAAGGGATGGAGGGATGGAGGGATGAAGGGATGGAGGGATGAAGGAACGACAAGAAGGGATGAAGGGACAACAAGAAGGGATGAAGGGATGGTAGGATGAAGGGACAACGAGAAGGAATGAAGGGACGATGAGAAGGGATGAAGGGAGAACGAGAAGGGATGAAGGGAGGACAAGAAGGGATGAAGAGACGACGAGAAGGGATGAAGGGACGACAAGAAGGGATGAAGGGATGAAGGGAGGACGAGAAGGGATGAAGGGATGAAGGGACGACAAGAAGGGATGAAACTATTAGATTAGTAAGCTTTCTAGCATTTAAGGACCTCAACAGTAAAATGGTGGGATTTTATTACTAAGCGGGTTTATCAGGGATATGTACGTGGAGGCGACACAAGTGCAACGAGTTCATCAGAGCACATTCCATTAAAATATATCAGAAGTAACTTTTTATTAATCTTAATGTTTTAAAAATATTTGCTTAAAATTTTGGAATTCAGATAATTGCTATTTAAATTTTAAATTGTTACAGAGTCCATGACATGTATCGCGTGAAATGGTCTCATGTTGACGAAGAAGCAATGTATCGGTAAGCGTATGATATGAAAATTGACAATGAGATGGAAAATTATGAAAAATAAAAAAATAAAAACATGCTACTTTAAACAAAAACACTAAAAACATATCCACTTAGTTAGAAAAGTAATTTATCTTGCCTTTGATAACATTTATTTGTTATATATTTGTTTTTGTGACAAGTTTTTTGAAACCCCAAAAACTAAATAAGTTAAAAAAAAAAAACAACAACAAAAATTAAAAACTTTATTTTCATAAAAAAAAAACAATAAAAAATAGTCATCTTAATTCCATCTATTAATGTGGTACTGGGTTGAACACAATAAAGGTTACCGATTACATAGATCAAACCCAGAACTTCCGTTGACAGAGCGTGCACCTGTGTTGCCAGATAGGTCAGTGAGTGTAGTTTGGGTGCAAGCGGTTAACAGAAATTACAGCCCACACGCACACAACCTGATATAAATAGAAACGAGTTTTTAGTCAGTCAGTTGAGAGTTGAGTTCGAGTTTTGAGTTCGACAAACACATTTCTCGGATGGAGCGTTTTTCGTGGAGCGACGAGAAGCAGCTATATATGGAAGATGAATCAAAACAGAATAGAGCAATAGGGATGCACCATTTGACCATGAAGCATATAAAGTCCCAATTAGCCAGGAATAAAGCTTGTGTTGTTGCTTTTGCTATGAGCTTATTGTTCTAGGTGAACTGACATGGTCAAGAGATGTGATGAAAATATAAGGTACATTTCTGCTTATATTTTATAAATCTCCGAAAAGGGCTGAGGTGCTGTAAATATGAACACTGACTCAAAATAAGCACACACCATCATTCCCCGCACTCCCCCTTCAAATATTTTTTTTTTTTACATGCGGTTCACCACTTATCAAGGCCCGAAGGCCACTCAGGGATAAGGGTTATTGCATGTACAGTAATCAATGAGATAGTATTGTAGTAATCATTAGTATTGGGGGTTTTGATAGAGTGTCTTACTTAAAGGGGGCGGTTTGTCAGTTGATACTTGAGAGTTGAGTTTGAGTTTGGAGTCTGAAAAATACAGTCATCAGATAGAGCATCTCATAGAGCGATGAGAGGCAGCTATGTCTGGGGGATGAATCAATAGAGAAATTCCCACCCTACTTCTAAGGATAGGTAGAGAACAGGGGCACACCATTCGACCATGAAATCAATAATTCCAATTGTGCAGAAAATGAGCCTTGCATTGTTGTTATGAGTTTTTCGTTCTAGGTGAACTGACATTTCTGCTTTTATTTTATAAATCCCCCAAAAGCTTTGTTCATGGAATCTAAGTTTTGATTTAGGCACAGATAAAGAGTGGGGAAAATTATTGACAGTGGTTTCCGCTAGATGGGTGTTTTTCGCGAAAGATTGGCGAGAGGGGACCAGAGATTGGAGCTCAGACGAGCACTTGCCATGGCAATAACGATAAAACAAAGACAGGCTCGCAACGTCCCTTCTGTGGGAGAGAGGTTGCAGGGAAGAGAAAGGGTGTCCCCCCACTAGGCCACGAAATCTATTTTGTACTCTGTCAAGGCAGGCTCTCTGACTGAGAAAATCTCCACGTGGCTTGGACCAATTGTCAGCTACTTTCTTGGGATGCAACAGGACCCACTTGGACCTTTTGGCTCAGAAGTCGACTAAGAAGGGAAGACAAATATTCCAGCATGGCGACCACCATATGAACTCTTATCTCTATTCTTTTATCTAGACATACATATATACGGTCTGTCTAAAATAGAAAAGGTAGTTTGCTTGAAGCATTGTTGGTAAATAAATATCGTTTTCCCATTTTTGTTCAAATAGTACATCAATTCAACAGCCAGTTTCCCCGCATTGCTACAGCCTTCTTATACTCCTCCAGACATGTCAAGAAATTGAAACATTTTCATAATAGCTGCCTCTGCAGATTGTTGAAAATCAAATGGCAATAAAAAATACCAGACGCAGAGGTCTTAGCCTGGTTAAACCTTCCATCAGTACACACCATATTACAGTAGTGCCAGGTTCATTAAAAAAAACATAACATGCAGCTGCAGCCAAGATCGAACTTACTACACAAGTTTGTAGTGTAATTCAAATCTTGTCCATAATCAAGGGTATTTTTTATTGTGACGCCATCACTAGATGGGTTGCATACCACGGCTTAAGAGAGGACCATCTACCTTCAAGGAAGGATAGACTGCACCAGTTTCCCAACCTGGTATTTTACCTTGTAGTACATACAGTGCCTCGCCTTCTCAAATGGTTTCCCATTTGGTACTGGCCCGGCATTGCTTAACTTTGGTGATCTAGTGAGAACTGATGTGTCAACGTGATTGTGCCGTATGTTCATATATGCCACACACCTGATTCAAGTTTCTCAAAATGGCTCCTTTATGGTTAGCTGTCCAAAGGAAAAAGACCCGCGGGAGGACAGCAGAAACGGTTTAAGGACAATGTGGAGGCCTCTGTCAAAACGTTTGGTTTTGATTCAACCTCATGGGAAAAAATAATGCAAGGCAGTAGTTTTATTTTTTTTTTAAATGTACTACAGCTTTTAATTTCATGGAGAACGAGTGACAACAAGCCCACCGAAAACTACAAATAGCGACTCGCACTTGAACAAAAAAAAAAAAATGTGTTGTCACATCAAAAGTTCGAATAAAAGAGAAAGAGATATAGAAAAATGCCGAACAGGAAGTAGAGAACGCCACCTGTCAGAAAAACTGCTAGAACTTTTCTGGAAACAGAAATTACTCTTGAAAAGAACAAAAGATTTGACTTTGAAATCCAAAAGTTTACAGAAAAAACAAAAATTATTTTTTCTCAATACTCACTCTTAGAATTGTTCATCGGAACTGGAAAATAAAATCATCCAAAATGATACCCACATATGACAATTTGTTTTCTGCACGAGAATGAAGAAAGTTTCCACGAAGAGGAAAACGAGTTGAAAGCATTTTTTTGTGTGGTACTTATAAGCATTGTGTAGAATAATGAAGATGGATTAGAATTCAGATGTGGTGAACGTATATTTGGATAGTGAAGCTATTGACATGTTACAAAAATTACAGAATTTTGACTTATCAGAAAAATTTCAGAATTTTGACGTGTCACAAAAATTTCAGTATTTTGACGTGTCACAAAAATTTCAGAATTTTTACGTATCACAAAAATTTCAGAATTTGACGTGTCACAAAAATTTCAGAGTTTTGACGTGTCACAAAAATTTCAGAATTTTGACATGTCACAAAAATTTCAGAATTTTGACATGTCACAAAAATTTTGGTATTTTGACATGTCACAAAAATTTCAGAATTTTGACATGTCACAAAAATTTCAGAATTTTGACATGTCACAAAAATTTTGGTATTTTGACATGTCACAAAAATTTCAGAATTTTTACGTATCACAAAAATTTCAGAATTTTGACATGTCACAAAAAATTCAGACTTTGACATGTCACAAAAATTTCAGAATTTTGACGTGTCACAAAAATTTCAGAATTTTGACGTCACAAAAATTTTGGTATTTTGACGTGTCACAAAAATTTCAGAATTTTTACGTATCACAAAAATTTCAGAATTTTTACGTATCACAAAAATTTCAGAATTTTGACATGTCACAAAAATTTCAGTATTTTGACGTGTCACAAAAATTTCAGAATTTTTACGTATCACAAAAATTTCAGAATTTGACGTGTCACAAAAATTTCAGAGTTTTGACGTGTCACAAAAATTTCAGAATTTTGACATGTCACAAAAATTTCGGTATTTTGACATGTCACAAAAATTTCAGAATTTTGACATGTCACAAAAATTTCAGAATTTTGACATGTCACAAAAATTTCAGAATTTTGACATGTCACAAAAATTTTTGGTATTTTGACATGTCACAAAAATTTCAGAATTTTTACGTATCACAAAAATTTCAGAATTTTGATATGTCACAAAAAATTCAGACTTTGACGTGTCACAAAAATTTCAGAATTTTGACGTGTCACAAAAATTTCAGAATTTTGACATGTCACAAAAATTTTGGTATTTTGACGTGTCACAAATATTTCAGAATTTTTACGTATCACAAAAATTTCAGAATTTTTACGTATCACAAAAATTTCAGAATTTGACATGTCACAAAAATGTCATAATTTTGACGTGTCACAAAAATTTCAGAATTTTGACTTGTCACAAAAATTTATATTTTGTAAAAAAAAATCGTTTTCTTGTGGTACTAATAAGCATTGTGTACGCAAGAAAGTGCAGTGGTAGTGCTGGTAGGTTTAGATATGATGACCAATTTATGTGCAAGAAATGTCAGAAAATGAAGATGGATTAGAATTCAGATGTGGAGAAAGTATATTTGGATCATGAAGCTATTGACTTGTCACAACATTTTCAGAATTTTGATTTGTCACAAAAATTTCAGAATTTCGACTTTCTCACAAAAATTTCTGAATTTTGACGTGCAAAAAAATTTTCAGAATTTCAACTTGTCACAAAATTTTCAGAATTTAGACGTGTCACAAAAATTTCAGAATTTTGACGTGTCACAAAAATTTCAGAATTTTGACTTATCACAAAAATTTCAGAATTTTGATTTGTCACAAAAATTTCAGAATTTTGACGTGTCACGAAAATTTCAGAATTTTGACGTGTCACAAAACTTTAAGAATTTTGACTTTCTCACAAAAATTTCAGAATTTTGACGTGCAAAAAAATTTTCAGAATTTCAACTTGTCACAAAATTTTCTGAATTTTGACGTGTCACAAATATTTCAGAATTTTGACGTGTCACAAAAATTTCAGAGTTTTGACGTGTCACAAAAATTTCAGAATTTTGACTTATCACAAAAATTTCAGAATTTTGACTTGTCACAAAAAAAATTCCTTTTCTTAAAACAAAATAAAACGTTACACACATTTTATTCATAAATTTTATTCCAATAATACACGACTTATAAATTTTTATTTGTTTCCCCATAAGACAAAATGTAACACAAGGTCGTTTTTAACGTGGGAGAAAACCAGCTCCCCTCAAAACGGGGAACGTTTAACAATTTTTTCAAATTTTTGACCCCCTTAAAAACTATTTTAAACAGCTAAAGACCCATAAAAGAGTGGCCCCAAAAAAATCAATCATTTGAGGCTCCTAGCGTAGCTCTACCACTTAGTTTTGGAGGAGATAGAGTTTGAAAATGTGGAGACAGACAGACCGACGGACAGACATAACCGTTTATTTTAGTTTTTCTTCAGATCACCTAAAAAATTAAAGTTCTGTTACGTTAAAAAACGTTGCGGAATTTTTTTTTGGGGGGGGGATCATTTAGATTCTTAGAGTGTGTTTTTATTTTTGTTTTTTAATTTTACAAAAGAGTCACACTTATCAAGGCCCAGAGGCCACTCAAGGATAAAGGTTTATGAGTGTACAGTAGTCAAAAGGACAATATCATAGTAATCGTTAGTAGTGGAATTTGGTAATTTAGATTACTTAAGGGGAACAGCTCATCAAGAACTTGTTTACATTGGACTTGAAGATGTCCATATTGTAGTCAGCTGAAAATCAGGCAAACGGAAGACAGTTCCACAGGCGTGCAGTTCTAAGAAAGAAACTTTGTTCATGGAATCTACGTTTAGGTTTAGGCACAGATAAAGAGTGGAGGAAATTATTGAAAGTGTGTACAGCCGGATGAGTGTTTCTTGAGGATGTTTGGTGAGGGGGGGTGACCATAGATTGGAGCTCAGACGAGCATTTACCATGGAAATAACGATAAAACAAAGATAAGCTCGCAACATCTCTTCTGTGAGAAAGAGGTTGCAGGGAAGAAAAAAGGGCATCGCCACTAGGTTACGAAGTTTATTTTGAACTCTGTCAAGGCAGGATAAGCTGCTTCTAGCAGCTCCTGCCAAGATGTGACAGCAATACTCCATCCTTGGACGTACCTGGCTCTTATATAGGTAGAGAATTGCATCAGCAGATGGATATCTACTGGATCGATAGAAGGATCTCATCATTTTTTCCAGCGACTTTGGAAACAGATTTGATGTAGGTGTTCTATTTTAGATGAAGAGTAAAGGTCAAGTCCAGAAGCTTGTCAAAACATGGAGTCTCCCCAATACGAGAGCCATTAATTTCAATGGATGCCAGGTGTAATATCTTCTTCTTTTTTTTTTTTTTTTACAAGATAGTCACCACTTATCGAGGCCAGAAGCCACTCGAGGATAAGGGTTAATAAGTGTACAGTGGTCAATAGTGGAGAGCTGGCAAACTGGATTACTTAAGGGTAACAGATCAAGAACTTGTTTACATTGAACTTGAAGACGACCATATTATAATAGTCAGTCGGAAAGCAGGGAAGACTAGAGCCATCCATTTCAATTGATGCCAGATGGGGATCAGATCGTTGATGGTGTGGAGAGAGATGCTCGAGATGCATTAAAAGTAAACAGCCACCACTTTCCCCATTGTACCACGTGCTCAAAATCAAAGGAGAGAGAATCAGAGAGAACTTGGTCGTTTACGGCATTTGATATACTGCCATAGTTTATTTTGAACTCTGTCAAGGCAGGATAAGCTCTTTCTAGCAGCTCCTGCCAAGATGTGACAGCACTACTCCATCCTTGGACGTACCTGGCTCTTATATAGATAGAGAATTGCGTCAGGAGTGAGATATCTACTGGATCGAT
>NC_136527.1:19361562-19371562 GCF_053919585.1 Euprymna scolopes | reverse complement strand
CATTATTAACAGGGCAATGCTTAGTGCCCCCTCCCTTACAAGGTTCATTCATTCAGATCTATTGTGATCAAAACTAAAAAAGAGTTAACTTGAAAAGAAGTATGCAGGGCTCTACATTGCGAGTAAAAATTAAAAAAAAAACGCTTATCTTTTTGGTGACTGTTTTTTTTTTACTGGCAAATCTTCTAATAGTGAATGAAAATGCTTTTTCAACTTATATTTTCTTAAAATAAAATGAGCAAAGTCAAATTATTTAAACAGTAAAAGGTTTAATAGAACAATATACTTTTTTTTTCTTTTTTTAAAAGAAGGCTTTTGAAAGAAATATCTCTAAAATGAAATTGATCACGTTGTATTATTTCGCAAAGTTTTAACAGTAGTCGGCTTCTTTTGAAGTTTCAAAAAAATCGACCCCATACCTATCTCTTCCAAACCTAAAGTTATTAAATAACCCCTTCGTTAATTTAAGGGTAATTAATTCAATTCAGTCAAGTTTTTTTTTAATTTCATTGAAATAAAATCCATTATTTGTTTTTATTTTTTTCTCCAGAAAGATAAAACCCTGAATTTGATTATATTAAAAGCAGAATAATATAATCTTTTTTCTAGAATTTTAAATTGAAAATTAAAAGTGTTTTGCACAGTTTTTTGCCGAATGAAAAAGAAATTAATATATATATTTTTAAAAGGTTTTGTAATCAATTAATGTTTATGTCTGAATAATATTTACGATTAATTAAATAATTTCATTTTAAAAAGTATTTATAAATAGAATTTTACTTAAGACTTATAGTTTAACAATATTGAACCGCATCAACCATGTGTGAATTGAACACAGTCAACCAAAAAAAATTCAAAAGAAAATGCATATTTGCATTTCATTATGTAAACTTTTATACATTGGTTTAAAAAATTAAATTCTATAAGTTTTTGTTTTGTTTTGTTAACTACTGGTTGGTACAATTTACTGCTCCATCCCTTTATATTTTTTTCTTTTTTGTCTTTTTTAGCGGATTATTTTCAATTAATTATCCAAATAAGTGACTAGCTTTAAAACAAAATTTAATAGTAAATTATTTGTTTACAGATAAACTGAATTTTCTAATATGGCCCAAAGTCCAAAAAAAGTCTTGCATGGAAACTTTTTGAAGTTAATGAAGATGATGAGTTGAAAGCCATTTGCAAAGTCTGTCAAATTAAAATATCGCGAGGAATAAAACCATCTAACATGACCACAACCAACATGTTAAAACATTTAACTATGAAGCATCCAAATAAATTGGAGGAGCAAAATAAAAAAGAAAAGGAACAAAAAATTACCAACTAGTCACTCAGAGCAGTTTTATTAGTGAGGGTAGAAATCGCAGTGTCTTTTTTTTTTTTTGCCTACGTCACCATCTAGGTGTCACCAATTTTTTTAACCCTCCTTAACTTCAAAGAGTAAATACAATATATACAACTAAAAAAATAATTTTTAAAAATGCTGATTCTATTCATGAAAAATGTTTTTAACTAGAAATTAAAACTTAGGTAAAGATAGCTGACTGACAGCAACAGGAGCACTGGTTAACTGAACCACGTGGAAAGGTGTGGGGGGAGGAAAAAAAGGGAAATTAAATAATGATAATAAATTATGATAACCGTCTTTGAAAGGCACTAAACTCCTAAAATTTACTTCTTTAAAATTTTAGGCGGCACTCTCCGGCGATTTTAAAGCACTCTCTCTCTCCGAAAAAAAAAAAAAAAAAGATTTAATTTTTAAGTTTGGGAAAGATATATTTATTATAACCGAATTCCTGTATGAAGACTGGATCTACTTTATTGGACGTTAATTTGTGAGATAAGTAATTTTTCAATGTTTAATGTTTTTAAAGTTCCAATTATCAATTAAATTTTTTTAATTGCGTTTATTTTTCAATTTATTTTAAAAAAAACAGGGGTTTTAATGTATTTTTCAAGGTAACAAGCTTTGAAATAAGTCTAATAAAAAAAAAAATCACTTAATTTTTAATTTCGACAACCCTGAGAATTTAATTATTAAAAAAATATTGAAATGTGACATTTTTTTATTTAACATTTCTATTAGTTCAATTAATTTTCTCTCAATAATTCATTTCACTCAACAAACTTCACCATTTTTTTTTTTTCTGTAATTTTGGTAACTATTTTTGCTCAATTTTATCTAGTATTTCATTTGTTTTTTATAGTGGTATCATTTTTATATGTGTTCCTTTGATATACCCTATTTCAAAATTAGTTTGGCTAAACTTATTCTTCACGTTAAAAACAACGTGTAAAAGCAATGAAAAAGTAAGAAAAAATAATAGGTGTTAACTACTCCTTGTGAATTATGGAGGTCTGAAGAACTGCCGTCACAAATACAACTATCAATAGCCAAACAAAAAATCGTTTTTGAAATTCCTTTAATTGTAACTTTTCACTATACCTACCTTTTGGTATAAAACACAAAAACTTTCGATTAATGGTATTTCTCATATATGATCGTTAACTTTAGAAAGGTTATTTTGTATCTACGGCGCCATGTCACGTGGTATATTGTTTTTTTTCATTACGCACGTTCATTTATAAATTATTAAATTAAATATTTATCTTTTTTATATTTAATTAGTATATATTTTCTTTCTCTTCCGCTATATTTTTTTTTATTTAATTCATTAAATCTGTAAATTATGAGGACCAAAATAATGAATCGTGTTAATTTATTCTCTAATTTTCTTGTTTTTGTTCTGTTATATAAATTCTATTTTATTTGTTTTTGCTCTGAAGGATGAATTCTATTTTCTTTGAGTTTTTTTTTTCTGTATTCCAATTAAGTAAAATAAATTTTCTCTAAAATAAATTTTGCTAATTTTTCCGTTTAGTTTACTATATAATAATTTTATTTAAACCAAAACACGACGGTGTAGACATAAAATATCTCTTCCAAAGTTAGGGAACATATTTGGGAACTACCGACCATAAGTATAAAACTACCTGGTATATTTCAAAACAATAATTCCCTAGGAATCGGAATCGGAATCGTACTTGGTATCGGAATCGTTAATCAATATTTTCCTGGAATCGGAATCGGATAAAAATTAGGAATCGTCCCAACACTACTAGTTATAATTAGTTACTAGTAATTACCAGTTCAACTCCTATTAATTAAACAAAATCATACTTTGCTTTTTCGGCTGACATTGTGTGCATGTACATTAGGTAGTAGTCCTCCCTGCTGCAGCTATGAATGAAACCACTCGAAGCAGACAATATTTATTACATTATTCAATTAACCAAACACGTTTTTACAAAATTTTATTTGGCCATTAAATTAAATCAACAATGATTTAAGGTAAAAAAAACTCCTGGTTTAATTATTTCCAAAACTGTTTGAGCATTTTAACATAAGTCTAGTTTTCTGTAGTGCGACAATTTTATCATTAAACCCTGTGGCAATTTCACAAACAGAATACAATGTCATAATACACAAAAATACTAGTAGAGATGAACTTGGGCATGACGTGACCAGCTGATTGATCGGATCAAACTTTTTCAACAGCGATTTTTCATTTTACAAAAAAATGTTATCCCAAGAGTTATCTCCCTTGCAGTGTAATACAAACACATATGCTTCCTTTGCATCTGGATGTGCTGAAGAGTGTGGTGACCCCCTGGGGCAATTAGGTGGCTGCTGGCAGACCCTGGGTTTAGCAGCAGCACCCAATGCAGGCTACAAGTCCAAAGAAATTCAGGCTTGGCTTCACAAGGAGTGCTACGACTTTTCACCCTTCTCTCACTGTCCCTCTCCTCCGACTTGTCCCCACTGGACTACTTTGTTTGGTCATCCGTCGACAACATCACCAACATGACCTACCACAACATCAAAGGCAGCCTGATTGCTGCCATCTGCCGAGTATTCGCCAAGCTCCTGCCAGCCAAAATGGAAAAGGCATGCTTCTAGTTCCAAACCTGTATTGAGGCAGTGCTTGAGGCTGAAGGCGGCTACATTGAATAGATGACTACAACTTGGATGTCTTCAAGTCCAACGTTAACAAATTCCTAATGAATCGCCCCCTTAAGTAAACACTTCATCAAATCTCCACACTAACGTACTGTACTTGTAATAACCCTTATCCCTGAGTGGCTTCCGGGCCTTGATAAGTGGTGACCACCATGTAAAAAAAAGAAAAAAAAAAAAGAAAAGCACTTGTGGAAAAGGTATGCTCCCAGTTTCGGACACATATCGAGGCAGTGATTGAGGCTGAAGGTGGCTACATTGTATAGGTGTCAGCTTTACTACATAATCAAGTTCCCTGAATTGAGTTTTTCAATGAGTTTTAAAATAAAGCTGTAGTGTTGTTTTCTTTAAGGGCACACTCGTATCGTTCCACCCTGCATTAAGAGAATACACAAACAGAATACAATGTAATAAAAAATTACCTTTGGAGATCAACTTGGGCATGACAGCGATTTTTCATTTTACAAAAAAATGTTATCCCAAGAGTTATCTCCCTTGCAGTGTAATACAAACACATATACTTCCTTTGCATCTGGATGTGCTGAAGAGTGTGGTGACCCCCTGGGGCAATTAGGTGGCTGCTGACAGAATACAATGTAATAATAAACAAAAATAAGAAGAAGGATCCCACCATCTTTCCAGCGACTTTGGCAATCGATTTGATACACGTGTTCCATTTCAGAGCAGGAGTAAAGGTCAAGCTCAGAAGCTTGTCAAAACATGAAGCCTTCCCAAGACGAGAGTAATTCATTTCGATTGATGGCAGATGGGCAGCAGAGCGTTGATGACGTAAAGATAGAAGCTTCGTTTTAGATGCATTAAAAGTAACCAGCCACTTCTTAATTAACCATTAGAATTGTGTGAACAAAAATTTAAAAACAATAATAAAAAAAAAAGGATTCATGTAAATATCGGCTCCAAATTCAAATAAAGCAGACAAGATTATTTTTCAGCCAATCAAAAATAAGAACTTTTTAAAAACAGGATCATTGCCAGCACTTTCAATATGCATTGCTGGATTGCCACGAATAACAGGGACATGCCCAGGCTGATGAAAATAATGTTTCTAGTTACGGTTATGGTCTTTGGTGTGGTTTCAAGTGAGGGCCACATCATGCCACCTCTCATCTTCGAAGTCGGCTTGAAAGTCAACACCAAAATGTACCTGGATGTGCTGAAGAGTGTGGTGACCCCCTGGGGCAATTAGGTGGCTGCTGGCAGACCCTGGGTTTAGCAGCAGGACCCAATGCAGGCTACAAGTCCAAAGAGATGTGGAAAAGGCATGCTCTCAGTTCTGGACCTCTATTAAGGCAGTGATTGAGGCTGAAGGCGGCTACATTGTATAGGTGTCAGCTCTACTACATAATCAAGTTACCTAAATTGATTTTTTTTTCAATAAAAGTTTTAAAATTTAAGCTCTGGACCTGTATTAAGGCAGTGATTGAGGCTCCCCCCAGTCTAATCAGGTAGCCGCAGGATTCGGCGCCAGTCCAAAAATCCAAAGAAACCCAAGCTTAGGTTCAGAAGGAATGCTACGACTTTATACGCTTCTGTCACTGCCTCCCCTACTCCCCTGACCTGAACCCACTAGATTATTTTGTTTTGTCATATGTTGAGAACATCACCAACATGACCTCCCACAACATCAAAGCTAGCCTGATCACCATCATCTGCCGAGTATTCGCTGAGCTCTTGCCAGCGCTTGTGAAAAAGGCATGCTTCTAGTTCCAGACCTGTATCAAGGCAGTGACTGAGGCTGAAGGCGGCTACATTGTATAGGTGTCAGCTCTACTACATAATCAAGTTACCTGAATTGATTTTTTTCAATAAAAGTTTTAAAATTTAAGCTCTAGTGTTTTTGTTTTTTTTAAGGTGACATTTTTACCGTTCCACCCTGTATAAGGGAATGCGCGGATAAGATACCATGTAATAAGAAACTGTTAGAGATGAACTGCACGCCTGTAGAATACTGTTCCACTGGTCTGCTTCCTGGCTGAATACAACATAGTAACCTTAAAATCCAATGTAACCAAGTTTAGGTTCAGCCATCCTCATAAATAATTCTACCTAATTTAAACCCTTAATGATTACAATACGACCACCTTACAGTCATTAACCCTTATCCTTGAGTTGCCTTCAGGCCTTGATAAGTAGTAAAAAAAAAAAATACCTTTGGAGATGAACTTGGGCATGACGTGACCAGCTGATTGACCGGATCGAACTTTTTCAACAGCGATTTTTCATTTTACAAAAAATGTTATCCCAAGAGTTATCTCCCTTGCGGTGTAATACGAACACATATTCTTATATACATATGAGGAGTAGGGTGACCCTTTGGTACAATCAGGTGACAGTAGGGCTCGGCACCAGGCTACAAATCCAAAGAGACCCAGGCTTGACTTCAGAAAGAGTCCTATGACTTTCAACCCTTCTCTCACTGGCCTCTTCTCCTCCCCAGACCTAAACCTGCTGGATTACTTCATCAAACTATTTCAACAGGGATTTTTCATTTTACAAAAAATGTTGCCCTAAGAGTTATCTACATATTAACCTTAAAATCCAATGTAACCAAGTAAGCATTAACCCTTATCCTTGAGTGGCTTTCAGGCCTTGATAAGTAGTGACTCCTCTCTCTCTCTCTCCCCCCCCCCTCCAAAAAAAAAAAAATTACCTTTGGAGATGAACTTGGGCATGACGTGACCAGCTGATTGATCGGATCAACAGCGATTTTTCATTTTACAAAAAAATGTTATCCTAAGAGTTATCTCCCTTGCGGTGTAATACGAACACATATACTTCTCTTTGCATCTTTGTTGGAATTTATAAAACATTTATTGATTGGCCAGTCCTTGTTTCTGTTTGTCTTTTTAAGGGTCCAACAGATTGGCTAACAAGTAATTCTATCATTACTCCTTTCGTGGTCATGTGAGGAGGTCACATGACCAAGTCTAAATAAGATAACGAAAGATAACATAAAAATATTTATTTCCCTTTGCAACTTGCATTCGAATTGTTTGTTAAGCAGGAATGGAAAGACGATTTAGACTTAGACATCACCCTTTTTTTTTTAAACAAAGGAATCACCACTTATCAAGACCCAGAGGCTACTCGAGGATAAGGGTTAAAGAGTGTACAGTTAGAAGTGTAAATTTGGCAAATTGGATCGCTTAACGGGCACAGAACTTGTTTACATTGGACTTGAAGACGGCCATATTGTAGTCAGCTGGAAAGCAGGCAAACGGAAGCTGATTGATCAGATCGGACTTTTTCAACAGCGATTTTTCATTTTACAAAAAATGTTAACCTAGGAGTTATCTCCCTTGTGATGTAATACAAACACATATACTATTATATATATACATATATATATATACATATATATATACATATGAAAAATGTGGTGACCCTTTGGTACAATCAGGTGGCCGCTGGCAGACCCTGGGTGTGACTCAGCACCAGGCTACAAATCCAAAGACACCCAGGCTTGGCTTCAGAAAGTATGCTACGACTTTGAACCCTTCTTTGACTGGCCTCTCCTCCTCCCCCGACCTGAACCTGCTGGACGACTTCATTGGGTCATGCGTCGAGAACATCACCAACATGACCTCCCACAATATCAAAGCCAGCTTGATCGCCACTATCTGCCAAGTATTTGCAAAGCTCCTACAGACACTTGTGGTAAAAGGCATGCTCCCAGTTCCGGATCAGTATCAAGACGGTGATTGAGGCTGAAGGTGGCTACATTGAATAGATAAAAATAATAATAAAGAAAAAAGAGAATGAAAATTAAAAAAAGAAGAAGAAAATAAAGAAAAAGAAAGAAAAAAAAATCCCAAATTCTGACCTTTTCTATTGGCTAATTCTTCAAGACAACAAAAAATCACTCGGGCTCCTAAACTGTAACCAACCAATGTCACAGGACGACAACCCTACAAGGAGAAGGAAAAAATGTAAAAACATTTTATATTTTAATTTTATATTCATCAATTTTTAAAAGAGGATCATCATCTTCATCATCATCATCACTGTCACCATCATCTGGTCCTGGATATCCAATGGTGAGGCCCCAGTTTGTGGTTTTTGGGGAGTGTGGAGCCACCCTTTAATTGCTATTGCTCCCAGGTCCACTGACACGGAGTGGTAGTACCTGTTAGGGTCCCAACTATGGGTTAATAGAAACCAACTTAAAAAATATATATACTCTATTAAAAAAAAATTCTTCAAAATCACTGTATGCAAAGAAAACAAAAACAAACAAACAAACAAGCAATCTATTTCAGTCTTTCTCTCTCTCTCTCTTTCTCCTGTCTGTCCCTTTCTCTCTTCTTTTTGTCTCTATTTCAGTCTATTGTTTTCTTTCTTCCATATATTCCCCTCCCCCTCTGTATCTGTCTCTTCCTTTCTAACCAATCACCATCATCATTATCATCATCATCACCATCATCATAACCATCACCATCACAAGCATCATAACCATCACCATCATCACCATCGCCATCATCATAACCATCACCATCATTATCATCACCATCATTATAACCATCACCATCATTATCACCATCATTATCATCACTTTTACCACCGTCATTATCACTATCATCATCATCATCATCATCATCATCACTACCATCATCATAACCATCACCATCATTATCATCACCCTTACCATCATCATCACTACCATCATCATAACCATCACCATCACCACCATCACCATCATTATCATCACCATCACCACCATCATTATCATCACCATCATCATAATCATCACCATCATTATTATCACCATTACCATCATCATAACCATCACCAGCATCATAACCATCACCATCATTATCATCACCATCATCATCATAATCATCACCATCATTATCATAATCATCATTATCATCACCATCATCATACCCATCACCATCATTATCATCACCATCACCATCACCAGCATCATAACCATCACCATCACCATCATCATAATCGTCACCATCACCATCATTATTATCGCCATCACCAGCATCATAACCATCACCAGCATCATAATCATCACCATCATTATCATAATCATCACCATCATTATCATCACCATCATCATCATAATCATCACCACCATCATCATCATTATCATCACTTTTACCACCGTCATTATCACCATCATTATCACCACCCTTACCATCATTACCATCATTATCATCATCATCACCATCACCATCATCATCACCACCCTTACCATCATCATCATCATCATCATCACCATCACTACCATCATCAATTTCATAGTCTTATTTGTGCATTTAGTAATGAAACAAATGTTGAACGATTTTTTTCTCTTCCGATGTAATGGAAGAAAAAAGTGACTTGTCTATGGCAGCACTTCTAAGAGCATTAATGGCCAAGATCTTGTTAATTCACTCCTCTGATTTGGAGTATGTGGTATAATGGGGAAGAGAGGTGACTTGTTACTTTTAACACGTCTAAAACGAAGCTTCTTTCCGATTATCGCCAACACTCCGATCCTCAATTCAGCCCAATTAAAATAAATACCTCTTTCCTTTGATAAACTCCTAGGATTGACCTTCACACCTTGCTTGCAATATTTATTTTATACAAGTGGAGGGTACAAATGTACACAAACAGACACACAGATACGTTCACTTTTATATATATACTAGCATGGGTGCCCAGGGTTGCCCGGGTGTTTGGAGGTGAATGCTGAGCAAAAAAAATAAAAAGCGTTCAATTATTTTAACTTTGACCTCTATTATGACCCCTTAACATTTATTGCTTTGGGTTCAAATCAAGTTATTAAGTTAGATCCATGTCCAAGGAACCTATATCTAAAATTTCAAGTGTTTAGACCCAAAATTGTCGGAGGAGTTTGGTAGAGTTCTCAAAGGTCAAATTGTTGAACTTTGACCCCTTAATCGCCAAATTTCTGGCCAAAAACCAATCACATCGATTTTCATAAATCTCAGTACCTGTATATCA
>NC_136527.1:19339062-19356562 GCF_053919585.1 Euprymna scolopes | reverse complement strand
AAAGGGAGTTTCGTACAAATCCAATATATACGAAACTAAAAATCATAAAGGATACGAAATACAGAAAATCATATACAAGATATTGAACACACCCCGCCAAACAACCAGGCAACGCCAGGCACTCAGGCTAGTACATATATATAAGACATTGAAGGAGAAAAGAAAAATTTGCAAAAGAGTGCAAGTAAGCAAACAGAGAAGTCAAAAAAGTTGGATAAATGAGTGCCGCATGAATTTACCGATAATAAAAAAACGAAACAAAAGCGACCCATTTCTCGAGCGGATTGTGACGTGTGATGAGAAGTGGATTCTCTATGACAACTGGCGACATTCGGCACAATTGTTGGATGCCGGAGAAGCTCCACAATATTTCCCAAAACCAAAATTGCACCAAAAAAAAAAAAGGGTTATGTTGACTGTTTGGTAGTCTGCAACCGGTCTCATCCATCACAGCTTCTTGAATTCAGGCGAAACGATCACGGGGGAGAAGTACTGCTGACGAACTGACGAAATGCACCAGAAGCTTAAACGCATGTGCCCAAGATTGGTCAATATGGAGGGACCAATTCTCCTCCATGACAACAATCGACCACATGTTGCACAACCGCCATATTCACTGAACCTCTCGCCCACTGATTATCACTTTTTCAAGCATCTCAACAACTTTCTGCACGTAAAATGCTTCAAAAGTCGAGATGATGCTTAATCAGCCTTCAATGACTTCATCACTTCCAGAACTCTGGATTTCTATGCTAATGGTATACATAAACTTGTTCCTCGTCGGCAAAAATGTATCGATTCTAATGGTCCTTATTTCGATTAATAGAATTTATTATGAAACGAGTTATGATCTTTTGAAGTTGAACGTCAAAAAACGACATTATTTTTGAACCCAACCTAATAGAAGAGAATTGGTCAGAATTGAGAATTTAGAAGAGAATTGGTCAGACTTGGGAATTTAGAAGAGAATTGGTCAGAATTGAGAATTTAGAAGAGAATTGGTCAGAATTGGGAATTTAGAAGACAATTGGTCAGAATTGGGAATTTAGAAGAGAATTGGTCAGAATTGGGAATTTAGAAGAGAATTGGTCAGAATTGGGAATTTAAAAGAGAATTGGTCAGAATTGGGAATTTAGAAAAGAATTGGTCAGAATTGAGAATTTAGAAGAGAATTGGTCAGAATTAGGAATTTAGAAGAGAATTGGTCAGAATTGGGAATTTAGAAGAGAATTGGTCAGAATTAGGAATTTAGAAGAGAATTGGTCAGAATTGGGAATTTAGAAGAGAATTGGTCAGAATTGGGAATAGAAGAGAATTGGTCAGAATTGGGAATTTAGAAGAGAATTGGTTAGAATTGGGAATTTAGAAGAGAATTGGTCAGAATTGGGAATTTAGAAGAGAATTGGTCAGAATTTGAAATTTAGAAGAGAATTGGTCAGAATTTGGAATTTAAAAGAGAATTGGTCAGTATTTGGAATTTAAAAGAGAATTGGTCAGAATTGGGAATTTAGAAGAGAATTGGTCAGAATTGGGAATTTAGAAGAGAATTGGTCAGAATTGGGAATTTAGAAGAGAATTGGTCAGAATTGGGAATTTAGAAGAGAATTGGTCAGAATTGGGAATTTAGAAGAGAATTGGTCAGAATTTGGAATTTAGAAGAGAATTGGTCAGAATTGGGAATAGAAGAGAATTGGTCAGAATTGGGAATTTAGAAGAGAATTGGTCAGAATTGGGAATTTAGAAGAGAATTGGTCAGAATTGGGAATTTAGAAGAGAATTGGTCAGAATTGGGAATTTAGAAGAGAATTGGTCAAAATTGGGAATTTAGAAGGGAATTGGTCAGAATTGGGAATTTAGAAGAGAATTGGTCAGAATTGGGAATTTAGAAGAGAATTGGTCAGAATTGGGAATTTAGAAGAGAATTGGTCAGAATTGGGAATTTAGAAGAGAATTGGTCAGAATTAGGAATTTAGAAGAGAATTGGTCAGAATTGGGAATTTAGACGATAATTGGTCAGAATTGGGAATTTAGAAGAGAATTGGTCAGAATTGGGAATTTAGAAGAGAATTGGTCAGAATTGGGAATTTAGAAGAGAATTGGTCAGACTTTGGAATTTAGAAGAGAATTGGTCAGAATTTGAAATTTAGAAGAGAATTGGTCAGAATTGGGAATTTAGAAGAGAATTGGTCAGAATTGGGAATTTAGAAGAGAATTGGTCAGAATTTGAAATTTAGAAGAGAATTGGTCAGAATTGGGAATTTAGAAGAGAATTGGTCAGAATTGGGAATTTAGAAGAGAATTGGTCAGAATTTGAAATTTAGAAGAGAATTGGTCAGAATTTGGAATTTAAAAGAGAATTGGTCAGAATTGGGAATTTAGAAGAGAATTGGTCAGAATTGGGAATTTAGAAGAGAATTGGTCAAAATTGGGAATTTAGAAGATAATTGGTCAGAATTGGGAATTTAGAAGAGAATTGGTCAGAATTGGGAATTTAGAAGAGAATTGGTCAGAATTGGGAATAGAAGAGAATTGGTCAGAATTGGGAATTTAGAAGATAATTGGTCAGAATTGGGAATTTAGAAGAGAATTGGTCAGACTTGGGAATTTAGAAGAGAATTGGTCAGAATTGGGAATAGAAGAGAATTGGTCAGACTTGGGAATTTAGAAGAGAATTGGTCAGAATTGGGAATTTAGAAGAGAATTGGTCAGAATTGGGAATAGAAGAGAATTGGTCAGACTTGGGAATTTAGAAGAGAATTGGTCAGAATTTTAAATTTAGAAGAGAATTGGTCAGAATTGGGAATTTAAAAGAGAATTGGTCAGAATTGGGAATTTAGAAGAGAATTGGTCAGAATTGGGAATTTAGAAGAGAATTGGTCAGAATTGGGAATTTAGAAGAGAATTGGTCAGAATTGAGAATTTAGAAGAGAATTGGTTAGAATTGGGAATTTAGAAGAGAATTGGTCAGAATTGGGAATTTAGAAGAGAATTGGTCAGAATTGGGAATTTAGAAGAGAATTGGTCAGAATTGGGAATTTAGAAGAGAATTGGTCAGAATTGGGAATTTAGAAGAGAATTGGTCAGAATTGGGAATTTAGAAGAGAATTGGTCAGAATTGAGAATTTAGAAGAGAATTGGTCAGAATTGAGAATTTAGAAGAGAATGGGTTAGAATTGAGAATTTAAAAGAGAATTGGTCAGAATTGGGAATTTAGAAGAGAATTGGTCAAAATTGGGAATTTAGAAGGGAATTGGTCAGAATTGGGAATTTAGAAGAGAATTGGTCAGAATTGGGAATTTAGAAGAGAATTGGTCAGAATTGGGAATTTAGAAGAGAATTGGTCAGAATTGGGAATTTAGAAGAGAATTGGTCAGAATTAGGAATTTAGAAGAGAATTGGTCAGAATTGGGAATTTAGACGATAATTGGTCAGAATTGGGAATTTAGAAGAGAATTGGTCAGAATTGGGAATTTAGAAGAGAATTGGTCAGAATTGGGAATTTAGAAGAGAATTGGTCAGACTTTGGAATTTAGAAGAGAATTGGTCAGAATTTGAAATTTAGAAGAGAATTGGTCAGAATTGGGAATTTAGAAGAGAATTGGTCAGAATTGGGAATTTAGAAGAGAATTGGTCAGAATTTGAAATTTAGAAGAGAATTGGTCAGAATTGGGAATTTAGAAGAGAATTGGTCAGAATTGGGAATTTAGAAGAGAATTGGTCAGAATTTGAAATTTAGAAGAGAATTGGTCAGAATTTGGAATTTAAAAGAGAATTGGTCAGAATTGGGAATTTAGAAGAGAATTGGTCAGAATTGGGAATTTAGAAGAGAATTGGTCAAAATTGGGAATTTAGAAGATAATTGGTCAGAATTGGGAATTTAGAAGAGAATTGGTCAGAATTGGGAATTTAGAAGAGAATTGGTCAGAATTGGGAATAGAAGAGAATTGGTCAGAATTGGGAATTTAGAAGATAATTGGTCAGAATTGGGAATTTAGAAGAGAATTGGTCAGACTTGGGAATTTAGAAGAGAATTGGTCAGAATTGGGAATAGAAGAGAATTGGTCAGACTTGGGAATTTAGAAGAGAATTGGTCAGAATTGGGAATTTAGAAGAGAATTGGTCAGAATTGGGAATAGAAGAGAATTGGTCAGACTTGGGAATTTAGAAGAGAATTGGTCAGAATTTTAAATTTAGAAGAGAATTGGTCAGAATTGGGAATTTAAAAGAGAATTGGTCAGAATTGGGAATTTAGAAGAGAATTGGTCAGAATTGGGAATTTAGAAGAGAATTGGTCAGAATTGGGAATTTAGAAGAGAATTGGTCAGAATTGAGAATTTAGAAGAGAATTGGTTAGAATTGGGAATTTAGAAGAGAATTGGTCAGAATTGGGAATTTAGAAGAGAATTGGTCAGAATTGGGAATTTAGAAGAGAATTGGTCAGAATTGGGAATTTAGAAGAGAATTGGTCAGAATTGGGAATTTAGAAGAGAATTGGTCAGAATTGGGAATTTAGAAGAGAATTGGTCAGAATTGAGAATTTAGAAGAGAATTGGTCAGAATTGAGAATTTAGAAGAGAATGGGTTAGAATTGAGAATTTAAAAGAGAATTGGTCAGAATTGGGAATTTAGAAGAGAATTGGTCAGAATTGGGAATTTAGAAGAGAATTGGTCAGAATTGGGAATTTAGAAGAGAATTGGTCAGAATTGGGAATTTAGAAGAGAATTGGTCAGAATTTGGAATTTAGAAGAGAATTGGTCAGAATTGGGAATTTAGAAGAGAATTGGTCAGAATTTGAAATTTAGAAGAGAATTGGTCAGAATTTGGAATTTAAAAGACAATTGGTCAGAATTGGGAATTTAGACGAGAATTGGTCAGAATTGGGAATTTAGAAGAGAATTGGTCAGAATTGGGAATTTAGAAGAGAATTGGTCAGAATTGGGAATTTAGAAGAGAATTGGTCAGAATTGGGAATTTAGAAGAGAATTGGTCAGAATTGGGAATTTAGAAGAGAATTGGTCAGAATTTGGAATTTAGAAGAGAATTGGTCAGAATTGGGAATTTAGAAGAGAATTGGTCAGAATTTGAAATTTAGAAGAGAATTGGTCAGAATTTGGAATTTAAAAGAGAATTGGTCAGAATTGGGAATTTAGAAGAGAATTGGTCAGAATTGGGAATTTAGAAGAGAATTGGTCAAAATTGGGAATTTAGAAGATAATTGGTCAGAATTGGGAATTTATAAGAGAATTGGTCAGAATTGGGAATTTAGAAGAGAATTGGTCAGAATTGGGAATAGAAGAGAATTGGTCAGACTTGGGAATTTAGAAGAGAATTGGTCAGAATTGGGAATTTAGAAGAGAATTGGTCAGAATTGGGAATTTAGAAGAGAATTGGTCAGAATTGGGAATTTAGAAGAGAATTGGTCAGAATTGAAAATTTAGAAGAGAATTGGTCAGAATTGAGAATTTAGAAGAGAATTGGTCAGAATTGGGAATTTAGAAGATAATTGGTCAGAATTGGGAATTTAGAAGAGAATTGGTCAGACTTGGGAATTTAGAAGAGAATTGGTCAGAATTGGGAATAGAAGAGAATTGGTCAGACTTGGGAATTTAGAAGAGAATTGGTCAGAATTGGGAATTTAGAAGAGAATTGGTCAGAATTGGGAATAGAAGAGAATTGGTCAGACTTGGGAATTTAGAAGAGAATTGGTCAGAATTTTAAATTTAGAAGAGAATTGGTCAGAATTGGGAATTTAAAAGAGAATTGGTCAGAATTGGGAATTTAGAAGAGAATTGGTCAGAATTGGGAATTTAGAAGAGAATTGGTCAAAATTGGGAATTTAGAAGAGAATTGGTCAGAATTGGGAATTTAGAAGAGAATTGGTCAGAATTGGGAATTTAGAAGAGAATTGGTCAGAATTGGGAATTTAGAAGAGAATTGGTCAAAATTGGGAATTTAGAAGGGAATTGGTCAGAATTGGGAATTTTGAAGAGAATTGGTCAGAATTGGGAATTTAGAAGAGAATTGGTCAGAATTGGGAATTTAGAAGAGAATTGGTCAGAATTGGGAATTTAGAAGAGAATTGGTCAGAATTAGGAATTTAGAAGAGAATTGGTCAGAATTGGGAATTTAGACGAGAATTGGTCAGAATTGGGAATTTAGAAGAGAATTGGTCAGAATTGGGAATTTAGAAGAGAATTGGTCAGAATTGGGAATTTAGAAGAGAATTGGTCAGAATTGGGAATTTAGAAGAGAATTGGTCAGAATTTGGAATTTAGAAGAGAATTGGTCAGAATTGGGAATTTAGAAGAGAATTGGTCAGAATTTGAAATTTAGAAGAGAATTGGTCAGAATTTGGAATTTAAAAGAGAATTGGTCAGAATTGGGAATTTAGAAGAGAATTGGTCAGAATTGGGAATTTAGAAGAGAATTGGTCAGAATTGGGAATTTAGAAGAGAATTGGTCAGAATTAGGAATTTAGAAGAGAATTGGTCAGAATTGGGAATTTAGACGAGAATTGGTCAGAATTGGGAATTTAGAAGAGAATTGGTCAGAATTGGGAATTTAGAAGAGAATTGGTCAGAATTGGGAATTTAGAAGAGAATTGGTCAGAATTGGGAATTTAGAAGAGAATTGGTCAGAATTGGGAATTTAGAAGAGAATTGGTCAGAATTTGGAATTTAGAAGAGAATTGGTCAGAATTGGGAATTTAGAAGAGAATTGGTCAGAATTTGAAATTTAGAAGAGAATTGGTCAGAATATGGAATTTAAAAGAGAATTGGTCAACATTGGGAATTTAGAAGAGAATTGGTCAGAATTGGGAATTTAGAAGAGAATTGGTCAAAATTGGGAATTTAGAAGATAATTGGTCAGAATTGGGAATTTAGAAGAGAATTGGTCAGAATTGGGAATTTAGAAGAGAATTGGTCAGAATTGGGAATAGAAGAGAATTGGTCAGACTTGGGAATTTAGAAGCGAATTTGTCAGAATTGGGAATTTAGAAGAGAATTGGTCAGAATTGGGAATTTAGAAGAGAATTGGTCAGAATTGGGAATTTAGAAGAGAATTGGTCAGAATTGGGAATTTAGAAGAGAATTGGTCAGAATTTGGAATTTAGAAGAGAATTGGTCAGAATTGAGAATTTAGAAGAGAATTGGTCAGAATTGGGAATTTAGAAGAGAATTGGTCAGAATTGGGAATAGAAGAGAATTGGTCAGAATCAGGAATTCAGAAGAGAATTGGTTAGAATTGGGAATTTAGAAGAGAATTGGTCAGAATTGGGAATTTAGAAGAGAATTGGTCAGAATTGGGAATTTAGAAGAGAATTGGTCAGAATTGGGAATTTAGAAGAGAATTGGTCAGAATTGGGAATTTAGAAGAGAATTGGTCAGAATTGGGAATTTAGAAGAGAATTGGTCAGAATTGAGAATTTAGAAGAGAATGGGTTAGAATTGAGAATTTAAAAGAGAATTGGTCAGAATTGGGAATTTAGAAGAGAATTGGTCAGAATTGGGAATTTAGAAGAGAATTGGTCAGAATTGGGAATTTAGAAGAGAATTGGTCAGAATTGGGAATTTAGAAGAGAATTGGTCAGAATTTGGAATTTAGAAGAGAATTGGTCAGAATTGGGAATTTAGAAGAGAATTGGTCAGAATTTGAAATTTAGAAGAGAATTGGTCAGAATTTGTAATTTAAAAGACAATTGGTCAGAATTGGGAATTTAGACGAGAATTGGTCAGAATTGGGAATTTAGAAGAGAATTGGTCAGAATTGGGAATTTAGAAGAGAATTGGTCAGAATTGGGAATTTAGAAGAGAATTGGTCAGAATTGGGAATTTAGAAGAGAATTGGTCAGAATTGGGAATTTAGAAGAGAATTGGTCAGAATTTGGAATTTAGAAGAGAATTGGTCAGAATTGGGAATTTAGAAGAGAATTGGTCAGAATTTGAAATTTAGAAGAGAATTGGTCAGAATTTGGAATTTAAAAGAGAATTGGTCAGAATTGGGAATTTAGAAGAGAATTGGTCAGAATTGGGAATTTAGAAGAGAATTGGTCAAAATTGGGAATTTAGAAGATAATTGGTCAGAATTGGGAATTTATAAGAGAATTGGTCAGAATTGGGAATTTAGAAGAGAATTGGTCAGAATTGGGAATAGAAGAGAATTGGTCAGACTTGGGAATTTAGAAGAGAATTGGTCAGAATTGGGAATTTAGAAGAGAATTGGTCAGAATTGGGAATTTAGAAGAGAATTGGTCAGAATTGGGAATTTAGAAGAGAATTGGTCAGAATTGAAAATTTAGAAGAGAATTGGTCAGAATTGAGAATTTAGAAGAGAATTGGTCAGAATTGGGAATTTAGAAGATAATTGGTCAGAATTGGGAATTTAGAAGAGAATTGGTCAGACTTGGGAATTTAGAAGAGAATTGGTCAGAATTGGGAATAGAAGAGAATTGGTCAGACTTGGGAATTTAGAAGAGAATTGGTCAGAATTGGGAATTTAGAAGAGAATTGGTCAGAATTGGGAATAGAAGAGAATTGGTCAGACTTGGGAATTTAGAAGAGAATTGGTCAGAATTTTAAATTTAGAAGAGAATTGGTCAGAATTGGGAATTTAAAAGAGAATTGGTCAGAATTGGGAATTTAGAAGAGAATTGGTCAGAATTGGGAATTTAGAAGAGAATTGGTCAGAATTTGAAATTTAGAAGAGAATTGGTCAGAATTTGGAATTTAAAAGAGAATTGGTCAGAATTGGGGATTTAGAAGAGAATTGGTCAGAATTGGGAATTTAGAAGAGAATTGGTCAAAATTGGGAATTTAGAAGATAATTGGTCAGAATTGGGAATTTAGAAGAGAATTGGTCAGAATTGGGAATTTAGAAGAGAATTGGTCAGAATTGGGAATAGAAGAGAATTGGTCAGAATTGGGAATTTAGAAGATAATTGGTCAGAATTGGGAATTTAGAAGAGAATTGGTCAGACTTGGGAATTTAGAAGAGAATTGGTCAGAATTGGGAATAGAAGAGAATTGGTCAGACTTGGGAATTTAGAAGAGAATTGGTCAGAATTGGGAATTTAGAAGAGAATTGGTCAGAATTGGGAATAGAAGAGAATTGGTCAGACTTGGGAATTTAGAAGAGAATTGGTCAGAATTTTAAATTTAGAAGAGAATTGGTCAGAATTGGGAATTTAAAAGAGAATTGGTCAGAATTGGGAATTTAGAAGAGAATTGGTCAGAATTGGGAATTTAGAAGAGAATTGGTCAAAATTGGGAATTTGGAAGAGAATTGGTCAGAATTGGGAATTTAGAAGAGAATTGGTCAGAATTGGGATTTTAGAAGAGAATTGGTCAGAATTGGGAATTTAGAAGAGAATTGGTCAGAATTGGGAATTTAAAAGAGAATTGGTCAGAATTGGGAATTTAGAAGAGAATTGGTCAGAATTGGGAATAGAAGAGAATTGGTCAGAATTGGGAATTTAGAAGAGAATTGGTCAGAATTGGGAATTTAGAAGAGAATTGGTCAGAATTGGGAATTTAGAAGAGAATTGGTCAGAATTGGGAATTTAGAAGAGAATTGGTCAAAATTGGGAATTTAGAAGGGAATTGGTCAGAATTGGGAATTTAGAAGAGAATTGGTCAGAATTGGGAATTTAGAAGAGAATTGGTCAGAATTGGGAATTTAGAAGAGAATTGGTCAGAATTGGGAATTTAGAAGAGAATTGGTCAGAATTAGGAATTTAGAAGAGAATTGGTCAGAGTTGGGAATTTAGACGATAATTGGTCAGAATTGGGAATTTAGAAGAGAATTGGTCAGAATTGGGAATTTAGAAGAGAATTGGTCAGAATTGGGAATTTAGAAGAGAATTGGTCAGACTTTGGAATTTAGAAGAGAATTGGTCAGAATTTGAAATTTAGAAGAGAATTGGTCAGAATTGGGAATTTAGAAGAGAATTGGTCAGAATTGGGAATTTAGAAGAGAATTGGTCAGAATTTGAAATTTAGAAGAGAATTGGTCAGAATTGGGAATTTAGAAGAGAATTGGTCAGAATTGGGAATTTAGAAGAGAATTGGTCAGAATTTGAAATTTAGAAGAGAATTGGTCAGAATTTGGAATTTAAAAGAGAATTGGTCAGAATTGGGAATTTAGAAGAGAATTGGTCAGAATTGGGAATTTAGAAGAGAATTGGTCAAAATTGGGAATTTAGAAGATAATTGGTCAGAATTGGGAATTTAGAAGAGAATTGGTCAGAATTGGGAATTTAGAAGAGAATTGGTCAGAATTGGGAATAGAAGAGAATTGGTCAGAATTGGGAATTTAGAAGATAATTGGTCAGAATTGGGAATTTAGAAGAGAATTGGTCAGAATTGGGAATTTAGAAGAGAATTGGTCAGAATTGGGAATAGAAGAGAATTGGTCAGACTTGGGAATTTAGAAGAGAATTGGTCAGAATTGGGAATTTAGAAGAGAATTGGTCAGAATTGGGAATAGAAGAGAATTGGTCAGACTTGGGAATTTAGAAGAGAATTGGTCAGAATTTTAAATTTAGAAGAGAATTGGTCAGAATTGGGAATTTAAAAGAGAATTGGTCAGAATTGGGAATTTAGAAGAGAATTGGTCAGAATTGGGAATTTAGAAGAGAATTGGTCAGAATTGGGAATTTAGAAGAGAATTGGTCAGAATTGAGAATTTAGAAGAGAATTGGTTAGAATTGGGAATTTAGAAGAGAATTGGTCAGAATTGGGAATTTAGAAGAGAATTGGTCAGAATTGGGAATTTAGAAGAGAATTGGTCAGAATTGGGAATTTAGAAGAGAATTGGTCAGAATTGGGAATTTAGAAGAGAATTGGTCAGAATTGGGAATTTAGAAGAGAATTGGTCAGAATTGAGAATTTAGAAGAGAATTGGTCAGAATTGAGAATTTAGAAGAGAATGGGTTAGAATTGAGAATTTAAAAGAGAATTGGTCAGAATTGGGAATTTAGAAGAGAATTGGTCAGAATTGGGAATTTAGAAGAGAATTGGTCAGAATTGGGAATTTAGAAGAGAATTGGTCAGAATTGGGAATTTAGAAGAGAATTGGTCAGAATTTGGAATTTAGAAGAGAATTGGTCAGAATTGGGAATTTAGAAGAGAATTGGTCAGAATTTGAAATTTAGAAGAGAATTGGTCAGAATTTGGAATTTAAAAGACAATTGGTCAGAATTGGGAATTTAGACGAGAATTGGTCAGAATTGGGAATTTAGAAGAGAATTGGTCAGAATTGGGAATTTAGAAGAGAATTGGTCAGAATTGGGAATTTAGAAGAGAATTGGTCAGAATTGGGAATTTAGAAGAGAATTGGTCAGAATTGGGAATTTAGAAGAGAATTGGTCAGAATTTGGAATTTAGAAGAGAATTGGTCAGAATTGGGAATTTAGAAGAGAATTGGTCAGAATTTGAAATTTAGAAGAGAATTGGTCAGAATTTGGAATTTAAAAGAGAATTGGTCAGAATTGGGAATTTAGAAGAGAATTGGTCAGAATTGGGAATTTAGAAGAGAATTGGTCAAAATTGGGAATTTAGAAGATAATTGGTCAGAATTGGGAATTTATAAGAGAATTGGTCAGAATTGGGAATTTAGAAGAGAATTGGTCAGAATTGGGAATAGAAGAGAATTGGTCAGACTTGGGAATTTAGAAGAGAATTGGTCAGAATTGGGAATTTAGAAGAGAATTGGTCAGAATTGGAAATTTAGAAGAGAATTGGTCAGAATTGGGAATTTAGAAGAGAATTGGTCAGAATTGAAAATTTAGAAGAGAATTGGTCAGAATTGAGAATTTAGAAGAGAATTGGTCAGAATTGGGAATTTAGAAGATAATTGGTCAGAATTGGGAATTTAGAAGAGAATTGGTCAGACTTGGGAATTTAGAAGAGAATTGGTCAGAATTGGGAATAGAAGAGAATTGGTCAGACTTGGGAATTTAGAAGAGAATTGGTCAGAATTGGGAATTTAGAAGAGAATTGGTCAGAATTGGGAATAGAAGAGAATTGGTCAGACTTGGGAATTTAGAAGAGAATTGGTCAGAATTTTAAATTTAGAAGAGAATTGGTCAGAATTGGGAATTTAAAAGAGAATTGGTCAGAATTGGGAATTTAGAAGAGAATTGGTCAGAATTGGGAATTTAGAAGAGAATTGGTCAAAATTGGGAATTTAGAAGAGAATTGGTCAGAATTGGGAATTTAGAAGAGAATTGGTCAGAATTGGGAATTTAGAAGAGAATTGGTCAGAATTGGGAATTTAGAAGAGAATTGGTCAAAATTGGGAATTTAGAAGGGAATTGGTCAGAATTGGGAATTTTGAAGAGAATTGGTCAGAATTGGGAATTTAGAAGAGAATTGGTCAGAATTGGGAATTTAGAAGAGAATTGGTCAGAATTGGGAATTTAGAAGAGAATTGGTCAGAATTAGGAATTTAGAAGAGAATTGGTCAGAATTGGGAATTTAGACGAGAATTGGTCAGAATTGGGAATTTAGAAGAGAATTGGTCAGAATTGGGAATTTAGAAGAGAATTGGTCAGAATTGGGAATTTAGAAGAGAATTGGTCAGAATTGGGAATTTAGAAGAGAATTGGTCAGAATTTGGAATTTAGAAGAGAATTGGTCAGAATTGGGAATTTAGAAGAGAATTGGTCAGAATTTGAAATTTAGAAGAGAATTGGTCAGAATTTGGAATTTAAAAGAGAATTGGTCAGAATTGGGAATTTAGAAGAGAATTGGTCAGAATTGGGAATTTAGAAGAGAATTGGTCAGAATTGGGAATTTAGAAGAGAATTGGTCAGAATTAGGAATTTAGAAGAGAATTGGTCAGAATTGGGAATTTAGACGAGAATTGGTCAGAATTGGGAATTTAGAAGAGAATTGGTCAGAATTGGGAATTTAGAAGAGAATTGGTCAGAATTGGGAATTTAGAAGAGAATTGGTCAGAATTGGGAATTTAGAAGAGAATTGGTCAGAATTGGGAATTTAGAAGAGAATTGGTCAGAATTTGGAATTTAGAAGAGAATTGGTCAGAATTGGGAATTTAGAAGAGAATTGGTCAGAATTTGAAATTTAGAAGAGAATTGGTCAGAATATGGAATTTAAAAGAGAATTGGTCAACATTGGGAATTTAGAAGAGAATTGGTCAGAATTGGGAATTTAGAAGAGAATTGGTCAAAATTGGGAATTTAGAAGATAATTGGTCAGAATTGGGAATTTAGAAGAGAATTGGTCAGAATTGGGAATTTAGAAGAGAATTGGTCAGAATTGGGAATAGAAGAGAATTGGTCAGACTTGGGAATTTAGAAGAGAATTGGTCAGAATTGGGAATTTAGAAGAGAATTGGTCAGAATTGGGAATTTAGAAGAGAATTGGTCAGAATTGGGAATTTAGAAGAGAATTGGTCAGAATTGGGAATTTAGAAGAGAATTGGTCAGAATTGAAAATTTAGAAGAGAATTGGTCAGAATTGAGAATTTAGAAGAGAATTGGTCAGAATTGGGAATTTAGAAGAGAATTGGTCAGAATTGGGAATAGAAGAGAATTGGTCAGAATCAGGAATTCAGAAGAGAATTGGTTAGAATTGGGAATTTAGAAGAGAATTGGTCAGAATTGGGAATTTAGAAGAGAATTGGTCAGAATTGGGAATTTAGAAGAGAATTGGTCAGAATTGGGAATTTAGAAGAGAATTGGTCAGAATTGGGAATTTAGAAGAGAATTGGTCAGAATTGGGAATTTAGAAGAGAATTGGTCAGAATTGAGAATTTAGAAGAGAATGGGTTAGAATTGAGAATTTAAAAGAGAATTGGTCAGAATTGGGAATTTAGAAGAGAATTGGTCAGAATTGGGAATTTAGAAGAGAATTGGTCAGAATTGGGAATTTAGAAGAGAATTGGTCAGAATTGGGAATTTAGAAGAGAATTGGTCAGAATTTGGAATTTAGAAGAGAATTGGTCAGAATTGGGAATTTAGAAGAGAATTGGTCAGAATTTGAAATTTAGAAGAGAATTGGTCAGAATTTGTAATTTAAAAGACAATTGGTCAGAATTGGGAATTTAGACGAGAATTGGTCAGAATTGGGAATTTAGAAGAGAATTGGTCAGAATTGGGAATTTAGAAGAGAATTGGTCAGAATTGGGAATTTAGAAGAGAATTGGTCAGAATTGGGAATTTAGAAGAGAATTGGTCAGAATTGGGAATTTAGAAGAGAATTGGTCAGAATTTGGAATTTAGAAGAGAATTGGTCAGAATTGGGAATTTAGAAGAGAATTGGTCAGAATTTGAAATTTAGAAGAGAATTGGTCAGAATTTGGAATTTAAAAGAGAATTGGTCAGAATTGGGAATTTAGAAGAGAATTGGTCAGAATTGGGAATTTAGAAGAGAATTGGTCAAAATTGGGAATTTAGAAGATAATTGGTCAGAATTGGGAATTTATAAGAGAATTGGTCAGAATTGGGAATTTAGAAGAGAATTGGTCAGAATTGGGAATAGAAGAGAATTGGTCAGACTTGGGAATTTAGAAGAGAATTGGTCAGAATTGGGAATTTAGAAGAGAATTGGTCAGAATTGGGAATTTAGAAGAGAATTGGTCAGAATTGGGAATTTAGAAGAGAATTGGTCAGAATTGAAAATTTAGAAGAGAATTGGTCAGAATTGAGAATTTAGAAGAGAATTGGTCAGAATTGGGAATTTAGAAGATAATTGGTCAGAATTGGGAATTTAGAAGAGAATTGGTCAGACTTGGGAATTTAGAAGAGAATTGGTCAGAATTGGGAATAGAAGAGAATTGGTCAGACTTGGGAATTTAGAAGAGAATTGGTCAGAATTGGGAATTTAGAAGAGAATTGGTCAGAATTGGGAATAGAAGAGAATTGGTCAGACTTGGGAATTTAGAAGAGAATTGGTCAGAATTTTAAATTTAGAAGAGAATTGGTCAGAATTGGGAATTTAAAAGAGAATTGGTCAGAATTGGGAATTTAGAAGAGAATTGGTCAGAATTGGGAATTTAGAAGAGAATTGGTCAAAATTGGGAATTTAGAAGAGAATTGGTCAGAATTGGGAATTTAGAAGAGAATTGGTCAGAATTGGGAATTTAGAAGAGAATTGGTCAGAATTGGGAATTTAGAAGAGAATTGGTCAAAATTGGGAATTTAGAAGGGAATTGGTCAGAATTGGGAATTTTGAAGAGAATTGGTCAGAATTGGGAATTTAGAAGAGAATTGGTCAGAATTGGGAATTTAGAAGAGAATTGGTCAGAATTGGGAATTTAGAAGAGAATTGGTCAGAATTAGGAATTTAGAAGAGAATTGGTCAGAATTGGGAATTTAGACGAGAATTGGTCAGAATTGGGAATTTAGAAGAGAATTGGTCAGAATTGGGAATTTAGAAGAGAATTGGTCAGAATTGGGAATTTAGAAGAGAATTGGTCAGAATTGGGAATTTAGAAGAGAATTGGTCAGAATTTGGAATTTAGAAGAGAATTGGTCAGAATTGGGAATTTAGAAGAGAATTGGTCAGAATTTGAAATTTAGAAGAGAATTGGTCAGAATTTGGAATTTAAAAGAGAATTGGTCAGAATTGGGAATTTAGAAGAGAATTGGTCAGAATTGGGAATTTAGAAGAGAATTGGTCAGAATTGGGAATTTAGAAGAGAATTGGTCAGAATTAGGAATTTAGAAGAGAATTGGTCAGAATTGGGAATTTAGACGAGAATTGGTCAGAATTGGGAATTTAGAAGAGAATTGGTCAGAATTGGGAATTTAGAAGAGAATTGGTCAGAATTGGGAATTTAGAAGAGAATTGGTCAGAATTGGGAATTTAGAAGAGAATTGGTCAGAATTGGGAATTTAGAAGAGAATTGGTCAGAATTTGGAATTTAGAAGAGAATTGGTCAGAATTGGGAATTTAGAAGAGAATTGGTCAGAATTTGAAATTTAGAAGAGAATTGGTCAGAATATGGAATTTAAAAGAGAATTGGTCAACATTGGGAATTTAGAAGAGAATTGGTCAGAATTGGGAATTTAGAAGAGAATTGGTCAAAATTGGGAATTTAGAAGATAATTGGTCAGAATTGGGAATTTAGAAGAGAATTGGTCAGAATTGGGAATTTAGAAGAGAATTGGTCAGAATTGGGAATAGAAGAGAATTGGTCAGACTTGGGAATTTAGAAGAGAATTGGTCAGAATTGGGAATTTAGAAGAGAATTGGTCAGAATTGGGAATTTAGAAGAGAATTGGTCAGAATTGGGAATTTAGAAGAGAATTGGTCAGAATTGGGAATTTAGAAGAGAATTGGTCAGAATTGAAAATTTAGAAGAGAATTGGTCAGAATTGAGAATTTAGAAGAGAATTGGTCAGACTTGGGAATTTAGAAGAGAATTGGTCAGAATTGGGAATAGAAGAGAATTGGTCAGAATCAAGAATTCAGAAGAGAATTGGTCAGAATTGGGAATTTGAACGAGAATTGGTCAGAATTGGGAATTTAGAAGAGAATTGGTCAGAATTGGGAATTTAAAAGAGAATTGGTCAGAATTGGGAATTTAGAAGAGAATTGGTCAGAATTGGGAATTTAGAAGAGAATTGGTCAGACTTGGGAATTTAGAAGAGAATTGGTCAGAATTGGGAATTTAGAAGAGAATTGGTCAGAATTGGGAATTTAGAAGAGAATTGGTCAGAATTGAAAATTTAGAAGAGAATTGGTCAGAATTGAAAATTTAGAAGAGAATTGGTCAGAATTGAGAATTTAGAAGAGAATTGGTCAGAATTGGGAATTTAGAAGAGAATTGGTCAGAATTGGGAATAGAAGAGAATTGGTCAGAATTTGGAATTTAAAAGAGAATTGGTCAGAATTGGGAATTTAGAAGAGAATTGGTCAGAATTGGGAATTTAGAAGAGAATTGGTCAACATTGGGAATTTAGAAGAGAATTGGTCAGAATTGGGAATTTAGAAGAGAATTGGTCAGAATTGGGAATTTAGAAGAGAATTGGTCAGAATTGGGAATAGAAGAGAATTGGTCAGAATTGGGAATTTAGAAGAGAATTGGTCAGAATTGGGAATTTAGAAGAGAATTGGTCAGAATTGGGAATTTAGAAGAGAATTGGTCAGAATTGGGAATTTAGAAGAGAATTGGTCAGAATTGGGAATTTAAAAGAGAATTGGTCAGAATTGGGAATTTAGAAGAGAATTGGTCAGAATTGGGAATTTAGAAGAGAATTGGTCAGAATTGGGAATTTAGAAGAGAATTGGTCAGAATTGAGAATTTAGAAGAGAATTGGTTAGAATTGGGAATTTAGAAGAGAATTGGTCAGAATTGGGAATTTAGAAGAGAATTGGTCAGAATTGAGAATTTAGAAGAGAATTGGTCAGAATTGGGAATTTAGAAGAGAATTGGTGAGAATTGGGAATTTAGAAGAGAATTGGTCAGAATTGAGAATTTAGAAGAGAATTGGTCAGAATTGGGAATTTAGAAGAGAATTGGTCAGAATTG
>NC_136527.1:19268456-19338962 GCF_053919585.1 Euprymna scolopes | reverse complement strand
GTCAGAATTGGGAATTTAAAAGAAAATTGGTCAGAATTATGAATTTAGAAGAGAATTGGTCAGAATTGGGAATTTAGAAGAGAATTGGTCAGAATTGGGAATTTAGAAGAGAATTGGTCAGAATTGGGAATTTAGAAGAGAATTGGTCAGAATTGGGAATTTAAAAGAGAATTTGTCAGAATTATGAATTTAGAAGAGAATTGGGAATTTAGAAGAGAATTGGTCAGAATTGGGAATTTAAAAGAGAATTGGTCAGAATTGGGAATTTAAAAGAGAATTGGTCAGAATTGGGAATTTAGAAGGGAATTGGTCAGAATTGGGAATTTAGAAGAGAATTGGTCAGAATTGGGAATTTAGAAGAGAATTGGTCAGAATTGGGAATTTAGAAGAGAATTGGTCAGAATTATGAATTTAGAAGAGAATTGGTCAGAATTGGAAATTTAAAAGAGAATTGGTCAGAATTGGGAATTGTATCGGAATGTTTAGTTTCGCATGTTTCAGCTGCTTACGTAATCTGCAAAAAGTTACCAATACAAAGTTACCATAGACAACGTCATAAACTGAATACGTGCCAATTTTCTTACAGTCATAACATGCCGTTGCTTTATATTCATGTGCACGGGTGAAGGACTTTTTACGATGACGAGGGACGTGAGCATCAAATTGGTAACAGATAATTAAAAACCAAATGATTGTCAAACATTTCCAAAGCTCATGCACTGCAAATACTGGATTAAACATTAGTTAATAAAACAATCAATTGTGGCTGAAAAGGTACAACTCATTTGGAAGAAGGAAGAGAAGTTTGACGTGTGAAATTTCTTACCGGATAAAATGGTATATTTCAACGCTTCCTGGGTGGCCACCCCAACAGCCAGGCTGAAGATATACTCAAAGGCTTTTCCTAATTCTAAAAGGTATTTGGATTCCCAACGGAGACTGTATTGTTCACGGCTCTCGTTTAGGACCAGCCATGGTTCTTTGTAATCTGAAAAAAAAGGGAATATTTAATTAAATGGAACACGTTACTACTGAACTGTTTCCCTACAGGCTACAACATGTGTAATATAGTCATCAATTCAGCTAACTTGATTATGTAGTAGGACTTACATCTATTCAATGTAGGCACCTTCTGTTCAATCACCCTCTCGATAGCGCCCGGAACTCGGAGTATGCCTTTTTCCACAAGCACCGGCAGGAGCTTGGCAAATACTCAGAGGATGGCAGTGATCAGGCTTGCTTTGGTCCTGTGGAAGGTCATGTTGGTGGTGTTCTCGATATATGACAAAACAATGAGTTCAGGCCGAGGAAGGAGGCGGACCAGTGAAAGAAGGGTTAGGGTTAGGGTTAAATACAGGGCATATTGATGAGACTTTCCAAGGTGTTGGGAAGCATTTCTCCTTAAGACAATGTTTAAATAACTTTGTAAGTATGGGCAGTAGTTCTGGTTGAAGTCTTTTGAACACTATAATTGGAATGCCTCAGGGCCAGTTGCTTTATTGGAATAAAGGTTTTTGATTAGCTTGGCAAAATCGCGTACAGATATTTGTATGTCACATAGCGTGTTTTCTGATATACTAGGAAATACTGGGGTTAGCGGCCTTGGTTGTAAAGAGTAGAATTAGCTGCAAAGATCTTGGCAAAGAGTTTGGCTTTGTCTGATACTGATGAGATTAACTCAGGTCCATTGATGATAGTTGGGATAGAGCATACGCTTCTGTTCAGGATTCTTTTTGTTATTTGCCAAAACTGATGGGAACCAAGCTGCTGCTCAACTACTTTGGACTTGACGGACTGAGCATACAACTCTCTTGCGTTCTTTATTACTTTCTTACAATGGTTGTTGGCAGTCCTGAAAGCGGCTTTAGTTTCAGTACATCTATTACGTTGGAAGCAATGGAAAAAATGATTTCTGTGCGCAATGGCAGCAGCACATTCAGAGGAGAACCAGGGCTGACTGTTAGGTTTTTGCTAGAACTTTTTCGAGGATATTGTAGCAGAAACAAATAGAACTCTTTTCTTGTGCGTCAGTGCCTCCCCTGATTCTGCGATATGACACATACTGACCAATCAGAGGCATAGCACAGGGATCTTCCTTACCCCCTTAAGGAACTATAACTGCTTCCGTCCAGGACGAGAAAAACTCTACCCTTTTCCAGCGAGACATCAATGAGAGCGGACCTGTTTCCTCACACTCTCTCTCTCTCTCTCTCTCTCTCTCTCTCTCTCTCTGCCTACGCCGTTATCTACAATTCCTCCTTGGGATTAACTACTAGATAGATGGCATCACTTGCAAGTTTTACAAAGTCGTTTGTTCGTTTATTCAGTAGTTTGTGTTGAAATATTTATTTTATTAGGGAGTGCCGGAAAGGATTTAACTCAACTCCCTAAAATATGAAACTGTCAATACCTACAATTAACCATTCTGTCAGGTCTGATACTATAGAGGACACATCCTTTTTAAACATGGCATGCAGAGGTAGATCTGGTACAAATGTATGGAAGCTATCCCAGTCAGCAATAGAGTATCAATATACTGTACGATGGACCTATTACATTTCATTTTTATCTTAACTGATAAGTGGTCAGAAGATCCCAATGGAGAAAGAACGGAAGATGAACAGGGTAATTACGTTTGGTTGAGATAAAAAATTTGCTCAATTGGTTACTTTAAACTAAAACGTTAAAATTAATTTAATTCAAAGTTTAATACAGGTACTTTCCTTAGACTAAATCAATCAATCAATCAATCAATATATATACATATATATATATATATATATATATATATATATATATATATATATATATATATATAGGGAAAGAAGTGGCTTCTTACTTTTAATGCATCTAAAACCAAGCTTTTATCTTTACATCAACGCTCTGAACCCCATCTGGCATCAATTGAAATGAATCGCTCTCATCTTGGGGAGGCCCCATGTTTTGACAAGCTTCTGGGCTTGACCTTTACTCCTGATCTGAAATGGAACACATAAATTAAATCCCCTGCCAAGGCTGCTGGAAAAATGGTGGAATTCTTCTATCAATCAAGTACATATCTCACTGCTGATGCAATTCTCTATCTATATAAGAGCCAGGAAGTTCCAAGGATGGAGTACTGTTGCCGCATCTGGGAAGGAGCTGCTAGAAAGGACTTGTCTCTTTTTTTTCTCTTCCCTGCAACTTCTTTCTCACAAAAGAGATGTTGCGAGTTTGTCTCTGCTTTATCGTTATTTTCATGGCTAGTGCTCGACTGAGCTCCAATCTATGGTCGCCTCTCGCCAAACTTTCACAAGAAACACCCGTCTAGCAGAAACCACTATCAATAATTTCCCCCACTCTTTATCTGTGCCTAAACCTAAATGTAGATTCCATGAACAAAGCTTCTTTCTTAGAACTGCACGCCTGTGGAACTGTCTTCCATTTTCCTGCTTTCCAGCTGACTACAATATGGTTGTCTTCAAGTCCAACATAAACAAGTTTTTCTGGTTTAATAATCTTATTTCTATTCGTACCTTTCATGTAAGTATTCAGCCAACCATTGACAGCAATTGTGATGTGAAGTTGTTTCCCTTGGGTTTGTGCGTGAAGAGGTGAGCCGGCAATCAATGGCTCAAATACAAATTCTTCTACGGCACCGACACGACGTTTCATTTTGTAACCTAAAACAAAACAAAAAAAGTGATCATGAAATTCTCATTTGCTCTCTTTTGGCAACGAGCACTTTTTGCTGATTAAGTCAGCTTAGTACTGCTTACAATACAAAGCATTTATTAATTATATATATATATATATATATATATATATATATATATATATGCTTAAGTGGCAGTTTTAGTCATTTAGAACTGCTTTAAAGCTTCACCGCTCACTCATTTTTCGACCAAATTTCAAACAATTATTACAGTTTATAGATCACCTTCTCAGCTATATTGTGAAAAAAAAAATTTCGATTTTCGTTCAGTAAAACAAAAGTTATGATGAATTTTCTGGTGTTCAAAATCGTAAAAATATGTAAGGGGTGAGCGATGTTTTTTATGACTGGTTTCCATAGCAACCACGTCGCTTCAGCGACTACTGTTGCTACTAATTCAAAAAGAGAAGTAACAAGTGAAACAGAATGAAAGAGAGATAATTGGGGGGATTTTATTGAAAGCAGACGAGTGCCATACATTGTTATTACATATGTTATGTTTATGGGGGAAAAAAAACCGACTGAAATTAAACAAAGAACAAGTGAATTTATTGGAAGTCTGGAAAAATCATAGATTATAATAGAAAACTGAAAAGCAATATGGTTAAGCTTGAACATGGAAAAGTAAAGGACTAGTTGTGAAAACTGGAAAAGAAAAGGACAAGATATTCTAGTAAAAAATATAATAAATTTATAACTTAAAATATTGCAGCATTAAGATTTGATTATATACTGTTATTACAATAGAAAAATGCGAGCATGAAAAGTAATATGGTTAAGCTTAAACACTGAAAAGTAAAGGACTAGTTGTAAAAACTGGAAAAGAAAAGGACAAAATATTCTAGTAAAAAATATAATAAATTTATAACTTTAAATATTGCAGTATTAAGAATTGATTATATAATGTTATTACAATAGAAAAATGCGAGCATGAAAAGTAATATGGTTAAGCTTAAACATGGAAAAGTAAAGGACTAGGTGTTAAAACTGGAAAAGAAAAAGACAAGATATTCTAGTAAAAAATATAATAAATTTATAACTTTAAATATTGCAGCATTAAGAATTGATTCTATAATGTTATTACAATAGAAAAATGCGAGCATGAAAAGTAATATGGTTAAGCTTAAACATGGAAAAGTAAAGGACTAGGTGTTAAAACTGGAAAAGAAAAAGACAAGATATTCTAGTAAAAAATATAATAAATTTATTACTTTAAATATTGCAGCATTAAGATTTGATTAACTAATGTTATAAATTGAATTTTAAAAAATTCAATAATTTATTTGATTATCAAATCTGTGATTTAACTCATTTATTAAATATATATATATATATATATATATATATATATATATATATATATATATATATAATAAATCTCAGCGTGTGTGTCTGTACATGAATAGGCTCCTGTATGGTTTATTATTATACTAACCTGACCACATACAATGATAGAAGAATCTTTTTCCACAAAGTATGGAAATAAAAAATTTAAAAATTAAAAAAAAAACGTTTACAAGTGTTTTTGATATAGATGTACATAATACTTTGATAAGTATGTTTTAACTTAAATAGGGATGGTATAATAAAATTGTAGGGTATGTGTTCGCGCCTGGCCTCCATAGAATGGAAATAGGCACAAACTTTAATAAAGTCTTTTCATATCTATCTGTGTAAGTATACATTGATAATTATATATATATATATATATTCTGTTGTGTGCCATTATTACCAGCAATGGAAGATTTTACTTTGAACAAAATCAAATAAAAAAAAGACAAAAGAATCGTTTTGGCATCGGAAAATAGGCATCAATTTTTCCAATTCCGATACTCCCGATTTATATTTTTATATATATTAGTGATGGGACGATTCTAATATATTTCCCCCAATTGTGAAGGATCATCTATCAATTTTAACTTTACTTATATTTTAAAATCAATAAATATTTTAACTTTACTGGTATTTTAAAATCAATAAATATTTTAACTTTACTGGTATTTTAAAATCAATAAATATTTTAACTTTACTGGTATTTTAAAATCAATAAATATTTTAACTTTACTGGTATTTTAAAATCAATAAATATTTTAACTTTACTGGTATTTTAAAATCAATACACATTTTGACTTTACTGGTATTTTAAAATCAATAAATATTTAAACTTTACTGGTATTTTAAAATCAATAAATATTTTAACTTTACTGGTATTTTAAAATCAATAAATATTTTAACTCTACTGGAATTTTAAAATCAATAAATATTTTAACTTTACTGGTATTTTAAAATCAATAAATATTTTAACTTTACTGGTATTTTAAAAACAATAAATATTTTAACTTTACTGGTATTTAAAAATCAATAAATATTTTAACTTTACTGGTATTTTAAAACCAATAAATATTTTAACTTTACTGGTATTTTAAAATCAATAAATATTTTAACTTTACTGGTATTTTAAAATCAATAAATATTTAAACTTTACTGGTATTTTAAAATCAATAAATATTTTAACTTTACTGGTATTTTAAAACCAATAAATATTTTAACTTTACTGGTATTTTAAAATCAATAAATATTTTAACTTTACTGATATTTTAAAATCAATAAATATTTTAACTTTACTGATATTTTAAAATCAATAAATATTTTAACTTTACTGGTATTTTAAAACCAATAAATATTTTAACTTTACTGGTATTTTAAAATCAATAAATATTTCAACTTTACTGATATTTTAAAATCAATAAATATTTTAACTTTACTGGTATTTTAAAATCAATAAATATTTTAACTTTACTGGTATTTTTAAATCAATAAATATTTTAACTTTACTGGTATTTTAAAATCAATAAATATTTTAACTTTACTGGTATTTTCAAATCAATAAATATTTTAACTTTACTGGTATTTTAAAATCAATAAATATTTTAACTTTACTGGTATTTTGAAATCAATAAATATTTTAACTTTACTGGTATTTTAAAATCAATAAATATTTTAAATTTACTGGTATTTTAAAATCAATAAATATTTTAACTTTACTGGTATTTTAAAACCAATAAATATTTTAACTTTACTGGTATTTTAAAATCAATAAATATTTTAACTTTACTGATATTTTAAAATCAATAAATATTTTAACTTTACTGGTATTTTAAAACCAATAAATATTTTAACTTTACTGGTATTTTAAAATCAATAAATATTTCAACTTTACTGATATTTTAAAAACAATAAATATTTTAACTTTACTGGTATTTTAAAATCAATAAATATTTTAACTTTACTGGTATTTTAAAATCAATAAATATTTTAACTTTACTGGTATTTTAAAATCAATAAATATTTTAACTTTACTGGTATTTTAAAATCAATAAATATTTTAACTTTACTGGTATTTTAAAATCAATAAATATTTTAACTTTACTGGTATTTTAAAATCAATAAATATTTTTACTTTACTGGTATTTTAAAATCAATAAATATTTTAACTTTACTGGTATTTTAAAATCAATAAATATTTTAACTTTACTGGTATTTTTAAATCAATAAATATTTAAACTTTACTGGTATTTTAAAATCAATAAATATTTTAACTTTACTGGTATTTTAAAATCAATAAATATTTTAACTTTACTGGTATTTTAAAATCAATAAATATTTTAACTTTACTGGTATTTTGAAATCAATAAATATTTTAACTTTACTGGTATTTTAAAATCAATAAATATTTTAACTTTACTGGTATTTTAAAATCAATAAATATTTTAACTTTACTGGTATTTTAAAACCAATAAATATTTTAACTTTACTGGTATTTTAAAATCAATAAATATTTTAACTTTACTGATATTTTAAAATCAATAAATATTTTAACTTTACTGGTATTTTAAAACCAATAAATATTTTAACTTTACTGGTATTTTAAAATCAATAAATATTTCAACTTTACTGATATTTTAAAATCAATAAATATTTTAACTTTACTGGTATTTTAAAATCAATAAATATTTTAACTTTACTGGTATTTTAAAATCAATAAATATTTTAACTTTACTGGTATTTTAAAATCAATAAATATTTTAACTTTACTGGTATTTTAAAATCAATAAATATTTTTACTTTACTGGTATTTTAAAATCAATAAATATTTTAACTTTACTGGTATTTTAAAATCAATAAATATTTTAACTTTACTGGTATTTTTAAATCAATAAATATTTAAACTTTACTGGTATTTTAAAATCAATAAATATTTTAACTTTACTGGTATTTTAAAATCAATAAATATTTTAACTTTACTGGTATTTTAAAATCAATAAATATTTTAACTTTACTGGTATTTTGAAATCAATAAATATTTTAACTTTACTGGTATTTTAAAATCAATAAATATTTTAACTTTACTGGTATTTTAAAATCAATAAATATTTTAACTTTACTGGTATTTTAAAACCAATAAATATTTTAACTTTACTGGTATTTTAAAATCAATAAATATTTTAACTTTACTGATATTTTAAAATCAATAAATATTTTAACTTTACTGGTATTTTAAAACCAATAAATATTTTAACTTTACTGGTATTTTAAAATCAATAAATATTTCAACTTTACTGATATTTTAAAATCAATAAATATTTTAACTTTACTGGTATTTTAAAATCAATAAATATTTTAACTTTACTGGTATTTTAAAATCAATAAATATTTTAACTTTACTGGTATTTTAAAATCAATAAATATTTTAACTTTACTGGTATTTTAAAATCAATAAATATTTTAACTTTACTGGTATTTTAAAATCAATAAATATTTTAACTTTACTGGTATTTTAAAATCAATAAATATTTTTACTTTACTGGTATTTTGAAATCAATAAATATTTTAACTTTACTGGTATTTTAAAATCAATAAATATTTTAACTTTACTGGTATTTTAAAATCAATAAATATTTTAACTTTACTGGTATTTTAAAATCAATAAATATTTTAACTTTACTGGTATTTTCAAATCAATAAATATTTTAACTTTACTGGTATTTTAAAATCAATAAATATTTTAACTTTACTGGTATTTTGAAATCAATAAATATTTTAACTTTACTGGTATTTTAAAATCAATAAATATTTTAACTTTACTAGTATTTTAAAATCAATAAATATTTTAACTTTACTGATATTTTAAAATCAATAAATATTTTAACTTTACGGGTATTTTAAAATCAACAAATATTTTAACTTTACTGGTATTTTAAAATCAATAAAAATTTTAACTTTATTGGTATTTTAAAACCAATAAATATTTTAACTGTACTGGTATTTAAAAATCAATAAATATTTTGACTTTACTGGTATTTTAAAATCAATAAATATTTTAACTTTACTGGTATTTTAAAATCAATAAATATTTTTACTTTACTGGTATTTTGAAATCAATAAATATTTTAACTTTACTGGTATTTTAAAATCAATAAATATTTTAACTTTACTGGTATTTTAAAATCAATACACATTTTGAATTTTACTGGTATTTTAAAATCAATAAATATTTTAACTTTACTGGTATTTTAAAATCAATAAATATTTAAACTTTACTGGTATTTTAAAATCAATAAATATTTTAACTTTACTGGTATTTTAAAATCAAACAAATATTTTAACTTCACTGGTATTTTAAAATCAATAAATATTTTAACTTTACTGGTATTTTAAAATCAATAAATATTTTAACTTTACTGGTATTTTAAAATCAATAAATATTTTACCTTTACTGGTATTTTAAAATCAATAAATATTTATTATTTTATCATTTATTACTATATATATATATATATATATATATATATATATATATATATATATATATATATATATATATATTCTGTTGTGTGCCATTATTACCAGCAATGGAGGATTTTACTTTGAACAAAATCAAATAAAAAAAGACAGAAGAATCGTTTTGGCATCGGAAAATAAGCATCAATTTTTCTGATTCGAATATCGATTCTGATACACCCCAAATCTTCCGATTTTAACTTTACTGGTATTTTAAAATCAATAAATATTTTAACTTTACTGGTATTTTAAAATCAATAAATATTTTAACTTTACTGGTATTTTAAAATCAATAAATATTTTAACTTTACTGGTATTTTAAAATCAATAAATATTTTAACTTTACTGGTATTTTAAAATCAATAAATATTTTAACTTTGCTGGTATTTTAAAATCAATAAATATTTTTACTTTACTGGTATTTTAAAATCAATAAATATTTTAACTTTACTGGTATTTTCAAATCAATAAATATTTTCACTTTACTGGTATTTTAAAATCAATAAATATTTTCACTTTACTGGTATTTTAAAATTAATAAATATTTTAACTTTACTAGTATTTTAAAATCAATAAATATTTTAACTTTACTGGTATTTTAAAATCAATAAATATCTTAACTTTACTGATATTTTAAAATCAATAAATATTTTAACTTTACTGGTATTTTAAAATCAATAAATATTTTGACTTTACTGGTATTTTAAAATCAATAAATATTTTAACTTTACTGGTATTTTAAAATCAATAAATATTTTAACTTTACTGGTATTTTAAAATCAATAAATATTTTAACTTTACTGGAATTTTAAAATCAATAAATATTTTAACTTTACTGGTATTTTAAAATCAATAAATATTTGTACTTTACTGGTATTTTAAAATCAATAAATATTTTAACTTTACTGGTATTTTGAAATCAATACACATTTTGAATTTTACTGGTATTTTAAAATCAATAAATATTTTAACTTTACTGGTATTTTAAAATCAATAAATATTTAAACTTTACTGGTATTTTAAAATCAATAAATATTTTAACTTTACTGGTATTTTAAAATCAATAAATATTTTAACTTTACTGGTATTTTAAAATCAATAAATATTTTAACTTTACTGGTATTTTAAAATCAATAAATATTTTAACTTTACTGGTATTTTAAAATCAATAAATATTTTACCTTTACTGGTATTTTAAAATCAATAAATATTTATTATTTTATCATTTATTACTATATATATATATATATATATATATATATATATTCTGTTGTGTGCCATTATTACCAGCAATGGAGGATTTTACTTTGAACAAAATCAAATAAAAAAAAGACAGAAGAATCGTTTTGGCATCGGAAAATAAGCATCAATTTTTCTGATTCGAATATCGATTCTGATACACCCCAAATCTTCCGATTTTAACTTTACTGGTATTTTAAAATCAATAAATATTTTAACTTTACTGGTATTTTAAAATCAATAAATATTTTAACTTTACTAGTATTTTAAAATCAATAAATATTTTAACTTTACTGGTATTTTAAAATCAATAAATATTTTAACTTTACTGGTATTTTAAAATCAATAAATATTTTAACTTTGCTGGTATTTTAAAATCAATAAATATTTTTAATTTACTGGTATTTTAAAATCAATAAATATTTTAACTTTACTGGTATTTTCAAATCAATAAATATTTTCACTTTACTGGTATTTTAAAATCAATAAATATTTTCACTTTACTGGTATTTTAAAATTAATAAATATTTTAACTTTACTAGTATTTTAAAATCAATAAATATTTTAACTTTACTGGTATTTTAAAATCAATAAATATCTTAACTTTACTGGTATTTTAAAATCAATAAATATTTTCACTTTACTGGTATTTTAAAATCAATAAATATTTTAACTTTACTGGTATTTTAAAATCAATAAATATTTTAACTTTACTGGTATTTTAAAATCAATAAATATTTTAACTTTACTGGTATTTTAAAATCAATAAATATTTTAACTTTACTGGAATTTTAAAATCAATAAATATTTTAACTTTACTGGTATTTTAAAATCAATAAATATTTTAACTTTACTGGTATTTTAAAAACCAATAAATATTTTAACTTTACTGGTATTTTAAAATCAATAAATATTTTGACTTTACTGGTATTTTAAAATCAATAAATATTTTAACTTTACTGGTATTTTAAAATCAATAAATATTTTAACTTTACTGGTATTTTAAAATCAAAAAAATATTTTAACTTTACTGGTATTTTAAAATCAATAAATATTTTAACTTTACTGGTATTTTAAAATCAATAAATATTTTAACTTTACTGGTATTTTTAAAATCAATAAATATTTTAACTTTAATGGTATTTTAAAATCAATAAATATTTTAACTTTACTGGTATTTTAAAATCAATATTTAAACTTTACTGGTATTTTAAAATCAATAAATATTTTAACTTTACTGCTATTTTAAAATCAATAAATATTTTAACTTTACTGGTATTTTAAAATCAATAAATATTTTAACTTTACTGGTATTTTAAAATCAATAAATATTTTAACTTTACTGGTATTTTAAAATCAATAAATATTTTAACTTTACTAGTATTTTAAAATAAATAAATATTTTAACTTTACTGATATTTTAAAATCAATAAATATTTTAAATTTACGGGTATTTTAAAATCAACAAATATTTTAACTTTACTGATATTTTAAAATCAATAAAAATTTTAACTTTATTGGTATTTTAAAACCAATAAATATTTTAACTGTACTGGTATTTAAAAATCAATAAATATTTTGACTTTACTGGTATTTTAAAATCAATAAATATTTTAACTTTACTGGTATTTTAAAATCAATAAATATTTTAACTTTACTGGTATTTTGAAATCAATAAATATTTTAACTTTACTGGTATTTTAAAATCTATAAATATTTTAACTTTACTGGAATTTTAAAATCAATAAATATTTTAACTTTACTGGTATTTTAAAATCAATACACATTTTGAATTTTACTGGTATTTTAAAATCAATAAATATTTTAACTTTACTGGTATTTTAAAATCAATAAATATTTAAACTTTACTGGTATTTTAAAATCAATAAATATTTTAACTTTACTGGTATTTTAAAATCAATAAATATTTTAACTTTACTGGTATTTTAAAATCAATAAATATTTTAACTTTACTGGTATTTTAAAATCAATAAATATTTTAACTTTACTGGTATTTTAAAATCAATAAATATTTTACCTTTACTGGTATTTTAAAATCAATAAATATTTATTATTTTATCATTTATTACTATATATATATATATATATATATATATATATATATATATATATATATATATATATATATATATATATATATATATATATATATATATTCTGTTGTGTGCCATTATTACCAGCAATGGAGGATTTTACTTTGAACAAAATCAAATAAAAAAAAGACAGAAGAATCGTTTTGGCATCGGAAAATAAGCATCAATTTTTCTGATTCGAATATCGATTCTGATACACCCCAAATCTTCCGATTTTAACTTTACTGGTATTTTAAAATCAATAAATATTTTAACTTTACTGGTATTTTAAAATCAATAAATATTTTAACTTTACTGGTATTTTAAAATCAATAAATATTTTAACTTTACTGGTATTTTAAAATCAATAAATATTTTAACTTTACTGGTATTTTAAAATCAATAAATATTTTAACTTTGCTGGTATTTTAAAATCAATAAATATTTTTACTTTACTGGTATTTTAAAATCAATAAATATTTTAACTTTACTGGTATTTTCAAATCAATAAATATTTTCACTTTACTGGTATTTTAAAATCAATAAATATTTTCACTTTACTGGTATTTTAAAATTAATAAATATTTTAACTTAACTAGTATTTTAAAATCAATAAATATTTTAACTTTACTGGTATTTTAAAATCAATAAATATCTTAACTTTACTGGTATTTTAAAATCAATAAATATTTTAACTTTACTGGTATTTTAAAATCAATAAATATTTTGACTTTACTGGTATTTTAAAATCAATAAATATTTTAACTTTACTGGTATTTTAAAATCAATAAATATTTTAACTTTACTGGTATTTTAAAATCAATAAATATTTTAACTTTACTGGAATTTTAAAATCAATAAATATTTTAACTTTACTGGTATTTTAAAATCAATAAATATTTGTACTTTACTGGTATTTTAAAATCAATAAATATTTTAACTTTACTGGTATTTTGAAATCAATAAATATTTTAACTTTACTGGTATTTTTAATCTATAAATATTTTAACTTTACTGGAATTTTAAAATCAATAAATATTTTAACTTTACTGGTATTTTAAAATCAATACACATTTTGAATTTTACTGGTATTTTAAAATCAATAAATATTTTAACTTTACTGGTATTTTAAAATCAATAAATATTTAAACTTTACTGGTATTTTAATATCAATAAATATTTTAACTTTACTGGTATTTTAAAATCAATAAATATTTTACCTTTACTGGTATTTTAAAATCAATAAATATTTATTATTTTATCATTTATTACTATATATATATATATATATATATATATATATATATATATATATATATATATATATATATATATATATATTCTGTTGTGTGCCATTATTACCAGCAATGGAGGATTTTACTTTGAACAAAATAAAATAAAAAAAAGACAGAAGAATCGTTTTGGCATCGGAAAATAAGCATCAATTTTTCTGATTCGAATATCGATTCTGATACACCCCAAATCTTCCGATTTTAACTTTACTGGTATTTTAAAATCAATAAATATTTTAACTTTACAGGTATTTTAAAATCAATAAATATTTTAACTTTACTGGTATTTTAAAATCAATAAATATTTTAACTTTACTGGTATTTTAAAATCAATAAATATTTTAACTTTACTGGTATTTTAAAATCAATAAATATTTTAACTTTGCTGGTATTTTAAAATCAATAAATATTTTTACTTTACTGGTATTTTAAAATCAATAAATATTTTAACTTTACTGGTATTTTCAAATCAATAAATATTTTCACTTTACTGGTATTTTAAAATCAATAAATATTTTCACTTTACTGGTATTTTAAAATTAATAAATATTTTAACTTTACTAGTATTTTAAAATCAATAAATATTTTAACTTTACTGGTATTTTAAAATCAATAAATATCTTAACTTTACTGGTATTTTAAAATCAATAAATATTTTAACTTTACTGGTATTTTAAAATCAATAAATATTTTGACTTTACTGGTATTTTAAAATCAATAAATATTTTAACTTTACTGGTATTTTAAAATCAATAAATATTTTAACTTTACTGGTATTTTAAAATCAATAAATATTTGTACTTTACTGGTATTTTAAAATCAATAAATATTTTAACTTTACTGGTATTTTAAAATCAATAAATATTTTAACTTTACTGGTATTTTAAAATCAATAAATATTTTAACTTTACTGGTATTTTAAAATCAATAAATATTTTAACTTTACTGGTATTTTAAAATCAATAAATATTTTAACTTTACTGATATTTTAAAATCAATAAATATTTTAACTTTACTGGTATTTTTAAAATCAATAAATATTTTAACTTTACTGGTATTTTAAAATCAATAAATATTTTAACTTTACTGGTATTTTAAAATCAATATTTAAACTTTACTGGTATTTTAAAATCAATAAATATTTTAACTTTACTGGTATTTTAAAATCAATAAATATTTTAACTTTACTGGTATTTTAAAATCAATAAATATTTTGACTTTACTGGTATTTTAAAATCAATAAATATTTTAACTTTACTGGTATTTTAAAATCAATAAATATTTTAACTTTACTGGTATTTTAAAATCAATAAATATTTTAACTTTACTGGAATTTTAAAATCAATAAATATTTTAACTTTACTGGTATTTTAAAATCAATAAATATTTGTACTTTACTGGTATTTTAAAATCAATAAATATTTTAACTTTACTGGTATTTTGAAATCAATAAATATTTTAACTTTACTGGTATTTTTAATCTATAAATATTTTAACTTTACTGGAATTTTAAAATCAATAAATATTTTAACTTTACTGGTATTTTAAAATCAATACACATTTTGAATTTTACTGGTATTTTAAAATCAATAAATATTTTAACTTTACTGGTATTTTAAAATCAATAAATATTTAAACTTTACTGGTATTTTAATATCAATAAATATTTTAACTTTACTGGTATTTTAAAATCAATAAATATTTTACCTTTACTGGTATTTTAAAATCAATAAATATTTATTATTTTATCATTTATTACTATATATATATATATATATATATATATATATATATATATATATATATATATATATATATATATATATATATATATATATATTCTGTTGTGTGCCATTATTACCAGCAATGGAGGATTTTACTTTGAACAAAATAAAATAAAAAAAAGACAGAAGAATCGTTTTGGCATCGGAAAATAAGCATCAATTTTTCTGATTCGAATATCGATTCTGATACACCCCAAATCTTCCGATTTTAACTTTACTGGTATTTTAAAATCAATAAATATTTTAACTTTACAGGTATTTTAAAATCAATAAATATTTTAACTTTACTGGTATTTTAAAATCAATAAATATTTTAACTTTACTGGTATTTTAAAATCAATAAATATTTTAACTTTACTGGTATTTTAAAATCAATAAATATTTTAACTTTGCTGGTATTTTAAAATCAATAAATATTTTTACTTTACTGGTATTTTAAAATCAATAAATATTTTAACTTTACTGGTATTTTCAAATCAATAAATATTTTCACTTTACTGGTATTTTAAAATCAATAAATATTTTCACTTTACTGGTATTTTAAAATTAATAAATATTTTAACTTTACTAGTATTTTAAAATCAATAAATATTTTAACTTTACTGGTATTTTAAAATCAATAAATATCTTAACTTTACTGGTATTTTAAAATCAATAAATATTTTAACTTTACTGGTATTTTAAAATCAATAAATATTTTGACTTTACTGGTATTTTAAAATCAATAAATATTTTAACTTTACTGGTATTTTAAAATCAATAAATATTTTAACTTTACTGGTATTTTAAAATCAATAAATATTTGTACTTTACTGGTATTTTAAAATCAATAAATATTTTAACTTTACTGGTATTTTAAAATCAATAAATATTTTAACTTTACTGGTATTTTAAAATCAATAAATATTTTAACTTTACTGGTATTTTAAAATCAATAAATATTTTAACTTTACTGGTATTTTAAAATCAATAAATATTTTAACTTTACTGATATTTTAAAATCAATAAATATTTTAACTTTACTGGTATTTTTAAAATCAATAAATATTTTAACTTTACTGGTATTTTAAAATCAATAAATATTTTAACTTTACTGGTATTTTAAAATCAATATTTAAACTTTACTGGTATTTTAAAATCAATAAATATTTTAACTTTACTGGTATTTTAAAATCAATAAATATTTTAACTTTACTGGTATTTTAAAATCAATAAATATTTTAACTTTACTGGTATTTTAAAATCAATAAATATTTTAACTTTACTGGTATTTTAAAATCAATATTTAAACTTTACTGGTATTTTAAAATCAATCAATATTTAAACTTTACTGGTATTTTAAAATCAATAAATATTTTAACTTTACTGGTATTTTAAAATCAATAAATATTTTAACTTTACTGGTATTTTAAAATCAATAAATATTTTAACTTTACTGGTATTTTTAAATCAATAAATATTTTAACTTTACTGGTATTTTAAAATCAATAAATATTTTAACTTTACTGGTATTTTAAAATTTATAAATATTTTAACTTTACTGGTATTTTAAAATCAATAAATATTTTAACTTTACTGGTATTTTAAAATCAATAAATATTTTAACTTTACTGGTATTTTAAAATCAATAAATATTTTAACTTTACTGGTATTTTAAAATCAATAAATATTTTACCTTTACTGGTATTTTAAAATCAATAAATATTTATTATTTTATCATTTATTACTATATATATATATATATATATATATATATATATATATATATATATATATATATATATATTCTGTTGTGTGCCATTATTACCAGCAATGGAGGATTTTACTTTGAACAAAATCAAATAAAAAAAAGACAGAAGAATCGTTTTGGCATCGGAAAATAAGCATCAATTTTTCTGATGCCAATATCAATTCTTATACACCCCAAATCTTCCGATTTTTTCGATTCCCAATTCCAATTAATCATCTCATTTATTTTTCTATCGATCTGGATAGTTTTTTTTTATATTTTAAACTTATTTTAACGCGTTTAAACTGAGAAAACAGCAGCCGAAAGAATTCAAAGAATACAGATAAGAATAATTTTCAACGTCCAAGGATGGAATACTACTGCCACATCTGGGCAGGAGCTGCTTAAAAACAGCCTATCCTGCCTTGACAGAGTACAAAATAGACTTCGTGGTTTAGTGGGGGATGCCCTTTTCTCTTCCCTGCAACCTCTCTCCCACAGAAGAGACGTTGCGAGCCTGCCTTTGTTTTATCGTTATTTCCATGGCAGGTGCTAGCCTGAGCTCCAATCCCTCGTCCCCCCCCCTCGCCAATCTTTCACGAGAAACACCCGTCTGGCTGAAACTACTGTCAATAATTTTCCCCACTCTTTATCTGTGCCTAAATCCAAACGTAGATTCCATGAGAAAAGCTTCTTTCTTAGAACTGCACGCCAGTGGAACTCTCTGCCGCTTGCCTGTTTCCCACCTGACTACAACTTGGATGTCTTCAAGTCCAACATAAACAAACTCCTGACAAACCGCCCCCTTAAGTAAGACACTCTATCAAAACCCCCAATACTAATCATTACTACAATACTATCTCATTGATTACTGTACACGCAATAACCCTTATCCTTGAGTGGCCTTCGGGCCTTGATAAATGGTGACCTCCATGTAAAAAAAAAATTTTTTTAAATAATCGCAACAAAGTTGCATATTTGAGTCTAAAAAATTACTGATAAAATTTTTTTTTCTTTTTTACCTGTGAGTCCTGCTCCTGCCACACCAAAGAGGGACCCAATGACAGCAACCCCAGTGGTAGTAGCCAGGGCCGCAGCCCCAGTGCCACCAATGATGGCCCCAGCACCAGCCGCAACTAGAGGTGCCGCAAGACCACCAGTTAGTCCTAAAAAGAAATGGAAAAATAAAACATTTATTTCATCTTTTTTTATTTTGGTGCTAAGTCCGTAATGCAACGCCTCCCCCCAAAGGAAAAACGAAAACAAAACTTTATGATATATGTACTCATGCATGAAACAAAGATATCATATTCCCAAAATCACGTAAATTGATCAAGTAGTTTTATTTTTATAAAGAAAATCATTGTTAAGTGATTAATGGGAATTCCTAGGCATTACAAGGCTGATTTAAAACCCTATTGCTGAAGAGTGATTTAAAGGGGAGTTAACCACTTATAAATTAATTTGAGCTTTTCCAATACCTCTCACCCCATTAATGGCTTTCTAATATATTGCAAGTTTGAATTATTTGTAATTATCTCCCTTGTCCTTCTTGCTATTTGCAAAATGGTGTTAATTGTCATTTAGTCATAAAATTTGATTTTCTTCTTTTAAAATAAAAAGAACTACTTGATTATCTTATGAAATAGAAAACTACATGATTTTTGGCATATGATATTTTCTTTCTGCTATAGGTACGTACATCATAAAGTGAAGATGTTTTAACTTTAAAAAATTACAAGAAAATAAAATTACAAAATTTAATTCAAAATATACAAAAAACTTTAATTAATAATATAGATTAATTAAAAATGCGAAGTACTTGGGCTGCTGTATTGCCATTTGGTGAATGGATTCTGGACCATGCAGTAGCTTCTGGTGGGGCCTCTCGATGCCATATTAGTGGGTAATTGTTACGGCTTTACCTTATCATGAGCTACAAAAAAAAAAAATTCTTCGTTTCTTTTTCTCTCTTAGTTTCCCCTCTCTGTCCTTCTCTAAGTAAATCTGACAACCTAGTCCACAAATTCCAAAATTTCATCATGACAAGTTTCAAGAAAAAATACACGATTAAACCCGGTTCTCCAACTTACAACGTAGACCCCTACTACCATGTCTCCTTCTCCAACATCAGGGGTCTACATTCTAACCTTCCAGAGGTTGAAACCCAATTACAGGAGACTAAACCAGACCTTTTATTTTTAAGTGAAACTGGCATTGGACAGGCTATTTCCCTAGAAGAGTTCGCAATTAAAGGATACTCTAACTTAACTTCTAAATCTGACTCCCAAGATCGCCATGGGCATGGAATATGTGCCTATATTAAAGATAGCTTTCCATGTGGGAGGGACATCTCCAGGGAAGATCCTAACTTACCCTATATGTGCTTCCGGGTTGCTTTAGCTCACACTACTGCATTTATATTTACTCTCTATCGCCCCCACAACAGCGGAGTTACTATCTTTAAAAGCATATCTGAGAAAATTGACCAAGTCCTATCTGCTTATCCTTCAGCTAACATTCACGTATGTGGAGACTTCAATGTTCACAACGTCGAATGGTTGACCCACTCAAACAAGACCGATGATGAGGGGAGGTTCTGTCATGATTTCTCCATTGCCTATGACCTCACTCAGATTGTTCATGAACCCACCCGTGTGCCCGACAATGACGGCCAGTATGTGAGCCTACTAGACATTTTTCTCACAACTTGCCCTGAACTATGTTCAGTTTCTGTTCTGTCTCCTCTTGGATCTTCCGACCACTCTGTTGTATCAATTAAGATAAAAATGAAATGTAATAAGTTCCCAGACGTACCTCTCCAGCGTACAGTATATTAATACACTAAGGCTGACTGGGATAGCTTCCGTACATTTATATCGGATCTACCTCTGCGTTCCATGTTTAAAAAGGATGTGTCCTCTATAGTATCAGACCTGACAGAATGGTTAATTGTAGGTATAGACCGTTTCATACCCTTGAAAAGTTCAAGCAAAAACCTAACAGCCAGCCATGGTTCTCTCCAGAATGCGCTGCTGCCATTGCACACAAATTATTTTTTCCACTGCTTCCAACGTAATAGATGTATGGAAACTAAAGCCGCTTTCAGGACTGCCAGCAACCATTGTAAGAAAGTAATAAAGAATGCAAGAGAGTTGTATGCTCAATCCGTTAAGTCCAAAGTAGCTGAGCAGCGGCTTGGTTCCCACCAGTTTTCGAAAATAGCAAACAGAATCCTGAACAGAAGCGTGTGCTCTATCCCAACTATCATCAATGGACCTGAGTTAATCTCGTCAGCATCAGACAAAGCCAAACTCTTTGCCAAGAACTTTGCAGCCAATTCTACCCTTTGCGACCAAGGCCGCCAACCCCCAATATTTCCTCCTGTATCAGAAAACACACTATGTGATATACAAATATCTGTATGTGATGTTGCTAAGCTAATCAAAAACCTTGATTCCAGTAAAACAACTGGCCCTGACGGTATTCCAATTATAGTATTCAAAAAACTTCAACCAGAATTAGCACCCATACTTACAAAACTGTTTAAACGTTGTCTTAAGGAGAATTGCTTCCCATCACTCTGGAAAATTTCATCAGTATGCCCTGTATTTAAGAATTCAGGTGATCGCTCATCCCCCTCTCAGTACAGGCCAATAAGTTTTCTGTGCGTCATGAGTAAGTTGCTGGAATCTGTGTTAAATACAGAAGTAATCAACCATCTCAACAAAAATAACCTTCTTAATATGGTTTCTGTTCAGCTAGATCTACAGCAGATGTGCTTACAGTTATATCTCATAGGGTTTAGCAAATCTCTCGGCGGAGGCTACCTTTCTAGGGCAATTGCTTTTGACATATCAAAAGCCTTTGATAGGGTATGGCATAAAGGTTTACCTCACAAGATCTTTAGCTATGGTATAGCCGGAAATGTCTTCTCAATTATTAAATCATTTCTCTCTGATAGGTTCATAAGAGTAGTAGTTGAGGGGCAAAAATCAGAAGCTCACAGTATTAATGCCGGTGTCCCTCAGGGGTCCATCCTGGGCCCAACTCTTTTCTTGATCTACATTAATGATCTTCCATATCATATCCTTACATCATTTCTAGACATTTATGCTGACGACACTACCATTTATGGCAGCACATCTAAGACAGTAAATGACCAAGTTCTCTCCGATTCTCTCTCCTCTGATCTTGAGCATGTAGTACAATGGGGAAAGGAGTGGCTGGTTACTTTTAATGCATCTAAAACCAAGCTTCTCTCTTTACATCATCAACATTCTGATCCACATCTGGCATCAATTGAAATGAATGGTTCTCATCTTCAGGAGGCCTAAAGTTTTGACAACCTTCTGGGCTTGGTCATTACTCCTGATCTTAAATGGAACATGTACATCAAATCTGTTGCCAAGGCTGCTGGAAAAATGGTGGGATCTTTCTATCAATCCAGAAGATATCTCACTGCTAATGCTATTCTCTATCTATATAAGAGCCAGGTATGTCCAAGGATGGAATACTGTTGCCACATCTGGGCAGGAGCTGCTAGAAAGGACTTGTCCTGCCTTGATAGAGTTCAAAATAGACTTCGTAGCCTCGTAGGAGATGTCCTTTTCTCCTCCTTGCAACCTCTATCTCACAGAAGAGATGTTGCGAGTTTGTCTCTGATGTATCGTTATTTTCATGGAAAGTGTTCGACTGAGCTTCAATCTATGATCCCCCCCTCGCCAAACTTTCACAAGAAACACTCGTCTAGCTGAAAACACTATCAATAATTCCCCCCACTCTTTATCTGTGCCTAAACCTAAACGTAGAATATGCTTGTGTTCAAGTCTAACGTAAATAAGTTCTTGATGAGCCGTTCCATATAAGTTATCAAATTTACCGAATTTTCATTACTAATGATTACTATGATGTCCGATTTCTACTGTGCACTCTTTAACCCTTATCCTTAAGTGGCCTCTTGGCCTTGATAAAGTGGTGATTCCTATGTAAAGAAAAAAAAAAGCACCTCATCTCAAAAAATACAGACAATTACCAACAGAAAGTTTGCTTCTTTTTCTTTTTTTTTCTTCAAGAAAAGATTTTTAACTTGTTAGGTGTAAGTACAATGTTAAAAAAAAGAAATGAAATATCTTTGTACTCTTTTTTTCCGTTTTTTTTGTTTTTGTTTTTATTTAGTCTGCATCTGTTGTCGATGATTGCCGGTCTTGCCCGATCCATGCTTGACGGGAATTCACAAGAATTCGGGTCAAATTATGCAAGAGTACCGTTATTTGATGCATCTTGTGTAGCAGGGGTTCATATTTAAGGAGAGATGGGGGTCATATATAACAATTGTTATGTGTGTAGACATGCATATAATATGGACAACAGACACGGATGCTAGGGACAAGATTCATATTGTAGTTTATTCTCCATAATGGCTATCTTACAGACACCCCACACCAAGGTGAGTTATGCCCGCCAAGGGAGGTAAGTAGGGGAAGGGTACCTCTACTAGGAGAGTTACACCTAAAGGGGGGGGGGTATTGTTTATACACGTAACATCTCCCTCCTTACAGGTGAAGAGAGAAAGTGTGTCCTTTTCAAAATTCAGGTAGATCATTCACAATATCTGACAGGCTTTCTTATGACTCTGCCCGATCTTGTCTGTATTGGTGATATTGTTCTCTCGTTTGGGTCTTGTTGATTTGCTGGTGTTTTCATCTCATTTTGTCTATTTGTTGCATTGTCTGGGGTGAGTCTTTCTATCTCAGAGTGGTTGTAGATGGTGCCTCTTGGTTGGTGTATGGGGAAAGAGTGTTTTGGTTGTATTGTTTGGCGTATGAAACGACGGTTGCGGCGGTATCGTTGTCCGCTTGCATTTTCAACTTCGTACGACTGACCAGTCAACCTTTTTCTTACCGTGGCTTCCTCCCACTCTCTTGCGTGAGGTCTTAGAGGCTGGATCCAGACATTGCTGCCCACATGAAGTTGGCTCAGTTCTCTGCTTTGCCCTGCCGCCTCAGCTTCTTATCTTCTTTCTTTTGTGCCTCATAATGTGAGTAAGTGTAGCTGGGCCTCAGTAGGTGGTTGGTACTGTTGCCTTTGTCCGTCGGCCTAGCAGTCTCTGTGCTGGACTAGTATTGAGACCTTCAGTGGGTATATTTCGCATGTTCAGTAGCCCAAGTAATAGGTCCTCTCCCGAAGCTTTGCACTTTCGCATTAGATGCTTCATAATTTTCACAGCTACCTCAGCAGCACCATTTGCTTGACTGTTCCCAGGGGATATTGTTTCGTGAGTAAACGCCCAATCTTTTACGAACTTCCGAAACATGCTAGATGAGAATTGGGGTCCATTATCAGAAATGAGGATGTCTGGTATACCATATCTAGAAAAATGGCCTCTAAGACGACTGATCACTGCATCTGACGTTGAGCCATTCAACTTGTCCACCTCAAAAAAACTGCTATGCTGGTCCACCGTGACCAAATATTCATTTCCACCCCATGAGAAAATGTCAGTAGCAACTCGTTGCCAGGGTCTCTTTGGTACTTCTGTGATTATGAGGGGCTCCGCTGGTTGACGGTCTGCATATGTTGCACATGTGGCACAGGCTTGGACATATTGGCGTATTTCAGCGGACATACCTGGCCAAAACAATAGCTCTCTCGCTCTTCTGAGACAAGAGTTTATGCCTAGGTGGCCCGCATGACATTTTTGTTTCATTTCCACTCTCATAGATTGAGGTACGACTATTCTTTGTCCTCTTAGTATTAGTCCATCTTGTGCTGTCAACTCGTTCCTGTAGTCAAAAAAAGGTTTTACTGAGTCGGGCAACAGTTTTTTGTCACTGGGTCAGCCTGTCGCAATAACCTCGGCTAATATCTTCATGATAGGATCCTCCAGTGTCTTGAATCTGATCTCAGAAAGTCTGCGGTCTTTGATGGGATGCATCGTCAAATTATTTACAGTCATGAGCTCTTCTGATTTTGGTTTGTCTATGGGCGCACGTGAGAGAGTGTCTGCTAATGGGATTTCTTTCCCTGGCTTGTATCTGATAGAGAAATCATACTGTTGCACCCGTAGCAGCAAGTTTTGGAGTCGTTTAGGTGCTTTCGCTAGTGGCTTCTGGCAGATCGCCACAAGTGCTTTATGGTCAGTGAGGACATTCACTTTCCTTCCATGCGTGTAATGGTGAAATTTTTCCAGACCATATACCGCTGCAAGCATCTCTTTTTCAATTTGGGCGTATCTTCCTTCGGTGTTCGATAGGGAACGGCTTGCATAGGCAACTGGTTGCCCTTCTTGGATCAGGGCTGCTCCCAACCCATACTCACATGCATCATTCTCAAGTGTGAGTTCTTTAAGTGGGTTGTAGTAAGAGAGCACTGGTGCTTTGCATATCATATCTTTGACAGTCTTGAAAGCCGATTGCTGTGCCTCTGACCACGTCCACGTGACATCTTTTTTTGTTAGGTCTTGGAGGGGCTTTAAGATTGTCGTCAGGTTGGGGATAAATTTCCCAACATAGTTTACCATGCCAAGAAATCTACGTAGGTCTCCAATAGTTTCTGGTGCTGGCATGTCAGTAATGGCCCTGATTTTTTCTGGGTCAGCCATTATACCTTCCTTGGTTATGCGATGCCCCATGAAAACGATAGCGTCTAGGCCTATTTTTAACTTTTCAGGGTTTAATTTTATCCCTATTGTCTGGCATTTTTTTAGAAGGCTGTGAAGTCGTCTGTCATGTTCCTCCTGGTTAGTTCCATAAACCACCAGGTCATCAGCAATGATAATGACTCCTTTCATGTCCTGAAATTGCTCTACCAGCTTCCTTTTAAATATTTCGGCTGCCGAGTTTAGACCAAAAGGTAGTTGACGCCAACGGTATCGGCCGAAACATGTTTGGAATGTGGTCAAGTTGCTGGAGGCTTCATCAAGTTCGACATGCCAATATCCTGAAGATAGATCCGCCTTGCTGAATATCTTTGCATCCCTCATATCGTGGAGGGTATCCTCGAGGATAGGCATGATGTAGTGTTCCCACATGAGTGCTTTGTTGAGCTCATGCGGGTCCAGGCATATTCTTAAGGTTCCATTCTTCTTCCTTGTGAGGACTAGTTGGCTAACCCATGGAGTAGGCTTATATACCGGCTCGATGACTCCCATTTTTGTCAGTCTGTCTAGTTCCTTCTTTAGTTCTGGTCGTACTGCCACAGGTGTCCTCCTGTTCAGCATCACCGCTGGAATAGCATCTGGCTTAAGTTGTAGGGTTACAACTCCTGGTAGCCTTCCTAATTTTCCATCAAACACCTCCTGGTAGTTATTGTCCATGTTAACTGCTGCAACACGGTGGAAATTCTGCTGTTTTATTTCAACCAGGCCCATATGCGTACTTGTAGGTAGGCCCAATAAGGGTTGACAGTCGTATTCGTCTCTGAATACGACAAACTCCACTGAATATGTTTTGTTCGTCTTAGGGTTTTTAACATTTTTGTGACATATTCCGAGTGGTTTCAAAAGAGATTTGTTCCACATTGTCAGAACCCCATTGTATGGTGTTAATTCATTTGCAAACTTTGCAGGAAGTGTGTTGATGGTTGCCCCTGTGTCAATCTGGAAGACAATTTCCTGGTTGTCGAAGAGCATGAGACACTTGGCATCTTTCCTATGCTTCCTATTTGACTTCACTGCATTCACCCAGTGGGTATATTCTCCCTCATCATCCTCTGATGAAGTGTCGACATGGTGCACATGTGGTCGTGGCCTACTGTACTTTTTATTCTTTGATGTGTTGCTCCATTGTCCCATAGCTTTACTGGACTTGTTGGGGCACCTTGACTCAAAATGGCCTTTCTCCATACATGCGTTACATCGTTTACCAAAAGCTGGACATCTGCTGCGCTTTGCTGCATGCAAGTAACCACAGAAGGAGCATTTCTTCTTTTGAGCTGGTTCCCAAGCTTTACTGGTTTCACTGACCCTCATTATCCGGGCAGTAGCATCCTCTGTTCCCATATTTTGACTTTGTATAGAGGCCTTTTCAGCTGCCCTGCAAATGTCTACACTTTTCTGCAGGGTAAGGTTTTGGAGTTTTAGAAGGTCCTGCTTTGTGTTTGGATCCCGGATGCCTCCCACAAGCTGGTCTCTGAGCATCGACTCATAGCATTTGAAGCAAAAATTACAGCTTCGTGACAGGAGTCTTAAGTCGTTATAGAAAACATCAAAGGCTTCACCTTCCTCCTGCTTCCTCTGACGAAAAACAAACCTCTCGTAAGTTTCATTCGTTATTCCTACAGCATATTCACTTAAAGCCTGTAGTATATCTTGTACAGTGCGGTCTGTATCTGGGGTGTCGAACTGTATACTCTGGTATATCCTCATAGCTTCATCGCCTAAACAGTTTTCTAGCACTGCCACTTGTATTTCTCTCGGTTTTCGGTCAAGTCGGGTTAGCAGTGCATAGTTGAACCATCTTTTGAAAAACAAGTTCCATGAATCAGCCTTATTCCCGCCGAATACGAGTCTTTCAGGAGCCCCCATGTGTAGACCAGCCATATCAGTAGAGAGATTAGTGACAGTAGTAGTAGTAGTAGCCGTCGTATCATCAATAGACATCTTGATGGTGTAAATAGGACAGATAAATAGTCACAGTGACAAAGTGATGCTAGTAAACACCAGAAGTTAACAGTAAACAGACCAGACACCGTCACCGTCCGTAGCAGAGAAGACAAAAAAAATAAAAATAAAAAAACAGCTTACTCAGTTTTATGACGACCGGCAGTTGTTTTTATAGTTTAGGAGACGTGTTTCGGTTTTTACCACAATCTGCCACCATGTTATGTGTGTAGACATGCATATAATATGGACAACAGACACGGATGCTAGGGACAAGATTCATATTGTAGTTTATTCTCCATAATGGCTATCTTACAGACACCCCACACCAAGGTGAGTTATGCCGGCCAAGGGAGGTAAGTAGGGGAACTGTACCTCTACTAGGAGAGTTGCACCTAAAGGGGGTGGGGGGTATTGTTTATACACGTAACAACAATGATGGGGGAGAGAAGACATTTATATATATATTACAGTTCTGGGATGCTTGGGACTTCATATATATACGTTGTGGGGGCACAAGTGCTTGCAGTTCGTCAGAGCATTCACCACTATATTGGGACTTCATATATATACGTTGTGGGGGCACAAGTGCTTGCGGTTCGTCAGAGCATTCACCACTATATTGGGACTTCATATATATACGTTGTGGGGGCACAAGTGCTTGCAGTTCGTCAGAGCATTCACCACTATATTGGGACTTCATATATATACGTTGTGGGGGCACAAGTGCTTGCAGTTCGTCAGAGCATTCACCACTATATTGGGACTTCATATATATACGTTGTGGGGGCACAAGTGCTTGCAGTTCGTCAGAGCATTCACCACTATATTGGGACTTCATATATATACGTTGTGGGGGCACAAGTGCTTGCAGTTCGTCAGAGAATTCACCACTATATTGGGACTTCATATATATACGTTGTGGGGGCACAAGTGCTTGCAGTTCGTCAGAGCATTCACCACTATATTGGGACTTCATATATATACGTTGTAGGGGCACAAGTGCTTGCAGTTCGTCAGAGCATTCACCACTATATTGGGACTATATATATACTGACTGGAGATGTATACAAGTTCTTTCAAGAAGGGGAGGGGAGATACATAATCTTATCAGGGTTACACGATTTTTTAATTTTTTTTTTGTTTACATTTTCACCCCAAACAAGGCACATTGCCACTTTGGTGTAGGGGGCTACTATCAGGGGCAGCAACTACTGGGACACTATGTTGGAATTTGAGCAGCAAGATGTCAGTTCACATTACACTTGAACTTCTGCATGTCAGTACAGTTGGGGAGGAAGAAATTACTGGAGTAGAAGGCTCTCTTACATCTAGGGATCTCTACTCTGAAGGGGTGGGATTTAGCTGCTTGTCAGGTTTATCGGGGGTATTTACGTCGAGGCGGTATGAGTGCTAGCAGTTCGTCGGAGCATTCACCATTAAAATACTTGTAGAACAAGCAGAGGGATGCAACATTTCGTTGAAGCTTATATGACTATATATATATAGGTTGGCGACTCTCTTTTGAACCTTGTCTAGGAGTGAGAGACTAGTAGCAGATACACCAGCCCAAATATGACAACAATACTCCATACATGGGCGAATGGTGACCTTATAGAGGTATAGGATACTTTCGGGCATTAGTAGTTTTCTAGCACGGTAGAGAGAACCTAACTTTTTCGCAGCGGTCCTGGCAATGCTCTCAATGTAATTTTTCCAACTCATGTTCCCTGTGAACGTCATTACAAGACGGTTAACACATTACCTTTTAGGTGTTAGGATGGTTAACAGCAGAAATCGATCCTTGCAGAGAAAACTTATTTTGATGTAAGGATTAATTTCTGCTGTTAATCATCCCATCCCCTAAATCGTAATCTTCTTAGCCTTGATTAAAATCTTGTTTATTCAAAATTCTTAAATTTTTAATGTTCTAACATAAACCATCAAAATACTTGTAATGACAAATTACAAGTATTTTCTCCAGATAATATCCAGCTGGTGTTTATACTGATGAAAGGGCAGTTCTTACTTTCAAAAGAAATAAAAATTTTAAGAAATTACAGGTTTGGTTATCTGTTTTACAAGGAGTTATTTTCATTGAGCAGGTAGTGGTAGTAGATTAATGGGGAACACAAAAAAATATAATTAATTTTAAAAAAGTGGAAAAAAAAAGTCACAGCTCACCAATGAGAGTTCCACCTCCGACTGTCGCTAAACCGATTAAGGCGAATCGTTTGAATTTACTTGTCCTTGCGCGCTTATCTTTTTCTTTGGCTGCTTCTCTAGAAATAGAGAGAGAAATAAAAAAAGAAAAGAAAATTAAAATAAAAATCAATCATATGACTGCATATCTCTGTAAGGAGCTGCTAGAAAGACCTTATCCTGCCTTAATATTTCAACTAAGAAAAAGAAAAGAAAGTTCATCTTAGCGTGCTTTTAAAACCGTTTGTCTGTTTATTCTATATTTTTCATTTAATTCTAAGATGCTTCTACGAGCCGACACACTTTCAACCTCATATTTACTGAGGCTCCATATTTTGACAACCTTCTGGGCTTGACCTTTACTCTTGATCTGAAATGGAACACGTACATCAACTCTGTTGCCAAGGTCGCCGGAAATATGGTTGGATCCTTCTACTGCTCCAGCAGATATTTTACTGGTGATGCAATTCTCTATCTGTATAAAAGCCAAGTACATCCAAGGATGCAGTACTGTTGCCACATTTGGGCAGGAGTTGCTAGGAAGACCTTATCCTACTTTGACAGAGTTTAGAATAGACTCCGTAGCTTAGTGTGGGATGCCCTTTTCTCTTCCCTTCCCACAGAAGAGATGTTGCAAGCCTGTCTCTGTTTTATCATTATTTTCATGGCAAGTGCTCGTCTGAGCTCCAATCACCAAACTTTCACGAAAAACACTTGTCTAGTTGAAACCATTATCAATAATTCCCCCCCCCACTCTTTATCTGAACATAAACCTAAACATAGATTCCATGAACAAAGTTTCTTTCTTAAAACTGCACACTTGTGGAACTCTGTTCTGTTCTATTGCTTTCATTGTTGCTTTGTATTGCAAGTACATTACGTTAATGTGGAGATTCCATGAAGTGTCTAATTAAGGGGGCGGTTCATTAGGAACCTGTTAACATTGGACTTGAAGACATCCAAGTTGTAGTCCGGAGGGAAGCAGGCAGACGGAACAGAGTTCCACAGGCGTGCAGTTCTAAGAAAGAAGCTTTGTTCATGGAATCCGCGTTTTGATTTAGGCACAGATATAGAGTGGGGGAAAAACCTTTTCTGTAACCTTGACCTTTTATCTAGATATCCACAAATAGTGCTTGTGCAGATTAGGGATATTTTAAATCAGTGGGGAAAATAGAGAAGGCAAAAAAACGTGATCCAAGATGGCGACGTGGCCTTTTAATGCCCACGGTCTCGCACAGTTCTCGAAAAATTACAGAAGGCTTGGATTTTGCAATGGCTTATTTAGACAACATTTTGATAAGAAGCAAATATGTTGAAGAACATAAAAACCATATTCGGAAGGTATTCGAGAAAATAGAAGACTACGGATTTCAAGTGGCTCTCGAAAAATGTAATTTTGGTATGGAAAAGATTGAATTGATTGAAAAGGACAGAAGCAATTAGAGACATGCCTAGACCAGACAATGTAGTGAAGTTACAGTCATTCTTGGGTCTAGCAAACTACTATAATTCTCATATCCCAAATAGGCACGAACTAAGAGCACCATTAAATGAATTATTGAAGTGGGGAAAATAGAGAAGGCAAAAAAACGTGATCCCAGATGGTGACGTGGTCTTTTAATGCCCACGGTCTCGCACAGTTCTCGAAAAATTACATCTCACGTGTGAGGTGCAACCGGGCACCATTAAAGCAGATTGCTGGGGGAGAGTGAGCAAAAGCGTTCAGACCTGTGTAGAGTGAACATCGTCAGACTTTTCCGAACTTGTTTACATTCGACTTGAAGGCAACGATATTGTAGTCAGTCAAGAAGCAAGCCAGCAGAACAGTATTCCATAGGTGGGCAGTTCTAAGAAAGAAGCGTTGAGACCTGTGTAGAGTGAGCAACATCGTGCGACTCATCAGACTTTTCCAATTCAAAAGCAACGCATTTCAGGTGAAAACATTATCACATATTTACGTGTCATGTCGAAATTAGTATAAACTCCAAACGTTATAAAAAAAATGATCCAATAGAAATGCATTGGTTTAAAAACATTTGGGTTTGTATTACTGTACACATAGATTCGAAAAAGTTGTCAAAAAACAAATATATAACAAATAAATGTTATCAAAGGCAAGATAAGTTACTTTTCTACCTAACTGGATAATTTTTTTAGTGTTTTTATTTAATTTAACATGTTTATTCGGCTCGAAAAATATACAGTGTTTACAGATGTATTGGAAAATTCAAAATGGCGCCCGACTCTCTCTTTAACATGTCACCGGTGTATATCCAGAAGTTTGTTTACGTATAACTTATTTAACCACGTTGTTTAACAAATAAAAGGATTAAATATGTTTTATTTTATAATTTATGGGTACTCATGGGTACTCATACAGAGAGTGATCCAGATCCCTGCTGAAATAATAACGTTATGATTTAAAAAGCCGTTCTTAACATGGGGAGAGGAGGGTGTTTTGTACCTATTCTGCACTTTAACCTTACAATTTAATAATAATAAAAAAAAAACATATCATAAAACGGGTTTGTATTACTGTATAAACTCCAAACGTTATAAAAAAAATGATCCAATAGAAAATTAAGTAAAAATAGAATTTATTGACTTATCGAGCTTTCTCTGATATTTTAATGTGGAAAAGTTGTGCGACCAATTCTGTATAACAAAGTGACTTATCTCCCCTGAGTGTAATCAAGGATCCACTATTGTTAAAAAAATACATCTAGTATATCGTCTACTGGATCATATTTTTGTAATTTTTTTAAATTTATATTTCGACATGACACATTAGTGCATAATGTTTTCACCTGAAATGCATTGGTTTAAAAACATTTGGGTTTGTATTACTGTACACATAGATTCGAAAAAGTTGTCAAAAAACAAATATATAACAAATAAATGTTATCAAAGGCAAGATAAGTTACTTTTCTACCTAACTGGATATATTTTTCGTGTTTTTATTCAATATAACATGTTTATTCAGCTCGAAAACCATACAGTGTTTACCGATGTATTGGAACATTCAAGATGGAGTCTGATTCTCTCTTTAACACGGTAAGTTTGGGAAAAGATGTTATAAATAAAAAACCGGATAAAATACTGTTAAAAACTCGCTTAATACATGTTACTGTAACATAGGTTGACATATATTCGGCGGGTTTGTAATAGTATTTTGTATAGTTTTTATTTATAACACCTTTTTCCAAGCTTACAGTGTTAAAGAGGGTGTGAGACGCCATCTTGAATTTTCGAATACATCGTGTACAGTAATACAAACCCCATTTTTTTATAATTTGTACAAGCACCCCACAATTTAAATTAATTCTAAGCTAGATTATGGCCAACAATTTGACATAGTTTGGTGACCATTGGTTAAGTGATGTGGACGTTAGTCTGTACACAAATAAACAGATTCAGTTAAATATATAATCTCTTCGATGGAAGTAAACATTTGTGTCAAATAAAGTAAATTTGTTGTAAAATTTTATAGAAAATAATATCTATTTAAATTACTTTTGTCATAGAAAAATAATAACTACTTAAATTGCTTACGCCATATAAAAATAATTATTTAAATTGCTTATGTCATAGAAAAATAATTTAAATCGCTTATGTCATAGAAAAATAATTGAAATCGCTTATTGAAATAAACTATGTAAATAGTTATTTTTTATGATACAGAAAAAAAATGTATTTAAATTGCTTGTATCACAAAAAATAATTATCATTTATATTGCTTATATCATAGAAAAATAACTATTTAACATATATCATAAAAATAATAACAATTAAATAGTTCGTCATTGAAAAATAACAACTTAAATTGAACATTAAATATTTCTTTTTCTATGACATAAGCAATTTAAATAGTTATGATATATCATAGAAAAATAAGTATTTAAATTGCTTATGTCACAAAAAATTATTATTATTCAAATTGCTTAATTCTACTTAAACTGCTTATGTCATAAAAAATTAATAACTACTTAAATTGCTTATGTCATAGAAAAAATATTTAAATCGCTTATGTAATAGGAAAATTAATATTTCAATTATGTTATAGAAAATTAATAATTATTTAAATTGCTTATGTCATAAAAAATGGTAACTATTTTAATTGATAATCAATTTAAATAGTTACCATTTTTAAACAGTAAACAGATTCAGTTAAATATATAATCTCTTGGATGGAAGTAAACATTTGTGTCAAATAAAGTAAATTTGTTGTAAAATTTTATAGAAAATAATATCTATTTAAATTACTTTTGTCATAGAAAAATAATAACTACTTAAATTGTTTACGCCATATAAAAATAATTATTTAAATTGCTTATGTCATAGAAAAATAATTTAAATCGCTTATAGAAAATAAGAAAAATAGAAAATAATTTAAATCGCTTATTGAAATAAGCTATGTAAATAGTCATTTTTTATGGTACAGAAAAAAAAATGTATTTAAATTTCTCATGTAGTAATGAATATTTAAATTGCTTATATCATAGAAAAGTAAAAACTATTTAAATTGCTTATGTCATGTGAAAATAAATTGCTATTTAAATTGCTTATGTCATAGAAAAGTAATACCTATTAAATTCTATATGAATTGCTTATGTCATAGAAAAATAATAAGTATTTAATTGAATTGTTAGATGAAGCTCTAAAATAGAATTAAAAGTGAAAACTATGAAATATTTATATTTACAAAGGAAGTAACTCTTTATATACAACATAAGATGATTCACCGTTTCTTATTAAATCTTTGAAGTTAAGCAACGTTGAATCTTGCCAGTACACGATGGGTGACCAGTTGAAAATACTTGCACTGTATGCCATTTTGATACTTGTACAGTTTAATCAAGACAAAAAAAAGGTTATATTGTACGTGTCCGTTATGGAATGAAGTTCTCCGGAAAAAGAAATTTAATTTAATTTCATCAAGTAATTTTTGTTTTACAAGAAAAAAACAATTTGTTATGATACCGAGCAAAAGGTTCGATTATTTGGAAGAAAAGCTAGTATTAAAGATGGGGAGGGAGTGTCAGCACTTTAACTAGAGTTATCTCCCAGTGGCGTTTCTACTCTCCAAATAAAGATTTTAAAAATCCAAGTGTCTGCCTTCAACGCGCTGTCATAAAAACGTGTTTTTCCACTGTAAAAAAAATAAAAAAAAAAAATAAAAAAAAAACTCAATCAAATTAAGTGAACTTTTTTTCTGGGATCTTCAGTTCAGAACGGATACGTACAGTATAACCTTTTTTCGTTTTGCATTTACACCTGGCAAAGTCAAAAGTAAGTTCGACAACTTTATGAGGGTCACGTCAGTATTTTACACAGTCAAATCATGTGTTATTTTGTTCAGAAAATTATATTGAATGAATTTGACGTAAACACCTGATTAAATAAAGTAAATGAACAAAATACACATTTTTATATTTTTATAATTCATATTTATGTAACAGAAAAACAAAACAAAGGGGTTTGTTTTACTATACACATAGATTTGAAAAAGTTGTCACAAAACAAATATATAACAAATAAATGTTATCAAAGGCAAGATAAGTTACTTTTCTACCTAACTGAATATGTTTTTAGTGTTTTTATTCAATGTAACATGTTGCAATATTTTCGACATATAATGGGGTATATATTTAAATGCTGCCCACATCAGCATTATGTGGCACAAGGCCAGAAAGTGAGAACCCCGCAGGCTCCCCTACAGAAGGGGCACTCCTGCAATTTTAAAAATGGGGTATGATCCCACACAGTTGGACGATTCTATTTATAAACGATGCTGCTAGGAACTGACGAATCGAATTAATTCACGTTCTGCTACCAACCAATCAGAAACCAGAATTGCTCCATAAATATTAAACCTTTTCCGTAACAGTTTCACATGTTTTTTTTTCCGTCTCGACACGGTAACAATATTTTGTTCTGTTGAACTGTCTACTGCAAACAAGTCAGCTCTCAGGACTTGTATGTAACAACGAACCATCGGAAACTGTTCTGTCTACTGCAAACCAGTCACCTCTCAAAACTTGTTTAGAACAAAGAACCATCTGAAACTGTTCTGAAATTAAACATAGCTTACACTTCTTTATTCAGCTAGAAAAACATACAGTGTTTACCAATGTATTGGAAAATTAAAAATGGCGCCCAACTCTTTCTTTGACACGGTAAGTTTGGGAAAATGAGTTAAAAATAAAAACTATACAAAATACTGTTAAAACCCAACCGAATATATGTCAGCCTATGTCACGGTAACTTAATATATTAAGTTTGCAAGTTTTAGAAAGTGTATTATTGTCTTAAGAGAAAACCGAACGGAATAAAACAAAATCTGAAGTAATGAAACACGAAATTAAATATAAATTCCAACTCTTTTCCTGCAATTATTAACACGTAGTCAAAAATATCAGTTTCCATATTTTAGATTTATAAATCAAATTAAAAAAAAAAAATTCAAAAAGAAAAAGCGTGAGGCTTTGCTGTGCGTAATAAAAGAAAGCGTACAACTTAAAGTACAATATTTTTTTAAATATCTTAAAACTTTAATAATTCGTAATAATATTGCAATAAACTTTAATAATTCGTAATATAATGATTTGACGGTGTAACATAGTGATGTGACCGTTCCAGCGTTGTCAAACTTATTTTCGAGTGCCCCGGACGTAAGAGCAAAGCTACCATTTTCCATAAATGGAAAATGCATTGTAACTGGGGACTACATGTGAATTTGTTTCAATGTGAAACGGAATGCTGTCACCGTCACTGGTTGAATACCATGAAGTGATATTACCGATTATAAAAACTCTTTGCCCTTGATTATTTCCCTTGCTTCAATGAAAATTTGTTTGTTTGTTTGTTTGTTTGGTGCTTAAAAGTCTCATCAGTCATTCTAAGATCATTTTAAGTAAAACAGGTTTTCTTTCTTTTTTTTTTTTATCAGCATATGTGACATGCGGTTTGGTTTTAATTCCGGCCGAAGGATCACTTCTGCTATATATACTAGGTACGGGCAGAAATGGGCGGACAAACATGGGGGACCTAGTTTTGAAAGCCGATTTATCATCATTTTTTGTAGGTTTCCGACTACTTTTTGATTGTATTTGAAAGATTAAAGACTAAAGTTGATTTCCAAAAGAAAAAAATATTTGTACACGTGAAAAAAAAAGAAATTATGAAAATGTTTTCATGGCGAGCTAACCAATTCAGCTAAATTTTAGAGTTAAATAAATTCATTGTAAAAATCCTTTAAAAGATAAATATTTGTTTTCTGGGTCTTTTTTTTCTTTCTATCAAGGCAGGACAAGTCTATTTCAAAGATAAAAGTAAAGTCCTAAGATATTGAATTAAAATTAAAAAAAAACACCTTGTTTGTACAAAACATAAATTAATTAACTAAAGAAAACCGAGTGATTCATGCGTTCGCAAAACGCAACAAACTAAAATTTTGTAAAGACGAAAATTATGAAGGCCCAAAATTTCAGGCAGTGAAAATGACATCATGTAATTAAAAGGGAGGAAGTTCTTTGTTTTTCCCAGTCGCCCATCCATACATTCCTTTTCTGAACATTTGTATTAATTTTTGAATTTTTTTATTTAATTATTTTTCTATGTTCCTGTTTTTAAATTTATTTTTTTTATAAATTATTGTTCAATATTATATAAAAAATACAGGGTGTCCACAAAGTCTGGCTACATTATGTGGAAGCATCCTGTAGATTATGTAGCCAAACTTTGTGAGCACCCTGTATATATATATATATATATATATATATATATGTATATATATATATATATATATATATATATACACACACACATGTGTGTGTGTGTGTGTGTGTGTGTGTGTGTGTATACATACAGGGCGCCCACAAAGTCTGGCTACATAATCTACAGGATGCTTCCATAAAGTCTGGCTACATAATGTAGCCAGACTTTGTGGACGCCCTGTATGTTACGCTGAAAGTTTCACATTCTTGCGAGCAAGGAAATTATTAAAATCTTGCATATAAAAATTATGCTGAACCTGTAATTTAAAAGAAAAAGTAGAAATATTTTTTGCAATTATAATTTTTTGGAGTGAAAATATTAAATAAACAATGCTTAATTCAATGGTAATATCGGTAGTTCAAGAAATTTATTTTTATTCAATTTATATAGAATTCATTAATACGGATTTAGGGACTTTTTTCATAATGTTCCTATAAAAATTATTTTATTTTATTTTTATTGTTACAAATTACGATGCTTTAGTTATATAAAAAAAAGCAAAAATAAAGTCTTGCATTTTTTATTTACTACTGAAAAACATAATATTTCCATTAAGATTTGAATAAAAATAATTAGTTCATTATATTTCGCGATCATTATTTGATAAATACTGAAAATTTCATTAAAATTGGTTAATTTCCTGATTTTTGGTGAATTTTTAAGTAAAGGGAGGGGTCAAAATGTTTATACATTTTGAGCATCGGCAATATATATCAGGTGCCTTCAATAATTTGCGCATTTTTTTTCATATGGGCACTTTTATTAATAGTACACACATGAACCTCTAGTCCCCTTTGAAGTAATCTCCTCCGGCTGCAATGCACTTGATGTATTGTTCTAACAACTTCTGGAAGGCCCCATAGAAGTCCTCTTGTATGTGCGTGTCAATGACCCTCATCTCAGCCTCTTTCATCCCTTAAATTGTCTCATGACGACAGCCTCTAAGGTTTTCCTTGAGCTTAGGGAATAACCAAAAGTCACAGGGAGCAAGTTCTGAAGTATAGGGAGGGTGAGGAACTGTCTTGATGCCCATCTTGATCGAATGGTTTGTGACAAGGATGGAGCACTCTTAGACCAAACTTTGCGCTCGTCTGAGCTCCAATCCCTCGCCCCCCCCCCTCCTCACCAATCTTTCACGAGAAACACCCATCTGGCTGAAACTACTGTCAATAACTCTTGTCTTTCGGGTCAAGATCAAAGTGTAGTATCTGTTTCGGCAGATACTGCAAGCAAAGACAATATGTGGGGGAAACCCCACATATAAAACCTTGGTCAATGTAGGGGCAACCCTTCATACCAATTGTCACTATCCAGCTCCCCTACTCCACGGGGAGTTGGTCCCCATATCCCCTTCACTCCTCACTTTAAAAATCGGCCTTGTGCCTAATTTGCTCAGTGGGGGAGCAAATAAATACCTCAAAGTGTAGTATCTGTTCTTCAGATCTACACTTCAATTTCTTGTTCTCTGTCAGTGGAGGAGAAATCCTTCATGACTGAGACAATTTTTAATTATGTTCCTTTTCTCCACATTAAAAAACGAACCTGGTGTCTAACTCTGTCCCGTGGGGAGGCATTGTAAATAGGAACTACTGTCAATAATTTTCCCCACTCTTTATGTGTGCCTAAATCCAAACGTAGATTCCATGAGCAAAGTTTCTTTCTTAGAACTGCACGCCAGTGGAACTCTCTGCCGCTTGCCTGTTTTCCACCTGACTACAACTTGGACGTCTTCAAGTCCAACATAAACAAATTCCTGACAAACCGCCCCCTTAAGTAAGGCACTCTATCAAAACCCCCAATACTAATGATTACTACAATACTATCTCATTGATTACTGTACACGCAATAACCCTTATCCCTGAGTGGCCTTCGGGCCTTGATAAGTGGTGACCTCCCCTGTAAAAAAAAAAAAAAAAATCTTCCACATCTTCAGTTGCTCACGAATAATTGTGTGTACAGTTCCCACACTGACATCAAACTGCATTTATTGTCTCTATAGACACCATCCTTTCATGCTTCCGTCCAGTCTCAAAAGACAATGGATACCCCCTGTAGAGGCAGTTGTGCGCGTAATTGTGAAGCAAGGGTTGCGCAATCCCTAACCACCCCCTTCCTGAATCGACACTGTTTGAGTCCAGTGGCAAGGAGAATTCCAGGGCGACTGGAAACAATGCTGAGATAAGCGGAGAGCGCATACAGCACCTGGAAGTCCCAAATGGTCACCCGTTTAGTACTGACCAGGTTCAACGTTGCTTAACTTCGGTGATCCAGCAGGAACCAGTGTGTCAACATAATTATGCCGTATATAACCTATAGACACATGATGGTCCTTATCCATGAAATTCTTTATTTGGCCAATCAACTCTGGTGTTCTGACTTCCTTACTCCTTCCACACCTCATCATCCCTCAGATTCCCTGCCTTCCTTGGATCTCTTATGCCACCCAAAAACTGATGCTCGATTCATGCAAGATGGTCCAAAAGCAATCTGAAGCATTCCATACGTTTCTGTGGCATTTTTTTCATAGTTTAAAACAGAATTTTATTGCATATCGTTCTTCTAAAGTGTCCTCACGTCCAGATTGCATTTTTGAAATTCAGTCAGGCTTTAGTAGGGTGTATTCCAATTCCTGCTGTAGCTGTTCATTTGAACTTGAAATCGTAAAAATTGGTCAGTCATCTCATAAGATGTATAACTGAATTTTCAAGAGCCTATGACAATTTTTAAAAAGTCTGGAAACTTATTGAAGGCACCTCATATTTTGAAACAAATACAAGATAAGAAGAACCTGCTTTATCATTATTTTCACGGCAAGTGCTCGACTGAGCTTCAATCAATGGTCTCCCCTCGCCAAACTTTCACGAAAAACACTCGTCTAGCCAAAACCACTATCAATAATTTCCCACACTCTTTATCTGTGCCTAAACCTAAACGTAGATTCCACGAACAGGGCTTCTTTCTTAGAACTGCTCGCCTGTGGAACTCTGTTCCGCTTGCCTGCTTTCCAGCTGACTACAACTTGATTGTCTTCAAGTCCAACGTAAACAAATTTTTGATGAACAATTACTAACAATTACTATGATATGATATTATCCCATTCATTACTGTACACCCAATAACTCTTATCCTCGAGTGGCCTCCAGGACTTGATAAGAAAGAATAGTGGTAGTTATTATTCTATTTTTAGATTTTCCAATACAGTTCAACTGTTTTTATAAAATTTAATATTTATTTGTACAGTACCCCCTCGACATAAATACCCCGACAAACCCAACAAGCAGCAAAATCCCACCCCTACACAGTTGAAATCCCTAGATGTAAGAAAGCCTTTTACTCCAATAGTTTCTTTCCCAGAACTGCAAGACTTTGGAACTCCCTTCCAGCTTCATGTTTTCCTAACTGTACTGACATACAGAAGTTCAAGTGTAATATGAGCAGACATCTTGCTGCTCAACTCCCTACACGGTATCCCTGCAAATTATGTCCCTGATAGTAGCCCCGTACATCAAAGTGGCACTGTGCCTTGTTTGGGGTGAAAATGCAATAAAGAAAATAAGAAAAAAAAGAAATAAGGCTAAAATCTCAAAATCAAAAACGATCTGACAGCACATTTCCGAACCAACCAAACAATTTGGTGACAACTTAAATTTAGATTTCAGATTGTTTTATTTTTTATAAAACAAAAATGTTCCAATACTCACTCTGAAACTTCATACTGGGTCGTTTTTAAATGGTCCGCAATGGAAGCCTCAAAATCTACCACAAGTTTCCAATCGATTCGAAAAAGCCACGCCAAATGTTTTGCCAAAACCCGAGCTCTCGCATCATAACTGCCTAGAAAATAATATTTTTTAAAAATATGTCAAAATTTATTACTTAATTTGTGGTCATATAGCATGGGACACAATTTTAATTACACAGATGAAAATTGCAATTACATGGATGAAAATTGCAATTACATCGATGAAAATTGCAATTACATGGATGAAAAATGCAATTGCATAGATGAAAATTGCAATAACATGGGTGAAAATTGCAATTACATGGATGAAAATTGCAATTACATGGGTGAAAATTGCAATTACATCGATGAAAATTGCAATTACATGGATGAAAATTGCAATTACATGGGTGAAAATTGCAATTACATCGATGAAAATTGCAATTACATGGATGAAAATTGCAATTACATGGATGAAAATTGCAATTACATGGGTGAAAATTGCAATTACATCGATGAAAATTGCAATTACATCGATGAAAATTACAATTACATGGATGAAAATTGCAATTACATCGATGAAAATTGCAATTACATGGGTGAAAATTGCAATTACATGGATGAAAATTGCAATTACATGGGTGAAAATTGCAATTACATCGATGAAAATTGCAATTACATGGATGAAAAATGCAATTACATCGATGAAAATTGCAATTACATGGATGAAAATTGCAATTACATGGGTGAAAATTGCAATTACATCGATGAAAATTGCAATTACATGGATGAAAATTGCAATTACATCGATAAAAAATGCAATTACATGGGTGAAAATTGCAATTACATGGGTGAAAAATGCAATTACATGGATGAAAAATGCAATTACATGGATGAAAATTGCAATTACATGGATGAAAATTGCAATTACATGGATGAAAAATGCAATTACATGGATGAAAATTGCAATTACATGGATGAAAATTGCAATTACATGGATGAAAATTGCAATTACATGGATGAAAAATGCAATTACATGGATGAAAATTGCAATTACATCGATGAAAATTGCAATTACATGGATGAAAAATGCAATTACATGGATGAAAATTGTAATTACATGGATGAAAATTGCAATTACATTGATGAAAAATGAAATTACATGGATGAAAATTGCAATTACATGGATGAAAATTGCAATTACATGGATGAAAATTGCAATTACATGGATGAAAAATGCAATTACATGGATGAAAATTGCAATTACATGGATGAAAATTGCAATTACATGGATGAAAATTGCAATTACATGGATGAAAATTGCAATTACATGGATGAAAAATGCAATTACATGGATGAAAATTGTAATTACATGGATAAAAAATGCAATTACATGGATGAAAATTGCAATTACATGGATGAAAATTGCAATTACATGGGTGAAAATTGCAATTACATGGATGAAAAATGCAATTACATGGATGAAAATTGCAATTACATGGATGAAAAATGCAATTACATGGATGAAAAATGCAATTACATGGATGAAAAATGCAATTACATGGATGAAAAATGCAATTACATGGATGAAAATTGCAATTACATGGATGAAAATTGCAATTACATGGATGAAAATTGCAATTACATGGATGAAAAATGCAATTACATGGATGAAAAATGCAATTACATGGGTGAAAATTGCAATACCATGGATGAAAAATGCAATTACATGGATGAAAATTGCAATTACATGGATGAAAATTGCAATTACATGGATGAAAAATGCAATTACATGGATGAAAATTGCAATTACATCGATGAAAATTGCAATTACATGGATGAAAAATGCAATTACATGGATGAAAATTGCAATTACATGGATGAAAATTGCAATTACATGGATGAAAATTGCAATTACATGGATGAAAATTGCAATTACATGGATGAAAATTGCAATTACATGGATGAAAAATGCAATTACATGGATGAAAATTGAAATTACATGGATGAAAATTGCAATTACATGGATGAAAATTGCAATTACATGGATGAAAATTGCAATTACATGGATAAAAATTGCAATTACATGGATGAAAAATGCAATTACATGGATGAAAATTGCAATTACATGGATGAAAATTGAAATTACATGGATGAAAAATGCAATTACATGGATAAAAAATGCAATTACATGGATGAAAATTGCAATTACATGGATGAAAAATGCAATTACATGGATGAAAATTGCAATTACATGGATGAAAATTGCAATTACATGGATGAAAATTGCAATTACATGGATGAAAAATGCAATTACATGGATGAAAAATGCAATTACATGGATGAAAATTGAAATTACATGGATGAAAATTGCAATTACATGGATGAAAAATGCAATTACATGGATGAAAATTGTAATTACATGGATAAAAAATGCAATTACATGGATGAAAATTGCAATTACATGGATGAAAATTGCAATTACATGGGTGAAAATTGCAATTACATGGATGAAAAATGCAATTACATGGATGAAAATTGCAATTACATGGATGAAAATTGCAATTACATCGATGAAAAATGCAATTACATGGATGAAAAATGCAATTACATGGATGAAAAATGCAATTACATGGATGAAAAATGCAATTAATTGGATGAAAATTGCAATTACATGGATGAAAATTGCAATTACATGGATGAAAATTGCAATTACATGGATGAAAAATGCAATTACATGGATGAAAAATGCAATTACATGGGTGAAAATTGCAATTACATGGATGAAAAATGCAATTACATGGATGAAAATTGCAATTACATGGATGAAAATTGCAATTACATGGATGAAAAATGCAATTACATGGATGAAAATTGCAATTACATGGATGAAAATTGCAATTACATGGATGAAAATTGCAATTACATGGATGAAAATTGCAATTACATGGATGAAAATTGCAATTACATGGATGAAAATTGCAATTACATGGATGAAAATTGCAATTACATGGATGAAAAATGCAATTACATGGATGAAAATTGCAATTACATGGATGAAAATTGCAATTACATGGATGAAAATTGCAATTACATGGATAAAAATTGCAATTACATGGATGAAAAATGCAATTACATGGATGAAAAATGCAATTACATGGATGAAAATTGAAATTACATGGATGAAAAATGCAATTACATGGATGAAAAATGCAATTACATGGATGAAAATTGCAATTACATGGATGAAAATTGCAATTACATGGATGAAAAATGCAATTACATGGATAAAAAATGCAATTACATGGATGAAAATTGCAATTACATGGATGAAAAATGCAATTACATGGATAAAAAATGCAATTACATGGATGAAAATTGTAATTACATGGATAAAAAATGCAATTACATGGATGAAAATTGCAATTACATGGATGAAAATTGCAATTACATGGGTGAAAATTGCAATTACATGGATGAAAAATGCAATTACATGGATGAAAAATGCAATTACATGGATGAAAATTACAATTACATGGATGAAAATTGCAATTACATGGATGAAAATTGCAATTACATGGATGAAAATTGCAATTACATGGATGAAAATTGCAATTACATGGATGAAAATTGCAATTACATGGATGAAAATTGCAATTACATGGATGAAAATTGCAATTACATGGATGAAAAATGCAATTACATGGGTGAAAATTGCAATTACATGGATGAAAATTGCAATTACATGGATGAAAATTGCAATTACATGGATGAAAAATGCAATTACATGGATGAAAATTGCAATTACATGGATGAAAAATGCAATTACATGGATGAAAAATGCAATTACATGGGTGAAAATTGCAATTACATGGATGAAAATTGCAATTACATGGATGAAAATTGCAATTACATGGATGAAAAATGCAATTACATGGATGAAAATTGCAATTACATGGATGAAAAATGCAATTACATGGATGAAAAATGCAATTACATGGGTGAAAATTGCAATTACATGGATGAAAAATGCAATTACATGGATGAAAATTGCAATTACATGGATGAAAAATGCAATTACATGGATGAAAAATACAATTACATGGATGAAAATTGCAATTACATGGATGAAAATTGCAATTACATGGATGAAAATTGCAATTACATGGGTGAAAATTGCAATTACATAGGTGAAAAATGCAATTACATGGATGAAAATTGCAATTACATGGATGAAAATTGCAATTATATCGATGAAAATTGCAATTACATGGGTGAAAATTGCAATTACATGGGTGAAAATTGCAATTACATGGGTGAAAATTGCAATTACATGGGTGAAAATTGCAATTACATGGATGAAAATTGCAATTACATCGATGAAAATTGCAATTACATGGGTGAAAATTGCAATTACATGGGTGAAAATTGCAATTACATGGATGAAAATTGCAATTACATGGGTGAAAATTGCAATTACATGGATGAAAATTGCAATTACATCGATGAAAATTGCAATTACATGGATGAAAAATGCAATTACATGGGTGAAAATTGCAATTACATGGGTGAAAATTGCAATTACATGGGTGAAAATTGCAATTACATGGGTGAAAATTGCAATTACATGGATGAAAATTGCAATTACATGGATGAAAAATGCAATTACATGGATGAAAAATGCAATTACATGGATGAAAATTGCAATTACATGGATGAAAATTGCAATTACATCGATGAAAATTGCAATTACATGGATGAAAAATGCAATTACATGGGTGAAAATTGCAATTACATGGGTGAAAATTGCAATTACATGGGTGAAAATTGCAATTACATGGATGAAAATTGCAATTACATGGGTGAAAATTGCAATTACATGGATGAAAAATGCAATTACATGGATGAAAATTGCAATTACATGGATGAAAATTGCAATTACATCGATGAAAATTGCAATTACATGGATGAAAAATGCAATTACATGAGTAAAAATTGCAATTACATGGATGAAAAATGTAATTACATGGGTGAAAAATGCAATTACATGGATGAAAATTGCAATTACATGGATGAAAATTGCAATTACATGGATGAAAATTGCAATTACATGGATGAAAAATGCAATTACATGGATGAAAATTGCAATTACATGGGCGAAAATTGCAATTACATCGATGAAAATTGCAATTACATGGATGAAAATTGCAATTACATGGGTGAAAATTGCAATTACATGGATAAAAAATGCAATTACATGGATGAAAATTGCAATTACATGGATGAAAAATGCAATTACATCGATGAAAATTGCAATTACATGGGTGAAAATTGCAATTACATGGGTGAAAATTGCAATTACATGGATGAAAAATGCAATTACATGGGTGAAAATTGCAATTACATGGGTGAAAATTGCAATTACATGGATGAAAATTGCAATTACATGGATGAAAATTGCAATTACATGGATGAAAAATGCAATTACATGGGTGAAAATTGCAATTACATGGATGAAAAATGCAATTACATGGATGAAAAATGCAATTACATGGGTGAAAATTGCAATTACATGGATGAAAATTGCAATTACATGGGTGAAAATTGCAATTACATGGATGAAAAATGCAATTACATGGGTGAAAATTGCAATTACATGGATGAAAATTGCAATTACATGGATGAAAAATGCAATTACATCGATGAAAATTGCAATTACATGGGTGAAAATTGCAATTACATGGGTGAAAATTGCAATTACATGGATGAAAAATGCAATTACATGGATGAAAATTGCAATTACATGGGTGAAAATTGCAATTACATGGATGAAAATTGCAATTACATCGATGAAAATTGCAATTACATGGATGAAAAATGCAATTACATGGGTGAAAATTGCAATTACATGGGTGAAAATTGCAATTACATGGGTGAAAATTGCAATTACATGGATGAAAATTGCAATTACATGGGTGAAAATTGCAATTACATGGATGAAAAATGCAATTACATGGATGAAAATTGCAATTACATGGATGAAAATTGCAATTACATCGATGAAAATTGCAATTACATGGATGAAAAATGCAATTACATGAGTAAAAATTGCAATTACATGGATGAAAAATGTAATTACATGGGTGAAAAATGCAATTACATGGATGAAAATTGCAATTACATGGATGAAAATTGCAATTACATGGATGAAAATTGCAATTACATGGATGAAAAATGCAATTACATGGATGAAAATTGCAATTACATGGGCGAAAATTGCAATTACATCGATGAAAATTGCAATTACATGGATGAAAATTGCAATTACATGGGTGAAAATTGCAATTACATGGATAAAAAATGCAATTACATGGATGAAAATTGCAATTACATGGATGAAAAATGCAATTACATCGATGAAAATTGCAATTACATGGGTGAAAATTGCAATTACATGGGTGAAAATTGCAATTACATGGATGAAAAATGCAATTACATGGGTGAAAATTGCAATTACATGGGTGAAAATTGCAATTACATGGATGAAAAATGCAATTACATGGATGAAAATTGCAATTACATCGATGAAAATTGCAATTACATGGATGAAAAATGCAATTACATGGGTGAAAATTGCAATTACATGGGTGAAAATTGCAATTACATGGGTGAAAATTGCAATTACATGGATGAAAATTGCAATTACATGGGTGAAAATTGCAATTACATGGATGAAAAATGCAATTACATGGGTGAAAATTGCAATTACATGGATGAAAATTGCAATTACATGGATGAAAATTGCAATTACATGGATGAAAAATGCAATTACATGGGTGAAAATTGCAATTACATGGATGAAAAATGCAATTACATGGATGAAAAATGCAATTACATGGGTGAAAATTGCAATTACATGGATGAAAATTGCAATTACATGGGTGAAAATTGCAATTACATGGATGAAAAATGCAATTACATGGGTCAAAATTGCAATTACATGGATGAAAATTGCAATTACATCGATGAAAAATGCAATTACATGGATTAAAATTGCAATTACATGGATGAAAATTGCAATTACATGGATGAAAATTGCAATTACATGGGTGAAAATTGCAATTACATGGATGAAAAATGCAATTACATGGATGAAAATTGCAATTACATGGATGAAAATTGCAATTACATCGATGAAAATTGCAATTACATGGGTGAAAATTGCAATTACATCGATGAAAAATGCAATTACATGGATGAAAATTGCAATTACATGGATGAAAATTGCAATTACATGGATGAAAAATGCAATTACATCGATGAAAATTGCAATTACATGGGTGAAAATTGCAATTACATGGGTGAAAATTGCAATTACATGGATGAAAAATGCAATTACATGGGTGAAAATTGCAATTACATGGGTGAAAATTGCAATTACATGGATGAAAATTGCAATTACATCGATGAAAATTGCAATTACATGGATGAAAAATGCAATTACATGGGTGAAAATTGCAATTACATGGGTGAAAATTGCAATTACATGGGTGAAAATTGCAATTACATGGATGAAAATTGCAATTACATCGATGAAAATTGCAATTACATGGATGAAAAATGCAATTACATGGGTGAAAATTGCAATTACATGGGTGAAAATTGCAATTACATGGGTGAAAATTGCAATTACATGGATGAAAATTGCAATTACATGGGTGAAAATTGCAATTACATGGATGAAAAATGCAATTACATGGATGAAAATTGCAATTACATGGATGAAAATTGCAATTACATCGATGAAAATTGCAATTACATGGATGAAAAATGCAATTACATGAGTAAAAATTGCAATTACATGGATGAAAATTGCAATTACATGGATGAAAAATGCAATTACATGGATGAAAATTGCAATTACATGGATGAAAATTGCAATTACATGGATGAAAAATGTAATTACATGGGTGAAAAATGCAATTACATGGATGAAAATTGCAATTACATGGATGAAAATTGCAATTACATGGATGAAAATTGCAATTACATGGATGAAAAATGCAATTACATGGATGAAAATGCAATTACATGGGCGAAAATTGCAATTACATCGATGAAAATTGCAATTACATGGGTGAAAATTGCAATTACATAGGTGAAAATTGCAATTACATGGATGAAAATTGCAATTACATGGGTGAAAATTGCAATTACATGGATAAAAAATGCAATTACATGGATGAAAATTGCAATTACATGGATGAAAAATGCAATTACATGGATGAAAATTGCAATTACATGGGTGAAAATTGCAATTACATGGGTGAAAATTGCAATTACATGGATGAAAAATGCAATTACATGGGTGAAAATTGCGATTACATGGGTGAAAATTGCAATTACATGGATGAAAAATGCAATTACATGGGTGAAAATTGCAATTACATGGGTGAAAATTGCAATTACATGGGTGAAAATTGCAATTACATGGATGAAAATTGCAATTACATGGGTGAAAATTGCAATTACATGGATGAAAAATGCAATTACATGGATGAAAATTGCAATTACATGGATGAAAATTGCAATTACATCGATGAAAATTGCAATTACATGGATGAAAAATGCAATTACATGAGTAAAAATTGCAATTACATGGATGAAAAATGTAATTACATGGGTGAAAAATGCAATTACATGGATGAAAATTGCAATTACATGGATGAAAATTGCAATTACATGGATGAAAAATGCAATTACATGGATGAAAATTGCAATTACATGGGTGAAAATTGCAATTACATGGATGAAAATTGCAATTACATGGATGAAAATTGCAATTACATGGATGAAAAATGCAATTACATGGATGAAAATTGCAATTACATGGGCGAAAATTGCAATTACATCGATGAAAATTGCAATTACATGGATGAAAATTGCAATTACATGGGTGAAAATTGCAATTACATGGATGAAAAATGCAATTACATGGATGAAAATTGCAATTACATGGATGAAAATTGCAATTACATCGATGAAAATTGCAATTACATGGGTGAAAATTGCAATTACATCGATGAAAAATGCAATTACATGGATGAAAATTGCAATTACATGGATGAAAATTGCAATTACATGGATGAAAAATGCAATTACATCGATGAAAATTGCAATTACATGGGTGAAAATTGCAATTACATGGGTGAAAATTGCAATTACATGGATGAAAAATGCAATTACATGGGTGAAAATTGCAATTACATGGGTGAAAATTGCAATTACATGGATGAAAATTGCAATTACATCGATGAAAATTGCAATTACATGGATGAAAAATGCAATTACATGGGTGAAAATTGCAATTACATGGGTGAAAATTGCAATTACATGGGTGAAAATTGCAATTACATGGATGAAAATTGCAATTACATCGATGAAAATTGCAATTACATGGATGAAAAATGAAATTACATGGGTGAAAATTGCAATTACATGAGTAAAAATTGCAATTACATGGATGAAAATTGCAATTACATGGATGAAAAATGCAATTACATGGATGAAAATTGCAATTACATGGATGAAAATTGCAATTACATGGATGAAAAATGTAATTACATGGGTGAAAAATGCAATTACATGGATGAAAATTGCAATTACATGGATGAAAATTGCAATTACATGGATGAAAATTGCAATTACATGGATGAAAATTGCAATTACATGGGCGAAAATTGCAATTACATCGATGAAAATTGCAATTACATGGGTGAAAATTGCAATTACATAGGTGAAAATTGCAATTACATGGATGAAAATTGCAATTACATGGGTGAAAATTGCAATTACATGGATAAAAAATGCAATTACATGGATGAAAATTGCAATTACATGGATGAAAAATGCAATTACATGGATGAAAATTGCAATTACATGGGTGAAAATTGCAATTACATGGGTGAAAATTGCAATTACATGGATGAAAAATGCAATTACATGGGTGAAAATTGCGATTACATGGGTGAAAATTGCAATTACATGGATGAAAAATGCAATTACATGGATGAAAATTGCAATTACATGGATGAAAAATGCAATTACATGGGTGAAAATTGCAATTACATGGGTGAAAATTGCAATTACATGGGTGAAAATTGCAATTACATGGATGAAAATTGCAATTACATGGGTGAAAATTGCAATTACATGGATGAAAAATGCAATTACATGGATGAAAATTGCAATTACATCGATGAAAATTGCAATTACATCGATCTAAATTGCAATTACATGGATGAAAAATGCAATTACATGAGTAAAAATTGCAATTACATGGATGAAAAATGTAATTACATGGGTGAAAAATGCAATTACATGGATGAAAATTGCAATTACATGGATGAAAATTGCAATTACATGGATGAAAATTGCAATTACATGGATGAAAAATGCAATTACATGGATGAAAATTGCAATTACATGGGTGAAAATTGCAATTACATGGATGAAAATTGCAATTACATGGATGAAAATTGCAATTACATGGATGAAAAATGCAATTACATGGATGAAAATTGCAATTACATGGGCGAAAATTGCAATTACATCGATGAAAATTGCAATTACATGGGTGAAAATTGCAATTACATAGGTGAAAATTGCAATTACATGGATGAAAATTGCAATTACATGGGTGAAAATTGCAATTACATGGATAAAAAATGCAATTACATGGATGAAAATTGCAATTACATGGATGAAAAATGCAATTACATCGATGAAAATTGCAATTACATGGGTGAAAATTGCAATTACATGGGTGAAAATTGCAATTACATGGATGAAAAATGCAATTACATGGGTGAAAATTGCAATTACATGGGTGAAAATTGCAATTACATGGATGAAAAATGCAATTACATGGATGAAAATTGCAATTACATCGATGAAAATTGCAATTACATGGATGAAAAATGCAATTACATGGGTGAAAATTGCAATTACATGGGTGAAAATTGCAATTACATGGGTGAAAATTGCAATTACATGGATGAAAATTGCAATTACATGGGTGAAAATTGCAATTACATGGATGAAAAATGCAATTACATGGATGAAAATTGCAATTACATGGATGAAAATTGCAATTACATCGATGAAAATTGCAATTACATGGATGAAAAATGCAATTACATGAGTAAAAATTGCAATTACATCGAAGAAAAATGCAATTACATGGGTGAAAAATGCAATTACATGGATGAAAATTGCAATTACATGGATGAAAATTGCAATTACATGGATGAAAATTGCAATTACATGGATGAAAAATGCAATTACATGGATGAAAATTGCAATTACATGGGCGAAAATTGCAATTACATCGATGAAAATTGCAATTACATGGGTGAAAATTGCAATTACATGGATGAAAAATGCAATTACATGGATGAAAATTGCAATTACATGGGTGAAAATTGCAATTACATGGATGAAAAATGCAATTACATGGATGAAAATTGCAATTACATGGATGAAAATTGCAATTACATGGATGAAAATTGCAATTACATCGATGAAAAATGCAATTACATGGATGAAAAATGCAATTACATGGGTGAAAATTGCAATTACATGGATGAAAAATGCAATTACATGGATGAAAAATGCAATTACATGGATGAAAATTGCAATTACATGGATGAAAATTGCAATTACATGGGTTAAAATTGCAATTACATGGATGAAAATTGCAATTACATGGATGAAAATTGCAATTACATGGGTGAAAATTGCAATTACATGGATGAAAAATGCAATTACATGGGTGAAAATTGCAATTACATGGATGAAAAATGCAATTACATGGGTGAAAATTGCAATTACATGGATGAAAATTGCAATTACATCGATGAAAAATGCAATTACATGGATTAAAATTGCAATTACATGGATGAAAATTGCAATTACATGGATGAAAATTGCAATTACATGGGTGAAAATTGCAATTACATGGATGAAAAATGCAATTACATGGATGAAAATTGCAATTACATGGATGAAAATGTCAATTACATCGATGAAAATTGCAATTACATGGGTGAAAATTGCAATTACATGGGTGAAAATTGTAATTACATGGATGAAAATTGCAATTACATGCCTGAAAATCGTAATTACACAGGTGAAAATTGTGAAAATTGTAATTATAACAGGTTAAAATTTCAATTACAACAGGAGAAAATTGCAATTACACAGGTAAAAATTGAAATTACACAGGTGAAACTTTAGATTAAACAGGTGAACGTTGCAATTAAACAGGTGAAAACAGTAATTAGACAGATGAAAATTGCAATTAAACAGATGAAAATTGTAATTAAACAGGTGAAAATTGTGATTAAACAGGTGAAAATTGTGATTAAACAGATGAAAACTGAAATTACACAGGTGAAAACTGAAATTAAACAGATGAAAATTGTAATTAAACAGATGAAAATTGTAATTAAACAGATGAAAATTGTAATTAAACAGGTGAAAATTGCAATTAAACAGGTGTAAATTACAATTACACAAGTGAAATAAATTAACAAGAAAATTCTTTGATATACTTATAAGCATAAACAAAGACTGTAAACCGGAGATATACATTAAAACATTTACTTTTCGACAGCTAACACCTCCAATAAAGAAGGGTGGTGAAATATTCTTATTCAGCGTAAGGTTCTTTTCATCATGTCGAAAAATAAATTTTTACATTTTTTTTTTAAAGGGATAAGGATTATTGTGTGTACAGTAATCAATGAGATAGTATTGTAGTAATCATTAGTATTGGGGGTTTTGATAGAGTTTCTTACTTAAGAGGGTGGTTTGTCAGGAATTTGTTTATGTTGGACTTGAAGACGTCCAAGTTGTAGTCAGGTGGGAAACAGGCAAGCGGCAGAGAGTTCCACAGGCGAAGCTTTGCTCATGAAATCTATGTTTTGACGTTCCACAGGACGAAGCTTTGCTCATGAAATCTATGTTTTGATTTAGGCACAGATAAAGAGTGGGGCAAATTATTGACAGTGGTTTCAGCTAGACGGGTGTTTTTCGTGAAGGATTCACGGGGGGGGCAGAGATTGGAGCTCAGACGAGCACTTGCCATGGAAGTAACGATAAAACAAAAACAGGCTCGCAACGGTTCTTCTGTGGGAGAGAGGTTGCAGGGTAGAGAAAAGGGCATCCCCCACTAAGCCACGAAGTCTATTTTGTACTCTGTCAAGGCAGGATAGGCTGTTTTTAGCAGCTCCTGCCCAGACATGGCAGCAGTACTCCATCCTTGGACGTACTTGGCTTTTATATAGATAGAGAATTGCATCAGTAGTGAGATATCTTCTGGAGCAGTAGAAGGATCCCATCATCTTTCCAGCAACCTTGGCAACAGACTTGATGTACGTGTTCCATTTCAGATCAGGAGTAAAGGTCAAACCCAGAAGCTTGTCAAAACACGGGGCCTCACCCAGACGAGAGCCATCCATTACAATTGATGCCAGATGGAGATCAGAGCGTTGATGATGTAAGGATAGGAGCTTGGTTTTGGATGCATTAAAGGTAACCAGCACATCTTCCCCCACTGAACCACGCGCTCGAGATCAGAGGAGAGAGAATCAGAGAGAACTTTGTCATTTACAGCCTTTGATGTGTTGCCGTAGATGGTCGTGTTATCAGCATAGATGTCAACGAATGATTTCAGTATGTGTTTAGGGAGGTCATTGATGTAGATCAAGAAGAGAGTTGGGCCCAGGATTGACCCCTGAGGGACTCCAGCATTTATATTGCAGGCCTCCGATTTTTGTCCATCTACCACTACTCTTATGAGCCTATCGGAGAGAAATGATTTAATGATTGAGAAAACATTTCCAGTTATACCATAGCTGGAAATCTTGTGAAGTAGACCCTTATGCCATACTTTGTCGAAGGCCTTTGATATGACAAGAGCAATTGCCCTAGAAAGGAAGCCTTTGTCAAGAGATTCACTAATCCTGTGAGATATAACCGTCAGCACATCTGCGGTAAATCTTGCAGAGCGGAAACCATATTGTGTGTCACTAAGAAGGTTATTCCTGCTGAGGTGGTTGACTATTTCTCTATTTAATATGGATTCCAGCAACTTACTCATAACACACAGGAGACTTATTGGTCTGTACTGAGAGGGAGATGACTTATCATCAGTGAGCGAGATCAGAGATGTGCCACTGTACAGCTCATGCTCGCTATCGATCCAAGTTATGACAACAGGACAATTGCCAGCATCCTTTAAATATATCGCTGGATCGCCACTAATAACAAGGATATGCCCCGGATGATAAAAACAAAAGAGCGAAAAACGAACTGCTATAAAATAAAAATAAATTAAATTAAAAAAATTTAATAAAAAAACGAAAAATATTTAATTTGATTTTGGTTTATTCCTTTTATTTTTCCAATTCAGTCTCGACAAATGGCAATAGTCTTTTCACACTGGAAATATATTTTTGGCAATCAGAAAAATATAAAATCTTGTCAGTTTTGATCATCCGTACTTTGGTTGTGGGTGTAATTGGGCATCAATACAACGGAAGCCCAACAATACCATGCCCACTCTTTGTTGAGGTTAGTAAATAGATCCTTCTCATTGATAACTATGGATCTAATCCCACCATTTATTAACGAAAGAGTAGACTACAATGGTAAGCGAACTAGTCCTTACTTATTTACTTGTATTCCCACTTTATATATGGTCTTTGGTGTGGTTTCAAGGAAGGACAAAACCATATACAGTGAAAAAATATTTGGTCAAAGTTTACTTGTGATTAAGCACTCTTATCAATTTGTCATGAGAAAATCATATGCAGCGAAACTGAAGAGACTTCTGTGTTGTGTCAGTTAGGCATTCAAACTTTTGTTTTATTTCACTCCCGTCTCAAAAATCAAGGGGATCCTTCCTGAGGCTGACATTCAATCTCTATATTTATGAATATTCAAATATTCCATTCTCTCTCACTTATTGATTAGTTAACTACGTTATAACTTTTTGGGGTCACTTGGTCTTACTGGTTTCCAGGAAATGTATTCATCTAGTCTGAGAAAGTAATAGCTTAGCATTGTTATTATAGGCAACACACCTTAGTGAAGGCGAACCAATCCTCATCTAAGTTATACGAAGGATAATTTATTTTGTCTTCAGATACTTTTTTTTTTTAATATTTGATCATGGTTTTCTTGTAGGAGGAAATATTTTCATGCTAGATTATCTCCCTTTTTATGCATTTTCTTTTGTCTTGTTTTTTGTGTGTTTTTGATTTTCTTTTGTGTATATTTTTGTTTATTTTTTGTGTATCTTCTTATTAATTCATTCAAGCTTGATATGGAGCATCCTGCCTGATGCCAAATATTAACCTTCTAACTCAGTATATTGCAAGGGAGAGATCTTTTTAAGATTCTGACCGTCTTTTTAATCAGGTGGGCACTGGCAGATTCTGGGTGTGGTAGCAGGACTCGGCAGCAGCTCAACAAGTCCAGAAGAGACCCAGGCTTGGTTGTACTGTTATATAGGGGTTTCATTAAAAGAGAGTCTTAGAGAGAGAGAGAGAGAGAGAGAGAGTCTTATTAAAAGCACAGTCTTAGAGAGAGAGAGAGAGAGAGAGAGAGAGAGAGAGAGAGAGAGAGAGAGAGAGAGAGAGTCTTATTAAAAGCACAGTCTTAGAGAGAGATGCTTAGAAAGACTCCGAGTTCTAGAGAGGGATGTTGAAAGAGACTTAGAGATTCTGACCGTCTTTTTAAGTACAATCAGGTGGGCACTGGCAGATTCTGGGTGTGGTAGCACGACTCGGCACCAGCTCAACAAGTCCAGAAGAGAACTTGGTTGTACCCTTCTTTCCCAGATCACCTTCCTCTTCTGACCTGAACCAGATGGACTGCTTCATTTGGTTATACGTTGAGAACATCACCAACATGACCTCCCACAACATAATAGCCAGCCTTATCACCGCCATTCACCAGGTATTCGCTGAGCTCCCACCTGCATTGTCAACATGAGCTGGAACAAGTACATTGAGGACATTGCAAAGAGAGAGTACATATCACATACACGCGTTTTTATGCATGAATTTTATTCATTTTGAGTTGACAGATCAACAAGTATACACACACGAGAAGTCACGTTAAAACTATGAAAAGACTTATTTAATTAGATTGTTCTTGATCATTCATCGGCAATAACTGACGGATTCAGTGAGTACGCATGTGTGTAAAGAGACCATGTGCTTCGCTTGTTTAAAGTTTGTTTATTTAACAATTTGGTTATGAAAATGTGTTGTTTTATGTGTGAAAATGTCGGTCATGTTGTTTAAATTAATTACAAAGTAAATAAAGGAAAATGACTTAATAGTGGAAGGTATATCGACGATGGCAAAGAAAACAAATTAATTAACACTGTAACATTTTTTTTAGATTTTTTACACACAGAAAGACACATCTGTTTTGTTTTACAAGCTTACACGAAAGGGAGAGTACACGTCACGTACACGCGTTTTTATAGAAAACAGTCAATCAAATAAGAAGGGAGACAACCCTGAGTAACCTAATTCTAAAACGAACATCATTGCTTAACAGAAGAATGGAGATAACTCTGAGTAACCCAATTCTAAAACACATCATCGCTTAACAGACAAAGGGAGACAACTCTAAATTGCTTACATCACTGAAAAGTACGGGTCAAAGAGAGATTACGCTACAAGCACTAAAAACCGACAACGTTACACATTAATAAATGGATGAGTCTAACCTTCCATGATTCCAAGGCTAATCAGGTCCGTAACAAGCGGCATCATAGAAGGCTGCAAAACAGGCTCGGACAACAAGACATCGATGAATGGATCTGGATCATCATTGCCCTCACCTTCAAAGAGAGCTTTGATTGTCACACAAACCTGGTAAGATAAAGAAATAAAAACTTCATTTAAAATCGCAAAGTAATCAACAACAGGATGTATTATAAACAAAGGGGTCAGAAGAGTTTAAAAAAAAGGGGGGGGTCTAGGGTTTAGGTGGTTAAAAATTTTACCTTTCAAATAAAATCTGCACTTATATGTCAGTTACAAGACTTGGGTGTGAAAAATGTTTTTTTGTTGTTTTTTTAACAAAGGAATCACCACTTATCAAGGCTCAGGGGCCACTCGAGGATAAGGATTAATGAGCGTACAGTAGTCGATGGAAACATGTAGTAATTGTCAGTAGTGGAAATTTGGTAAATTTGATTACTTAAGGGGAACGGCTCATCAAGAACTTGTTTATGTTGGACTTGAAGACAGCCATATTGTAGCCAGTTGGAAAGCAGCAAAAAGGAACAGAGTTCCACAGGCATGCAGTTCTAAGAAAGACGCTTTGTTCATAGAATCTACGTTTAGGTTTAGGCACAGATAAAGAGTGGGGGAAATTATTGATAGCGGTTTCAGGTAGACGAGTGTTTTTCATGAAAGTCAGGCAAAGGGGGACCATAGATTGGAAGCTATTCCAGTCAGCCATAGGGGTACATACAAGAACGTATTACATTTCTGATACAACAGAGTGGTTGGAAGATCCCAGTGAAGACAGTATGGAAGATGAACATAGCTGAGGACAAGTTGTGAGAAAAAGGTCTGAGAGACTTGCATACTAACCATCGGTGTTGTTCACATAGGTTCGTGAACAATCTGAGTTAGGTCATAAGCAATGGAGAAATCGTGAACAAAACCTTCCCTCATCATCTGTCTTGTTTGGGTGGTCTAACGATTCCACGTTGTGAACATTGATATCGAAAGCAGAAAATTCCACTAAGTTAAAGCAAGCAAGAAAAAGGAATTTTCTCATAGAAGTTAAAGGAGTGAAGTCAAAGTAGATATGTCCGTGTCCTTGCCTCCCCACGAGAGCCGAGTAAGACAGAAGATTGATTTTTAATATAGGTAAAAATCAAGCTCCTTAAAAGAGGTACTCTGTATCGGGATTTTTAAAAAAATTCCCTCAGTCTAAAAGGTTTTCTCCTTTACAGGAAGGAAAAGACGACGTGTAGTATCAGAACAGATGCTATGATTTGATCTCCGCTTAGAATGTGTCAGGATATTGCATTATAGACTAGAAATGACACGGAGCATAAAAGCTTATCAGACACAATTTTGGACAGCTGTTCCCTTTTTTTGCAGGTTGTAAATCTGATGAATGTACATCATCATCACCGTAATCATCATCATCATCGTCATCATCGTTGTCATCATCGTTGTCATCATCGTAATCATCATCATCATCGTAATCATCATCATCATTGTAATCATCATCATCATCATCATCATCAACAACAACAATGTGACTCTTCCTCTCCAGAGTTTCCTGTCTCCCATCAGCTGCCTCAGATCTTCAGGTTTACAGTTGGCGTCGTGTGCTATTTGCTGGATGTACGTGGATCTAGGTCATCCTTTGCTTGCGCGTCCGTGTCGTGGAGTCCATAGCAACACATCACTCACCAATTCATGCTTGTTCCTCAGACAATGACCAGCAAATCGTAGGTGTATTTCTCCATTTCTCCGATGGTATTAGATATGGTAGGTAGGTTACCATATATTTAATACTATTCGTAGCATATGGGTGTATGTGCCGTCTAGTTTTCTTTCCAATCTTTTGGTGAGTGTCCAGGTTGTAGCACCGTAAACAAGGACAGACTCTACCACTGCCCTGAAGAACTGCCTTTTCAGTTTGTCAGCCAGTCCCGAAGTCCATACTGAACGCAGCCATCCAATGCGGCCCATGCTTTTGAGATGCGAATTTCGATAGCTCGGATAATATCACCTGTGTAGACGTAGCTCACAGATGTGATGTTATCCTAGCTATCGAAAGGTTACCATAAAGTTGCTGCTTCGTGGGATGATTTTGCCAAGATATATTTAATATTAAAAAAAAAAAAAAAAGTCTCCCACTTAAATATATTTTAATTTATGCAGACTTTTTATTTATTATCATACAGCCAATTCGCTATTGATTATTATATTGTACCCAAAATATAGTATTTTTTTTTTTATTACATTTTCACCCCAAACAAGGCAAATTGCCACTTTGGTGTAGGGGGCTACTATCAGGGGCAACAACTACTGGGGTACTATGTAGGGATTTGGGCAGCAAGGTGTCGGTTCACGTTACACTTGAACTTCTGCATGTCAGTACTGTTGGGGAAGCAGGGACCTGGAATGGAATTCCAGAGTCTTGCGGTTCTGGGGAAGAAACTATTGGAGTAAAAAGATCTTTTACATCTAGGGACCGCTACAGTGTGGGGGTGGGATCTAGTAGCCTGTCGGGTTTGTCGAGGGTGCTCGCGTCGTGGGGGCACAAGTGATTGCAGTTCGTCAGAGCATTCACCACTAAAATACTTGTAGAAAAGGCAGAGGGATGCAACATTTCGTCGATGGGACAGAGGCTGAAGCTTAGATGCCAGTTCAGGGCCTATCAGGTTTGCGACTCTCTTTTGAACCTTGTCAAGGAGCGAGAGACTAGTAGCAGATGCACCAGCCCAGATGTGGCAGCAATACTCCATACATGCGCGAATGGTGGCCTTATAGAGGTACAGGATACTTTCGGGTGTTAGTAGTTTTCTAGCACGGTAGAGAGAGCCTACCTTTCTTGCAGCGGCCCTGGCAATGCCTTCAATGTAATTGTTCCAACTCATGTTTCCTGTGAACGTTAGGCCAAGGAGTTTGAAATACAGATTTATGTGTTTTTCATGGAAATTTTCTTTTTTTTTTTTGCAGTTTTTTTTTTTTTGTAACTAATGTAAAGTAAACCTCTTCTTTTTTTTTTCTTTTCCTGAATATTTTTTTTTTTCACTCTGTATGGTGAGACTAGACAACTATTTTTTTTACAAAGGAGTCACCACTTATCAAGGCTCAGAGGCCACTCGAGGATAAGAGTTAATAAGTGCCAAAACCAAAATGTAGATTCCATGAACAAAGCTTCTTTCTTAGAAGTGCACGCCAGTGGAACTCTCTTCCGTCTGCCTGTTTCCCACCTGACTACAACTTGGATGTCTTCAAGTCCAACATAAACAAATTCCTGATGAACCGCCCCCTTAAGTAAGACACTTTATCAAATCTCCACTCGAGGATAAGAGTTAATAAGTGCCAAAACCAAAATGTTTTTTTTTTCACCCTTTTTCATGCTTGCTCCTCAGACAATGACCGGCAAATCGTAGGCGTCTTTCACTCATGGTATTAGATATGGCAGGTAAGTTGCCATAAAGTTACTGCTTCGTGGGCTGATTTTGCCAAGATATATTTAATATTGTTCTTAGCATAGGGTTAGTGCCAACTGACACAACATCAAAATAAGGGTGACGTTAGTAGAAACTAAGGCATAGATTGGTAGCGGCCGATGTTTATGCATCGATACCCAAAAATCATGCTGTCGGTGCATACACTATTGAAAAAGCATACTACTTATAAAAGTTATAACATTTCATTTTTCTTTATAAAAATGAATAAAATATTAAAACATTTACTTTATAATAATAATAATAACATACATAATAACTCTATATATAAAAGTGAAATTGTCTGTGTGTGTGTCTGTGTGTGTACATACGGGTATACACTTAAAAACAAGTCTCCCAATTATAAAAGGCCACTCAGAATTGCCCATTTGTAAACTTAAATATATTTTAATTTATGCAGACTTTTTATTTATTATTATACAGCCAATTCGCTATTGATTATTATATTGTACCAGAAATGTAAATTTTTTTTTCATTTTTTGCAGTTTTTTTGTTTTTTGTAACTAATGTAAAGTAAACCTCTTCTTTTTTTTTTTCTTTTCCTGAATATTTTTTTTTTCACTCTGTATGGTGAGACTAGGCAACCATTTTTTTTTACATAGGAGTCGCCACTTATCAAGGCTCAGAGGCCACTCGAGGATAAGAATTAATAAGTGCCAAAACCAAAATGTAGATTCCATGAACAAAGCTTCTTTCTTAGAAGTGCACGCAAGTTGAACTCTCTTCTGTCTGCGTGTTTCCCGCCTGACTACAACTTGGATGTCTTCAAGTCCAACATAAACAAATTCCTGATGAACCGCCCCCTTAAGTAAGACACTTTATCAAATCTCCACTCGAGGATAAGAGTTAATAAGTGCCAAAACCAAAATGTTTTTTTTTTCACCCTTTTTCATGCTTGCTCCTCAGACAATGACCGGCAAATCGTAGGCGTCTTTCCCTCATGGTATTAGATATGGCAGGTAGGTTGCCATAAAGTTACTGCTTCGTGGGCTGATTTTGCCAAGATATATTTAATATTGTTCTTAGCATAGGGTTAGTGCAAACTGACACAACATCAAAATAAGGGTGACGTTAGTAGAAACTAAGGCATAGATTGGTAGCGGCCGATGTTTATGCATCGATACCCAAAAATCATGCTGTCGGTGCATACACTATTGAAAAAGCATACTACTTATAAAAGTTATAACATTTTATTTTTCTTTATAAAAATGAATAAAATATTAAAACATTTACTTTATAATAATAATAATAACATACATAATAACTCTATATATAAAAGTGAAATTGTCTGTGTTTGTGTCTGTGTGTGTACATACGGGTATACACTTAAAAACAAGTCTCCCAATTATAAAAGGCCACTCAGAATTGCCCATTTGTAAACTTAAATATATTTTAATTTATGCAGACTTTTTATTTATTATTATACAGCCAATTCGCTATTGATTATTATATTGTACCAGAAATGTAAATTTTTTTTTCTTTCTTTGCAGCTTTTTTGTTTTTTGTAACTAATGTAAAGTAAACCTCTTCTTTTTTTTTTTCTTTTCCTGAATATTTTTTTTTTTCACTCTGTATGGTGAGACTAGGCAACCATTTTTTTTTACATAGGAGTCGCCACTTATCAAGGCTCAGAGGCCACTCGAGAATAAGAGTAAATAAGTGCCAAAACCAAAATGTAGATTCCATGAACAAAGCTTCTTTCTTAGAAGTGCAAGCCAGTGGAACTCTCTTCCGTCTGCCTGTTTCCCGCCTGACTACAACTTGGATGTCTTCAAGTCCAACATAAACAAATTCCTGATGAACCGCCCCCCCTTAAGTAAGACACTTTATCAAATCTCCAATACTAACGATTACTACAATACTATCCCATTGATTACTGTACATGCAATAACCCTTATCCCCGAGTGGTTTTCAGGCCTTGATCAGTGGTGACCTCCATATAAAAAAAAAAGAGTGTACAGTGGTCAATGATGTAGTAATTGTTAGTATGGAAATTTGGTAAATTGGATTACTTAGGAGGAACGGCTCATGAAGAACTTGTTTACATTGGACTTGAAGACGACCATATTGTAGTCAGCCGGAAAGCAGGCAAATGGAAGAGAGTTCCACAGGGGTGCAGTTCTAAGAAAGAAGCTTTTTTTCATGGAATCTACATTTAGGTTTAGGTACGGATAAAGAGTGGGAGAAATTATTGATAGTGTTTTCAGTAAGACGAGTGTTTCTCGTGAAAGTTTGGTGAGGGAGGACCATAGATTGGAGCTCAGACGAGCACTTGCCATGGAAATAATGATAAAGCAGAGACAGGCCTGCAATGTCTCTTCTGTGAGAAAGAGGTTGCAGGGAAGAGAAAAGGGCATCCCCACTCGGCTACGAAGTCTATTTTGAACTTTGTCAAGGCAGGATAAGGTCTTTCTAGCAGCACCAGATGTAGCAACAGTATTCCATCCTTGGGTGTACCTGTAAAATTGCATAGAAGGATCCCACCATTTTCCCAGCAACCTTGGCAACAGATTTGATGTAAATGTTCCATTTCAGATCAGCAGTAAAGAACAAGACCAGAATCTTGTCAAAACATAGAGCCTCCCAAAGCTGAGAGTCATTCATTTCAATTGATGCCAGATGGGGATCAAAGCGTTGATGATCATTACCAAATTTCTGTTTCCACATACACTCAAAAAGAGAATTTTCCCCTAAAGATCATCTGATTACAATGAAACCTGAGCACATGACGTCATCTTCCAAACAAAACCGAGCAGACAGTTAGTTACATCGGGTTCAAATCTCTTGGGAAGACAATAGAAGTGGTTCTAAATTTCTATGTTGCCCCACCTCCCTCTATGTAAGCCATGAGGGTAGAACCCTCTTAAAACTTCAAATACGTATTTTCAATTTTAAGTTTCCAGACTTTTTTTTCATATGGGCACCTTTTATTGATAGTACGCACATGAAACTCTAGTTCCCTTCAAAGTAATCTCCTCCGACTGCAATGCACTTGTCATGCCGTTCCAACAACTTGTCTAAGGTTTTCTTTGAGACTAGCAGAGTTTCCCAGCGTTGCCCAGGTGTTTAGAAAATATAGTAATCATCCCCATGCTCAAAACAATAGTAGCGGCGTTGCCCGGGTGGGTGTACGTGCTGTGGTAAAAAAAAAAATGGTTGTAGATGAGGTAGAGGGATCAAAACAACAATAGGCAGAGGTGTTAAAAAAAAAAAAGTTGAGAACGTTGAAATTAAGGCTAGTCAATCGAAAAAAGAGGACGACATGCAAAAAAAAAAATGCCAACGCAAAATGGCAACGAGTTTAGGATGAAGGAAGTAATGTTTCGGGCCTATTTTTCGACATGTGTCGCGCAAAGGGTCGAAGTGTAAAATGATACCAGTTTGGTCAGGTTCCGTCACCTCTGTCGAAAGTTTTTGCGAGACATACAAACACACACACACATTTTGCCTTTTATATATAAGACTAGCATAGGTGCCCGGCGTTACCCGTGTGTTTGTCGGTGTAAAAGAAAAAAAAAGGAGGTAGGCTGGAACCCGAAGCCTTGAGGTAGAGATGGAAAAGAAAGTGAAAAACCCTGACATGTTACCGTTCAGCTACAACGGACAGGAAGTGAAAAGCGTTTTAATTAAACGATTAAAAAGTTAAGTGACAGGAGCGTGAATTTAATGAGGTCAAACATCACGCCATAAGGTATGAACCCCACCACCCCCACTTTGGCTGGGAGGCAGTTTTTTTTTGGTTTTGTTTCCCCAAAATGATGGGGGAAAACCAGCTCCGCATAAAAAGGGGAGTGTCCAAATGAATAGCAATTGTCTGATATAAGGGGTTTCTTCTGCATTGATCAAAGCTGATTGCTTTTCTTGATGTCTCGGCACTAAAGGTCTAAAACACGCTTTCATTTTCACAATTTCACTTTTTTATACAGAAAAGCCAAAGAAACGTGAGAGATGAAAAAATATTGTGAAAATAGCATGTAAAAGTTGCTCAAATAAAAGATACATGCACACTCCTTTCGTAAATTGGAGATATTATAATCTAGGTAGCATATAAAAAATTCTAAGAAACAGGGACCCCACCCCGAGTGCCTTTGATGGACATACACAAAAAATGCATACACATAATAACACACATTTTGCTTTTATATATATAGACTAGCAAGGGGTACCCGGCGTTGCCCGGATGTTTAGAGGTGTGTGTGGTTTTGGGTAAATCAAAACTCCGGGGGGGGGGTAAAATTTTTAAAATAATGTTTTGGCAGGTAAGTATGAGGATCGAACCCGAACCCTGGAGGCAAAGTTGTAAATTAAAGTGTGAAAAAAAAACGTGCGACGTTAACAATTAGGCCACCACGAGATGCTAACGGAAACATGTTTGAATTAGCAGGTGCACGTTTTAATGACTTAATGAGGTCAACTTTTGACTGCGGGGTAGCATTTCATTTAGTGCGGGAATGCTTTTTTTTTTCCCCCAAGACGTTGGGGGTAGGGGGAAACATTATAGGAAAGTGCCTAACCTACATGCGGCGAGCGAAAACTGTTGAATATTTATCTTCCCGAAGTTAAGCAAATTAAATAGACAGGCGAGCTTTGTTGTTAACTCTGAGATATTACGATTTATATGTGATATAAAAAGTTTTTAAAAGTTGTTAGGCAATCGACCGCTTCTCTGAAAGAAGCCTTTTGTAGACATACAGAAAAAGCGAACACACATACAAACATTTTCGCTTTTATATTTATAGATTAGCGAATAACGAAAAGTCACCAGGAGTAATATCTGGACCATAGGGAGGGTGAGGAAGTGTCTTGATGCCCATCTTGGTCAAATAGTCTGTGACAAAGATGGAATTTTGAACTGGTGCATTGTCCTGGTGGAAATATTTTTATGAATACAGTAAGGTGCTCGTCTGAACTCCAATCTCTGGTCCCCCCCTCGCTAATCTTTCATGAAAAACACCCGTCTAGCTGAATCCACTGTGAAAAATTTCCCCCACTCTATATCTGTGCCTAAATCAAAACGCGGATTCCATGAACAAAGCTTCTTTCTTAGAACTGCACGCCTGTGGAACTCTGTTCCGTCTGCCTGCTTCCCACCGGACTACAACTTGGATGTGTTCAAGTCCAATGTTAACAAATTCCTAATGAACCGCCCCCTTAAGTAAACACTTCATCAAATCTCCACACTAACGTAATGTAGTTGCAATAACCCTTATCCCTGAGTGGCTTCCGGGCCTTGATAAGTGGTAATCAATGTGTAAAAAAAAAAAAAAGAAAAAAAAAAGAAGACTAACAGCAGGTTCAGTATTCAACAAACTCAAAACTCATTTTGTAATTTCAAAAATTTAAAAACATTCACCTGATCCGGTTGTTCGAGAAAGAGGAATAATTTCTGAAGAAGTTCTTTACTGTACGACCTGGAAAAGAAAGAAAGGCGAAAAACTCAGAAATAATTTATTTCGACTAAATTACATTAAATTCAAAATTATATTTGGTAGAATTATGAAACATGATTAAATTAATAAGTTGTTTTTGTTAATTTGTTATTAATTATTATTTTGTTAATTTTTGTTAAGTTAATAAGTTGTTGTTTTCCGATAGCTAGGATAGCATCACCTCTGTGAGCTACGTCTACACAGGTGATATTAGAGTAGATAGTAGAGTCTGTCCTTGTTTACGGTGCTACAACCTGGGCACTCACCAAAAGATTGGAAAGAAAACTAGACGGCACATACACCCGTATGCTACGAATAGTATTAAATATATTTTGGCAAAATCATCCCACGAAGCAGCAACTTTATGGTAACCTACCTACCATATCTAATACCATCAGAGAAAGACATCTACGATTTGCTGGTCACTGTCTGAGGAGCAAGCATGAATTGGTGAGTGATGTGTTGCTATGAACTCCACGACATGGACGCGCAAGCAAAGGACGACCTAGATCCACCTACATCCAGCAAATAGCACACAACGCCAACTGTGAACCTAAAGATTTGAGGCGGCTGATGGAAGACAGGAAACTCTGGAGAGGAAGAGTCACATTGATGGTGATGATGATGATGACGATAATGATGATGATGATGATGATGACAACAGCGATGAATTAGAAAGATAAGAAGAATGAGATATAAAAGTAGAAGAAAGAGAAAAAAGAAGAATATAAGTGGAAGATTACGATGATGACAATGATGATGATGATGATGATGACGATGACGATGACGATGATGATGATGATTACGATGTAAACATACAGATATACACGCATGTACACACATATATATATACACACACACATATACACACACATATATATATATGTGCACACATACACATACACACATATATACACACATATATAGACACACACCCACACACACACGCACATATACGCACACACACACATATACAGGCACACATATATAGACACACACACACACATACATATACACACACGCACATATACGCACATACACACATGCAGCTATATACACACACACATATATACACACACACACACACATTATTATTATTACGGGGGTACCGTGTTCGGACTCCAGCTAGGCTTTGGGACATAGTTGCTGATTCTCTGTTTTCAAAACAATAATAAAGGGTTGGGTTCGAGACTCCTAACAAACGGTTCCCCAGTTCGATACCAAACACCTGAAGAAGGCCGGAGGGAAAAACGGCCGAAACGTTGTGACGATAACAACCAAGATGAGGAAGTCAGTCCGACAATCTCAATCAATGAAAACACCTCATCTCAAAAATACAGACAATTACTTATTGTAGGAACCTCAGATAAATGTAACCCGGATATAAGAGACTTCTTTTTTCTCGATGCACCCCCAACATTCTTATATCCGGGTTATACTGTACGTTAACACAGGCTCTAATTTGGGACCAGAGAAAGTCTATCTTATATCCGGGTTTTCTTAGATTCGGGTCTCTTATATCCGGATTACTCTGTATAAATATTTGAATTCTGGCTAGTCTAGCCACACTTAAGACCTGTGATACAGTCAAACAGTGTTTTATGGAGGACTAGATAGAGCACTTTCATTTAAGTATATTGCCTGCTCATTACTTAGCGTAATGCAAAGCTCTTTGTGAATAAACAAACAGAGCACTTTAAGAGTGGCGATCAATGTTTTTATGAAAGCATTGCAGATATGGTTCATGAGTGCTGATCCCTTGAATGGTTGTAGGTTCAATTATGACGAGATCCCTGGCGACATCAGATGGTCTTGTTTTTCAAATAGAGGAAGAGAGGGCAGAAGAGGGGGGGTGTTGATATCTGATTGGGACCAAACAGAAATGTCTATGGGATTTTGTCAGAAAGAGAGAAAACAAATAATAATTGTTTTATCTCATTTGCTGTTATATATCTATCAACAACGGAAAGGTTGTTTTTAAAATCTCTGTTGAGCGAGATGAAGAATGGGGGTCAAAAAGTAGGGGTCACCGCCAGGCATTGTTCGACCTGGGTGACTAATCATGCCTAATTGGTAACAAGTAAAAAACCTCAGTTGGTAGAGATAAGCTCTAAAAGAAAAAGAAAGAATAACTCCAAAAGGGTGGAAGGAGGAATTACTGATTTGATAAAAACGATTGGCTTTTTAGAGTTAGGGTCCTTTTTACTGACTGGCATTCAAGGCGTCCACATCGCTCTCACCCCGCCTGGGGTGGGGGGGGGGCGAAACCTCATAAGAGCTAAGTTGAAAAGCTCTTGTTCTTAGCTGGGAAATTAATTAGAGGAACTTAACCTGCATCATGAAGCTTGGATCAAAGAACTCGACTATAACAAGTGTAGAACGATTTATGAATAATTATTTTGTTTCGTTATATAAAAATGTCCCAGAGTTTTTCCTTGTTTCTCGATTGCCTGCCTGAATGAAGATGCAGTTTATTTCAGGTATGCCCTGATGCCAGATGAGGAAAGAGATAGACTGGATCCAGCACGAAGCCAGAGTGACGGCCAAAATCGACAATGTTGCCACACGGACTTAGGGTCATGCACATTTCGCGTGCTCTGAGCAGCAGAAGATATTTTCCAGTGACCAGTGAGAGTTTGGTCACCCTTGAGGAGTCCACCACTAGACAAGTAAGGATGTAGCCCTGCTGGGTTGCATCTATGGTCCTGTGAGCTGGGAGCGACGATCACGGCCAGAAGTACATCACAAGTATGCTCCCGTGAACCAGGATAGCGACGGATGCGGCCCGGCCCTCAGACGGGGAGGGGGTTAGGGTTATACGATTCCTGACTTGGAATCAGTGCTATGCTTAGCGCACCGAATAGCTATGATACGGCAAAACACTATATATCTGATATTTCCCCAAAACCTCTGGTCTTGATGGAGGGGAGACTAAAACTTGCTGCTATGATTTCCCATGATCTGAAATAACAGCAAGGGGAGACTTGATTCCAAATATTTCTCATATGCTATATCTCCTCTCCTTTGGAAATGGGGTAAGATTATGAATATCTCCAGTATCAAACAATTCTTATACAGTGTGAAATTTACCGTATATTTCAGCATATAAGGCGACCGTCAGATAAGACGAGGTACAAATTTGGATCAAATTTTAATAAATTTATCATCTATCGGTTTTGTATAAGACGATTGCTAGATCACGAAACCAGGTTTGTTTAGACTAGGCTAAAGATTGCAACACCCGGTATCTTATGAAATATTACATTCATTAACTCTTATGCTTAGGTAGCTTTCAGACCTTGATAAACGGTGACTCCCTCGTAAAACAAGTGAAGCATGCATGGTCCCACGTGAGTGCACAGTGAACGAGGCCTAAAAAAATGACAAAGTTCAGCATTAGACCCCCCCCCCTCATTTAGCCCCAAAAGTCCCCAATGTAAAATCCTGGTGAAAATTAAAAAACCATACAATTTTAGGCTTTAACATATGTAAATTTGAGTTATGAAATGACTAAGTCAATCATTCCCCCGCCTCTGATTTAGCCCCAAAAGTCCCCAAGGCCTTAACATATGTAAACTTGAGTTCTGAAATGACTAAGTCCATCACACCACCCCTCATTTAGCCCCAAATGTCCCCAAGGCCTTAACATATTTAAATTTAAGTTCAGCACCATGCAAAACTGCTAAATAGACATACACAGAAAATTTTGGACAAATATGGTAAAATAGTCCCAAAAATCGAGTGTTTTTATTTGCCCTTTAATATCGGTTGTGTAAACTGCTAACTGCTAA
>NC_136527.1:19240956-19265956 GCF_053919585.1 Euprymna scolopes | reverse complement strand
TTATATATATATATATATATTTATATATATATATATATTTATATATATATTTATATATTTATATATATATATATATATTTATATATATATTTATATATATATATATATATATATATATATATATATGCATATGCGAAGCTCGTTGTTTGTTTGTTTACGAACAGGCGATTTGAGCACTATAAAAGTGGTGGCGGGTGTCTATTTAAATAGGCATTCCGACGAGTTATTTACGGGCGTCGATTCCATGGCCGAGTGGGAGAACTGCCGACTGTCAACACGACGGTTCTAGGTTCAATCCTTGGCTTGGGAGTGATGCTAGTCTAGTGGCACTGATGAGTTGTGATACAACGAAACAGGACTATATGTCGATGACTACAAATATATATATATATATATATATATATACAGGGTGTCCACAAAGTCTGGCTACATAATCTAGAGGATGCTTCCACAAAGTCTGGTTACATAATGTACCTATTTACTATGCCTCCCCACGGGACAGAGTTAGACACCAGGGTCGTTTTTTAACGTGAAGAAAAGGTACAAAAATAAAAAATTGTCTCTATTCTAAACCCGATTTTTTTTTAAACTTAAATTTTTATTAAATTTTTATTTATATTTTTTATTAGCGATTCCGTACTAATGGTTGCGTGGTTCGATCCTTGTCAATAAAAGTCTAGCTATACTGATGAAGAGTAAACTCTGAAACATGCATGTATATACAGGGTGGCCGAAAAGTCCCAGGACACTATACATGTATTTTTAATAAAACACAGTATTTTTTAATGAAACACACAGAAAACATATATATTCAACAAAAAAAAAGAGAACTTTATTAGAAACAAAGCAGAAAACAACTAGAGTAATTTAGTGGTCAATCATATTTAACAGCATTAAAATATTAAAAATAGAGTCCTGGGACTTTTCGGCCACCCTGTAGATGACTGACTTTTATGCACGTAGTAATTATTAATTAATCTATATATCTATAAAAGTGAACGTGTCTGTCTGTCTGTCTGTGTGTCTGTGTGTCTGTGTGTCTGTCTGTCTGTGTACATTTCCCTACGCAATAACTCTGTCAATTTTTAGTCTATAGACTCGAAATTTGAAATACCGGGTACTGAGATTTGGGAAAATCGATGTGACGGGTGTCAGCCAGAAATTTGGCTGTTAAGGGGTCAAATTTCAACGATTTGACCTTTAAGAACTCTACCAAACTCCTCCGACAATTTTGGGTCTAGACACTTGAAATTTTAGATATAGGTTCCTTGAAGCTGGATCTAACTTAATAAAGTGATTTGAGCCCGAAACAATAAATTTTAAGGGGTCATAATAGGGGTCAAATTTTTAAAAATTAACCATTTTTTTTGTTTTTTTGCTTTTTTTGCACAGCATACACCTCCAAACACCCGAGCAACGCCGGGCACCCCTGCTAGTAAATCTATAATATAAAGCTGAATGTGTGTGTGTGTGTGTGTGTGTGTGTGTGTGTGTGTGTGTGTGTGTGTGTGTGTGTGTGTGTCTGGTCACGAATAGGCTCCTATATGGTTGACTATTTTAAAAAACTGATTACATATAATGATAGAAGATGTATCGAGACACAGGAATGGGTATGTTTGACTCACAATGTAGAGCCCTCCATTAACATTTTTCTATTTTTTTAAATTTTTTAATAAATGTAATTCTAAATATGCAACAAATTTTATGTTGATACTTGAACGTATAAACATTCTAATTTCTTCAGATGTTTTTTTTTAAACAGCCTTCGTTAAAAAAAAAGAAGAGTATTCTTTTGTTAAACCTTTTTATTGTTTAAATAATTGAACTTTGTTTGTTTTATAAACAAAAAAAGTTGCAAAGATGTTTTCCACTCAGTAGTGAGCCTTGGAAGATTGTCAGTGAAAGAAATACAATCGCCAAAAGATAAGCGTTTCATTATTTCTAGTCGCCATTTTGAAAAAGCAACCGCAGATGCGACTGTTTCACTCGCAATGTAGAGCCCTCCACGATAACTGCATTAATTTAACAGAGATATTTCAAAATATAAAGTTATCTTGGTGGATAAAGTCAGACCTAAATAGCACTGAAGATGACAAATAAAACTGTTTCCGATATATTCATTTGTCGCTCTTATTGTTTAAATAATTTAACTTAGTTTTATATTTTCAAAAAGTTGAAAAGTTATTTTTCACTCAGTTTTGGAAGATTGTCAGTGAAAGAAATGCAATCGTCAAAAGATAAATGTTTCATTATTTCTCGTTGTCACTTTGAAAAAACACTCGCGAATGCGACTGTTTCACTAGCAATATGGAGTCCTGACAGGGATCATATATCTTACAACCGTAAAGCAGTCGGGTTAGGGTTGGGGTTAGGGTGTGTAAAAGCACTTGCTATAACTTCAATTTTATTGAGAGTTTATAATATTAGGCCGTGAGTCAAATCTTATTTTAGTCACGTAAATTATTTAGAGTTAGATATCACTCTAAAAAGCAAAAAAAAAAAACATGATCTTTCTATCTACAATTATATAAATGCAACTTTGTGTGTGTGTGTGTGTGTGTGTGTGTGTGTTAGTTCCTTATAGACTCCGAAACGGCTGAACAGATTTTCTTTAAAATTTACAGAACTTTAGTGTATAAGTCTGGGAGTGATCTTAATTAAGTTTTGTCTCAGAATACCCCCAATGAATACTGATAATCGAAACCGTTATTTTAATTTATCTATCACCAGAAAAGCCATTTTTTCCATATCGTCACTTAGCAACAATGATAGAACAACGGGTCATGAAAATTCTATCGTGGGTAAGTTAATAGCGTGTTTTTTTTTTTTTTTTTGTAAGACGTGATCTGTAGGTTCAAACTCTGCACGTAAATTTCTTAATATTTTTTTATTAACTGCAAAGAATTTTATAACTTGCAAATTTACGTTTATATATATACATATATATATATATATATATATATATATATGTATATATATACATATATACATATATATATATATATATATCTTCAATTTTATTGAGAGTTTATAATATTAGGCCGTGAGTCAAATCTTATTTTAGTCACGTAAATTATTTGGAGTTAGTTACAATTATATAAATGCAACTTTGTGTGTGGGAGTTCGTTCCTTATAGACTCCGAAACGGCTGAACAGATTTTCTTTAAAATTTACAGAACTTTAGTGCATAAGTCTGGGAGTGATCTTAATTAAGTTTTGTCTCAGAATACCCCCAATAAATACTGATAATCGAAACCGTTATTTTAATTTATCTATCATCAGTAAAGCCATTTTTTCCATATCGTCACTTAGCAACAATGATAGAACAATGGGCCATGAAAATTCTACTGTGGGTAAGTTGATAGAGTGTTTTTTTTTTTTTGTAAGACATGGTCTATAGGTTCAAACTCTGTAAAGCCATTTTTTCCATATCGTTGGGTAGTCATGAATACCATCGCAACAAATAATTGACTCAGACATAATTTTGGATTTTCATTTCAAAAAATAATCTTTTACCTTGTGTTTGGAATTTATTTAAACTGAACAGGAGAAAAGAAAAAAAAATATGCAATGTCTTTTTCTTTCAACAAGCAGTGTGCTTTGACAGTAAATCAATGAGATCTTTTTTCGATAACCAATTGTCTCTTCTTTCTTTATGTTAGTTACAGGGACATGACAAGGGTGTGGGGCCAATACCCTCACCCCGTAAAAAGAACTCAGTTGCTACAAAAGCATTTACAAAGTTGTAAAGGGCCAATACCCCTCCAGGGTCTCAAGGGCTATGGATAGATGGTAAAGGAAAAAGAGTGGTGTTGCTAACCTGTGACAGTCGTCAGGATAGGGAAGTTGGAGGGTTAAAAATCATACCATAGCAACAGTAAAAATTCTGGTGACGAGGCATATAAACTTGTTTTCATTTTCTGATGCATGTAGCAGAAAAAGAGTTGTATTGCTAACCTGTAACAGTTGTCAGCATAGAGAAGTCGAAAGTTTAAGTATCATGTCATAACAACAATACGAACCCTGATGACGAGGCGTATGAACTTGTTTTTATTTTCTGATGCACGTAAAGGAAAAAGAGTGGCGTTGCTAACCTGTGACAGTCGTCAGGATAGAGAAGTCGGAGGCTTAAGGCACAAACTCCTGAATAAGAAAACTGGGCAGCATCCGACATCTGCTTTGTGACAGGCACCACGGCAATGGGCGTAGCGACAGAAGGAGACGCCGTCTCATCTTTGATCCCTGGATCGGCTTCTGATTCTCCCTCCATGAGGAGATAGCTGCCTACTGCATTCTATATCTGAAATACAGAAAGAAAAACAATTGAAATATGGGCAAAAAGTAAATTTAATTAAATAACATTTGATACTAATTTATGTTTTTTTCAGCCTACTAGCATTTCAGCCCGTAGCTATTTTTTACTAATATATATATATAAAAAATAAAAGTTACAATAAGTTTACTAAGGTAATCAAAATGGTAAACTTAAAATATATTATAAATATTAAAGAGTTAATATTTACAAGTAAAATAAACTCAGCCAGATATAAAAAGCTCAATAAAACCTAAAAGGAAATAGAGCTTATAAATTTTTTTGATTCATCCAGCCTTGACAGACGTGTTTCAAATATTATCTCTAGTACTTTTCTTTTAATGATTTGGAATTCATTCCATTTGCGCTTTTTTCCAAGGAACTTTGCCTTTTGAATGATTTTGGACCATTTGGAATTTACCCAGTGGATTGAAATTTTAAATTCGACCGTTTTGGATTTTACCATTTTTGGATCTTTACCCTTCACCGGACTATCCATTCATGTGAAATCTTTTTATTATTTTTCTTTTGCCTCCTGTTCCCCTTACCTCACCCTTTTTTTAACCAAGTAAGATCTTTGACTTACTTGTAGTTTCATTAAATACTTTTATATGCAAAATCCGATCCTGCATTTTGCTAATTCCTGCCCTCTGATGAGAAGGAGAGTATTTCTTCGAAACTCCGTGGATTAAGGACTATCCACTTATCTTGTGCTTCCTTTTTTAAAATTAAATATGTTTTTAACTCTTTTTCAAGATGTCTTTTAACATATTTTATTAATCCTTTGTTCATATATATATATATAAGAAATAATTAATAAAACATATTAAAACACTTTAACAAGGGTTAAAAACACATTTAATTTTCAAAAAGGAAACACAAATTAAGTGGATAGTCCTTAATCTGCAGAGTTTCAAAAGAAATACTTTCCTTCTCATCAGAGAATAGGTATATGCAAAATGCGGACTCGGATTTTGCTTGCAAAGTATTTAATGAAACTACAAGTAAGCCATAAAGAGAACACGTCGTCTAATCTCAGCGTTTTTGGGTGAGACTTAACCCTGCGCAAAAATTAAACACTTGAAGTCGTCTGCCGATAAGTCAGATATATGGACATCATCGCAGTGTTTATTTACCATGGACGCAAAGGTTAGATAATCGTCATCGTCGCTTTTGTGCTGGTTCACGCACTTCCAGCTTCTATGAAAGAGCGTAGAATTCGGGTTGAATAGTTCGGATAAAAGTTTGACCATTTCAGAAAATTCCAATCACCGCGTCGAAAAGTAGGCGCACTTTCTTAGCGTTGCTTCACTCTTGACAATCCACTTGAAGGATTTCCCGTTCACTCATCGAGGACCAAAACGGGGAAGTGTAGTTTATCTTTTGTTTCTCTCCTCTCTCTTACTCTCTCTCTCTCTCTCTCTCTCCAGTGATCTTTCATTTTCTCTCTCTCTCTCCCCTCTCTCTTTCTCTTTCTATCATCCTCTCCTCTCTTTTTGATCCCATTTCTCTTTACCAAAACGGGGAAGTGTAGTTTACCTTTTGTTTCTCTCCTCTCTCTTACTCTCTCTCTCTTTCTCTCTCCCTCTCTCTCTATAGATCTTTCCCTCTCTCTGTCTCCCCTCTCTCTCTTTCTCTTTCTATCACCCTCTCCTCTCTTTTTGATCCCATTTCTCTTTACCAAATACGGGGAAGTGTAGTTTACCTTTTGTTTCTCTCCTTTCTCTTACTCTCTCTCTCTCCAGTGATCTTTCCCTCTCTCTCTCTCTTTCCCCTCTCTCTTTCTCTTTCTATCACCCTCTCCTCTCTTTTTGATCCCATTTCTCTTTACAAAGTAGTAAAAGTTTTAAAAGAAGTTAAGCATGTGGAAAAAAAAACGCAAACTGATTTCATGTGAATAAATGAATCCTTTAAGTCATAGAAACATTGTTGAATACATATGTGCATAATTGTTTCAGCTGTGATTTCATTCGATATCCACCTTCGACGAGTTCAGCAGAAACATTCACGAGTTCGGCAAGATACACCTGAAGAAGGTCAGAGCTTACATCAACTGAAACGTTGTGAAAATCACACTGAAAATGAGAACAGTAGTCCGATGAATCCAAATGAGACGACAATTGCAAACAAGTTTCGCAGAATTTCAAAAGAGACTTCCATCTTTATCAGCCATTCACTGATGAAGGTCAGAGGAATAGTTGGCCGAAACGTCGTGAAATAGCAACTAAGAAAAGATGAGGATAATAGTCCACAATAAATAAATAAATAAATAATACTCAGCTCAATAATGAATTCCAAGTAAATAATATATAAAAAGATATGCAGAGAGAATGTTTTAAAAGAAAGGAATGTTTGGCTAAAATATTTATGTTAAAATCTAACTGAGGAATTTTAACTCAGACGACTTAGGTTTAGAAATAATAAAATATTATGTAATAAATAAATAAATAATACTCATCTAATAATGAATTCCAATTAAAAATAATATATGTACCATTCGGTACGGACCATAGCAGATCAGATAATAAATAAAACACTAATTTTTTTTTTTTACAAGGTGGTCACCACTTATCAAGACCTGGAAGCCACTCAGGGATAAGGGTTATTGCAAGTACAGTATGTTAGTGTGGAGATTTAATGAAGTGTTTACTTAAGAGGGCGGTTCATTAGGAATTTGTTAACGTTGGACTTGAAGACATCCAAGTTGTAATCAGGTGGGAAGCAGGCAGACGGAACAGAGTTCCACAGGCGTGCAGTTCTAAGAAAGAAGCTTTGTTCATGGAATCCGCGTTTTGATTTAAGCACAGATAAAGAGTGGATAAAGACGTTGAATCTCTACGGTTCTAGGTCAGAACTGTCTGAGGATAGTGGTTTCAATTCAATCCTACCCAAAGCCGGCCAGAGGATTACTTGGCCAAAACGTGACGAGACGACAACTATGGAAGGCAGTAATTGCTGAGGATTCAGTTCGGAGATTCAGAGCTCCTATCTGTCGCGGTTACCACCTGACGAAGACCAGAGGAATAGTTGGCTGAAACGTCGTGAAATAACAACTAATAAAGATGAGAATAACAGTCCGCAATAAATAAATTAATATAAATAATACTCATCTCAATAATAAAATTCCAATTAAAATAATATATAATATAAACATATATATAAACATTGCCACTTTGGTGTAGGGGCTACTATCAGGGGAAACATCTACTGGGGTACTATGTAGGGATTAGGGCAGCGAGATGTTGGTTCACGTTGCACTTGAATTTATGCATGTCAGTACAGTTGGGGAAGCAGTGACCCGGAATGGAATTCCAAAGTCTAGCAGTTCTGGGGAAGAAACTACTGGAGTAGAAGGATCTTTTACATCTAGGGATCTCTACAGTGTGGGGGTGGGATTTTGCAGCTTGTCGGGTCTGTCGAGGGTGTTCACGTCGTGGGGGCACAAGTGCTTGCAGTTCTTCAGAGCATTCACCATTATAGTACTTGTAGAACAGGCAGAGGGATGCAACGTTTCGACGATGGGACAGAGGCTGAAGTTTTGATGCTAGTTTAGGGCCTATCAGATTTGCGACTCTTTTGAACCCTGTCAAGGAGCGAGAGACTAGTAGCCGATACACCGGCCCAAATATGACAGCAATACTCCATACATGGGCGAATAGTGGCCTTATAGAGGTACAGGATACTTTCGGGTGTTAAAAGTTTTCTAGCACGGTAGAGAGAGCCCACCTTCCTTGCAGCGGCCCTGGCAATGCCCTCGATGTAACTGTTCCAACTCATGTTTCCAGTGAACGTTAGGCCAAGGAGCTTGAGAGACGTACTCTCAGATAAAGAGTCGTTGGCCATTGCTATAGGTGGTAGAGAAGGTTTCTTGTGATTATTGAATGAAACCAGTTTTGTCTTGGTGGCATTGAACGTTACCATCCATTTTTGTCCCCATTCCACTACTGATTGGAGGTCATCCTCTAGTGTTTCTGCCATTACTTTAGATATATGTTCGTTTGTTTTCCTGTCGTGCCTGCTATAGAGTGTGGTGTCATCAGCATATATCCCCATCTCAGAGGCAATCTTGTCGGGGAGGTCATTTATGAATATCAGGAACAGCAGAGGTCCCAGGATAGATCCTTGGGGCACTCCCGCATTTATATCATATTGTTTAGATGTACGACCGTCTAGGACAACCTGGATTTTTCTCTTATCTAAGAAGGATTTAATTACGTTAAGTATTCTACCAGTGATACCGTAAGATCTAATCTTCCTGAGGAGACCCTCATGCCATACCCTGTCAAAAGCCTTAGATATATCTAGAGCTACCGCTCTGCCCTCTCCCGCTTTGTCCAGTGAATGGTATATGCGTTCAGAGATTACAGTGAGGATGTCTGCCGTGGAACGGGCTTGTCTAAATCCATATTGACGGTCGGACAGAAGTTTAGCATCTGTAAGGTGCTGGACTAGAGCATGGTTAATTAAGGTCTCAAATATTTTGGCAAAAAGTGGGAGGAGGCTAATAGGGCGATAATTTAATGGGTCAGTTCTTTCGCCAGAATTCTTGAATACTGGTACTACAGAAGCAGTTTTCCAACAGCTCGGAAAGCAAGATTCATTAAGGCATTTGTTGTAGAGTTTGGAGAGAACTGGAGCTACTTCGGCTGAGCACTTTTTTAATAGCACAGCTGGGATGAGGTCGGGTCCACATGCTTTGGAAGTGTCAAGGTTTTTTATGATAGCATGCACCTGAGCAGGGGTGATTTTCAGGTCGTCTAGCGTGGCGTCTGTCCGCATAGGAAATTGAGGTAGGGGGTGGTTTAGAGGGTCCAGTGTGAAGTTTGAGGCAAACCGACTGGCAAGCATGTTAGCCTTCTCGGTTGCTGAGCAAAGAACCTCGTGATTGTTGGTTAGTGGGGGAATTGTTGATTGCCCATTATTTACTACACTGTTGTAGATTTTCCAGAAGTCACGAGTTCCTAGTTTTTGTGCTTCGATGCGTTTTTTCGTGGTTTCCGTAAATTCCCTCTTAGCTGTCACTATTTCTTTCTTAACGTTACTTCTAGCTTCTATGTACTTCTGTCTGTTTGAACTGGACTTATGTCGATTAAACCTGCGGAATGCACGCTGCCTTTGAGCAATGGCAGTTGCGCAAGTCGAAGTAAACCATTGGGGAGAGTGGGGCTTGCTATAGAATTTCCGCATGGGAACATGCGCTTCGATTGCAATTTTGAACCATTCAGTGGTCTCGGTTGCACACTGTTCAGCAGGAAGAGAAAAAATATTTCCCCATGGGGCGTCTCTGATAAGATCTCTGATAGCTTCCCAGTCAGCCTTTTTATAATATCTCGTTGTTTTGAGCACTGGCTCTTCAGTTTTGGGTCTAGAGTTTAGGGCGATTTCAACCATTATCACCGCATGATCAGCGTTCCCAAGTGGGCTGTCGGCTTTCGTTACACAATCATCAGGAACTGTGGTCAAAAACAGATCTAATAGTGATGCGTGTTGTTCTTCCTGATCAGGGAAGCGGGTTGGAAAAGTAACAATTTGCGCTAGGGAGTGAGATACAGAGAAGCTATGAGTTGCGCTGCCTGCTGCATCTGTGTAAGTAGAGAATCCAAGCCAGTTTTTGTGATGGACATTAAAGTCGCCAAATACATGTACTTGGGCGCTAGTGTCGAAGGAGAGTGCTGTGTCTATGCTGTCAGATACTTTGTTTATTATGGTGCAGTCTTGGGTCGAGGGAGAGCGGTAGAGAAAGTAAAAGTAGCTAATGTTGTGTTGCATGCTTAGTCTAAAGCGCATAAAGGCTTGATCATCCGTTTCTAGGTTTGTTTCTCTAGTCAAGGGAAGGGTATTACGAATGTAAACTCCAAGTCCGTGCATATGTCTGTCAGAGTCCTTACGGCAGAGTGGGAGATATCCAGGCATGTTAAAGTAGTTAGAGGGGATGGAGGAGTGTAGGTTAGTCTCACTTAGTGCTAAGATATCCGGGGTATTTGTTAGGAGAAATGCTTCAACATCAGCTAAATTAGTTCTAAGCCCACGGATATTTGTGAATGCAAGCCTCAAGGGAGGAGGCAAGTTGGATTTGTTTGACCCTAAGCCTGGTTTAAGCTTATTTTTAGATTGTACTGTCATCATGTTTTTTAACGAGTTTCAGTTGGGTTAGGGGAAGCCGAACAGGAGGTTATGCAGAATATCACACATGCATCACAAGTAGACCATCAGCTGACCCTCCATCAACTAGGACTGTGGCCTCAGGAAAGCCCACCGGGGATGAGTGCAGGGTCCCTTTCCATGCGCGCCATGGCACTGCAAACATCCCGATATTATTCAACTGTTGATGGAGCAGCCGCTCTAAGCGCTACCAAAGAGTTAGGGCTCCTATACTACCAGTCGGAAACAGCAGCCAGTAACTGTCAATCCGGTACCCTCAACCCATCGGAGGAAGGTCAACCCAATCTAGTTGCTCAGGCATATGTGGTACTCAAGCATTCTCAAGTGCCCAGCTTTAGGGGTGGGGTGTGTCGGGAGTGGGGAAACGGCATTCATTGCCCTAGACAAGAAACAAGATCTACCACTGGGTGTTTCTGTCGAATCACTGTGATAGTATCTCTGCGCCTGACTAATAGGCAAAGAAGGAGTATGGAAGCCGGGCGATAGGCAGGACCTATCTACTCCTTAAGCATTTTAGGTTTGCAGACCGGTAATTTGATTGAGTCACCAGCTCTAGGAAGATTGTCATCCAAGACTGAAGAGGCCTCCCTCCTCTTTGGTTTGGTTTCAGAGTTTTCCTTCTCCTAGACGGATGATCTGGAAAGATCTACTGGGTCCGTCACCACTGAGAGGGTTTGCTCCGCGCCTGGGTTCTAATCCAGGTATTTCTGCGACCCCGCGTGGTTAGTTAATGTTATTGGGTTAGTTTGTAGAGGTTATATCTGCTAAAATAGTTACACTCCTCAAAGTGGATTAGGGACATTGTTATTTCATTGTTACTGGATAAAGAGGTTGAGTAGAGCTCATGCAGTGTAAGCAACTATGATTGTAAGGAGGCTTGTTAGGAGGAAATAATGTGGTTTGAGGCTTTCTCTTTTGTATATATTTTTTATTTTTTCCTTTTATTTTTATTTATTTATTTTTTTTTTTTATTCATGTGAGCTTGGGTCTAGTATAATATTAGAGTGTGAGTAGGTGTTAAGAATTGAACTACGAGTTGTGCCCAAGCTATATTTTAGATGATAGCAGGGCATGAGATGCGAGTGCAAATATAGTACGGGTAAAAACAGTAAGTTTTGAGTCATGTGTAATTTGGTAAATAGATATATGGGCTGGTTTTAGTAAGTAACCTGGTTAAAAAAGGCATTACTATGCTTCCATTTCCATTTATACCCCCAATTATCTCCCTTTCATGCTTTCATTAGTGAATTAGTAGCAACAGTAGTCGCTATGAAACCCAGTCATAAAAAGCGTCACTTACCTCCTTACATATTTTATGATTTTGAACGCCATTTTTTTTCACAAGCTGAGAAGGTGATCTATAAACTGTAACAATTGTTTGAAATTTGGTCGAAAAATGAGTGAGCGGTGAAGCTTTAAAGCAGTTCTAAATGACTAAAACTAACACTTAACCATATATTCAAACACGGTAGTGTTTGAATGATATATATATATATATATATATATATATATATATATATATAGATAGATAGATAGATAGATAGGCCGTAAGTTCTTTCTAATTCTCTCTCCTCTGATCTTGAGTATGTGGTACAATGGGGGAAGAGGTTGCTGGTCATTTTTAATGTATCCAAAACCAAGCTTCTATCTTTACATCATCAAAGCTCTGATCCCCATCTGGCATCAACTGAAATGGATGGCTCTCGTCTTGGAGAGGCTCCATGTTTTGACAAGCTTCTGGGTTTGACCTTTACTCCTGATCTGAAATGGAACACGTACATCAAATCTGTTGCCAGGGACGCTGGGAAAATGGTGGGATCCTTCTACCGCTCCAGAAGATATCTCACTGCTGATGCAATTCTCTATCTATATAAAAGCCAATACGTCCAAGGATGGAGTACTGCTGCCACATCTTGGCAGGAGCTGCTAAAAACAGCCTATCCTGCCTTGACAGAGTACAAAATAGACTTTGTGATTTAGTGGGGGGATGCCCTGTTCTCTTCCCTGCAACCTCTCTCCCACAGAAGAGACGTTGCGAGCCTGTCTTTGTTTTATCGCTATTTCCATGGCAGGTGCTCGTCTGAGCTCCAATCCCTCGTCCCCCCCCTCGCCAATCTTCACGAGAAACACCGGTCTGGCTGAAACTACTGTCAATAACTTTCCCCACTCTTTATCTGTGCCTAAATCCAAACATAGATTCCATGAGCAAAGCTTTTTTCTTAGAACTGCACGCCAGTGGAACTCTTTGCCGCTTGCCTGTTTCCCACCTGACTACAACTTGGACGTCTTCAAGTCCAACATAAACAAACTCCTGACAAACCGCCCCCTTAAGTAAGACACTTTATCAAAACCCCCAATACTAATGATTACTACAATACTATCTCATTGATTACTGTACACGCAATAACCCTTATCCCTGAGTGGCCTTCGGGCCTTGATAAGTGGTGACCCCATGTAAAAAAAAAAAAGATAGATAGATATGCATTATTATATAATAATAATTAGTAATAAATAGTAATATTTCAACTCGAATAAACATAAATTTAAGGTTCCTAAAATTCGTACTAGAATTGTCTGCCCTTAGTGTAGTGGTTAGAATACCTGGAAAAATCATTTGTAAAAAGTGATATTATCCTGAAAGTTGAAGGTTCAATCCTCAGTGAGGGCAACCAAAAAATACAATTGCAAATTAGGACCTCTATGTAGTCGTGGCTGATGGGACAAGAGCATGCTACCCCGTTGAAGTAGAAGGGCTCCGCTTAAAATTCAGTCCAAATTCCTGAGTTTGAGACGATGCTCCTGAAGAAAGTCGGAGGTTACATTGGTGGAAACGTTGTGAAAATGACACTTAAGATAAGAACAGTAGTCCAATGAATCCAAATTATACGAATACTCAAATGAACTTCTTAAAATCAGTTTTTCTTTTATTGTGGTTAAATTATTAATTGTTAACTATTCAGCACTTTCAACTAACAATGTCCGTCGTTAAATCCGACACTATTATCAAAGCTCACTACCTCAAAATCTGACACTGTAATGAAAGCTCACTACCTCAAAATCCGACACTGCTATCAAAGCTCACTACCTCAAAATCCGACACTGCTATCAAAGCTCACTACCTCAAAATCCGACACTGCTATCAAAGCTCACTACCTCAAAATACGACACTGCTATCAAAGTTCACTACCTCAAAATCCAACACTGCTATCAAAGTTCAGTACCTCAAAATCCAACACTGCTATCAAAGCTCACTACCTAAAAATACGACATTGCTATCAAAGCTCACTACCTCAAAATACGACACTGCTATCAAAGTTCAGTACCTCAAAATCCAACACTGCTATCAAAGCTCACTACCTAAAAATACGACATTGCTATCAAAACTCACTACCTCAAAATCCAACACTGCTATCAAAGCTCACTACCTCAAAATCCGACACTGCTATCAAAGCTCACTACCTCAAAATACGACGCAGCTATCAAAGCTCACTACCTCAAAATCCAACACTGCCATCAAAGCTCACTACCTCAAAATCCAACACTGCCATCAAAGCTCACTACCTCAAAATCCAACATTGCTATCAAAGCTCATTACCTCAAAATCCAACACTGCTATCAAAGCTCACTACCTCAAAATCCAACACTGCTATCAAAGCTCACTACCTCAAAATACGATGCAGCTATCAAAGCTCATTACCTCAAAATCCAACACTGCTATCAAAGCTCATTACCTCAAAAGCCAACATTGCTATCAAAGCTCATTACCTCAAAATCCAACATTGCTATCAAAGCTCACTACCTCAAAATCCAACACTGCTATCAAAGCTCACTACCTCAAAATCCAACACTGCTATCAAAGCTCACTACCTCAAAATACGACACTGCTATCAAAGCTCACTACCTACTTGGTCATTTGCATACATGTGCTACCACTGCTGCTACAAAGGGTCACTACTGAAAAATATGATAGGCAAGAATTTGTGTTAGTTTGTGCAATCCTTAAGAATAAAAATTTTCAACTAAGCTCCAACTCCATCTACCATTAATCTTTCCCTTTTGGATAGGTCCTGTTATATTCCTAAATACTTAGGAAATAAAGACAAACGTGAGTTACACCGAGTGGTATGTGTAATGGGGTTTATTTATAATACAGAAACGTAAGGCTGCTCGCCTAAGGTAAATAGAAGTACATAGTAACAAGTATGGGGAAGAAAGTCTGATAATCAACACGTAAGACTATCCGTCTTACTGCGACTGCTTGTCTGCCGCTGTCTGCCAAACAGTCCAATATATATATACAGTTTGTAACCGGTGTATAGCCAGTTATGTTCCTTCACAACACCTCCCCCTGAAGCTGAAATCTTCCTGATTTTAGCTTAAATACCTCTTCCTTTTAGGGTCAGGGCTTAATCTCCTGGTAACTTTTCTCTTTCTTGCGCTTTTCCTTCTGGTCAGCGTTACCCGGGGTAAAGGTTTCTGTCCAGCCCGTATGGTCGGTTCAGGCGAAATATTCATTGTTTGCGGTACACACGCTGGTTTTGGTATATCAAAAATATCGCACAATGTTTCCATTGGTGTCTCTTCCACATTTGGAGACAGTCTGGGACGTATTTGATTTCTGTGTCTTTTGCAGACAAAACTTAATCCTTGGATGGTATAGACCATGCTCCCAATCCTTTTTTTGATAATACCTTCAACCCACTGATTTCGTCCATTTTGAAAATTTTTGAAATATACATTTTCACCTGGGGAGAAGCACTTGGTATTAAGGTTTTCTTTTTTTAAAACTTTCTTTTTCTCTGGTAGCAGCCTATCGAAGACAGATCTTATCTTTCTTGCAAACATTAGCTCAGCCGGGGAAGAATTGACATTATTATTAGGATTTGGTGTCACCCTGTAAATTGCTAAAAATGTTTGAATACATTGTTCGTCTGTGTCCGTAGTAAGATTTTTCTTAAGTGCCCTTTTAAACGTATCTACAAATTTTTCGGCCAACCCATTCGATCGTGGATGGTACACAGGTGTTGTCATATGTAGAATATTTAGTGAGTCACAGAATTCTTTGAATTCATGAGCAGTAAATGCTGTTCCATTATCGCTCACTAAGGTTTTTGGCACTCCAAAACGGCTAAAAATTTCATTAAGCGCACTCACAGTGTTTTTTGCTGTTGGATGTCTAAACTTAAATATTTCTGGCCATTTTGAAAAAGAATCTACAATAATCAAGTAAAAATAACCATTTATAGGTCCCGCATAATCAATATGCAGACGTGACCAGGGTAGGTCCGTCTTTGGCCATGGCGTCGTTTTTACTGGAGGATCTCGAGCTGCTAATTGACATCCTCTGCATGTCTTGACACATTTTTCAACTTCCTTGTCCATACCAGGCCAGTACACATATCCTCTCATAAGGGATTTCATTCTCGAAATGCCCGGATGACCTGTATGAAATTCCTTCAGAATTTTCCTCTGTAACGTTAGTGGAATTACGATCCTCTCACCATACATGAGCACATCTTCACAGATGGAAAAAGGCATTGTTTGATCTACCTTTTTATTTTTTTTTATCCATCCCAATTGATTTTTCATTTTCTTAATGAAAATGTCATTTACTGCCTCTTTTTTTATTTTTTCGAAAGTTACCGGAAGTTCACGTATCATATTACACATTGAACTTGTACATTCACTTTCGTCTTTAAGCGCAGCAATTACCGTTTCTTCGAAACTTTCACTTCTTTTAGGGATCAACCGTGATAATGCGTCTGCGTGTCCTAACTTTTTTGAGGATACATGTTCCATCTTAAACTGATAGTTTAAGAGGGTTACAGCCCATCGCTGTAATCGATTCGCAGTATGTGTGGGAATGCCTTTCTTTGATCCAAATATGGTAAGTAGGGGTTTATGGTCGGTTTGCAAAATAAAAGATCGTCCATGGAGAAATCGATTGTACTTTGTAATTCCAAATATTATCGACAGCGCCTCTTTTTCAATTTGGCTGTAATTTTTCTCCGCTGCAACCAACGTTCTTGAAGCATGGGCGATAGCTTTTGTCCTACCATCCTCATACTTGTGAAGTAATACAGCGCCAACACCGTAATCACTGGCGTCCGTTGCTAGTATTAGTTCCTTTTCTGGATTGAAATGTGCCAATGCTAAGTCTGACAGTAGACATCTTTTGATATTTTGGAAAGCAGATTCACATTCCTTATTCCAGTTCCATTTAACACCCTTTTTCAGTAACTCGTTAAGAGGAGCTCTTAAATTATGTATGTTAGGGATGTAAATTGCATAGTATTGAACTAATCCCAAAAACGATTTTAATTTTGTCACTGAATCTGGAGCAGGCATCTTTTCAATTGCTTCAGTCCTTTGTGGATCCGGTCTTCGACCCTCTTTGTCGATTATTTGACCTAGATATTTAATTTTTTTCATAAAAAAATCGCATTTTTCTGGGCTCAATTTAAAACCAAATTCCTGTATTCTTTTGAATACTTCTTTTACATGCTTCTTATGATCTTGCAAATTTTCACTTTTAATTAGGATATCGTCAAGGTAGGCCATTGAAAATTCCAACCCTGCCAGCATCGTGTCCATAATTTGCTGGAAAATAGCAGGAGCAACCTTTAATCCAAAAGGAAGCCTCTTTAGCTTAAAAATGCCCTTATGAGTATTTATGCCTAAGTATTTGGAGCATTCATCGCTGATCTTAATTTGCAAGTAAGCATCTGAGAGGTCTATCTTAGAAAAAATTTTTCCTCCGTTAAGCTTAGAGAACAGATCTTCTGCGGACGGAAGGGGATAATTATGGTCCAATAGACAGTCATTTAAACCCGTTGAAAAATCTCCACAGACCCTTATTCTGTTATTTTTTTTCTTTACATACACGGTTGGACTTGCCCAATCTGTGTGGTTAACTTTTTCAATGACTTCCAGTTGTTGAAGTCTATCCAACTCTTTTTCGATTGCGTCCATCGCTGAAAAAGGCACATTCCTTTTAGGTTTGAATACTGGAGTGGCATTTTTCTTTAATTCAAATTTTGCCTCTGTCTTAATACAGAGTCCTAGTCCTTCGGCAAAAACATTGGGAAATTCAGTTTTCAAATCCTTCAGGAAGTCTTCCCTTTGGTTTGCTTTTTCTGCAGTTAAAACGTTACAAAACGAATTTATGGGTTTCTCCCATAAATTAAACAGGACAATCCAATCTACCCCAAACAGGCATGTATTCTTTCCTGGTACGACGTACACTTTGGATTTATGAGTCTGGTTAGCGAATGTCACTTTGCATTTTAATTCTCCCTTGAACTCTAATCTTTTGCCGCACACACTTCTCGCCGTCTTTCTGGTTTTCGTTAATTCAGGTCGACCTATCCTTTTCCATATATCTTCATTTATAATACTAATATCTGCACCGCTATCCAGAAGCAATGTAACCAGATGTCCATTTATCCGAACATCAACATATTTCCGTCTTTCGCAGCTTTTTTCTTTATTCATGCGAAGCGTATTTACATTATCGGTCCCTTGTCTTTTCTTCTGGGCACAGTATGTTCCCTTGTGACCTCTGAGACCACATTCATAACATATTTTGTTCCTAAACCAGCAGGTCTTATTGTTGTGTCTTAAACTACCACAACATTTACACTTTAGCTTTGGGTCTTTGTATCCTTTAAGGATCCTGTGTTCTTGGAACCTGGACTTTCTTGTGGCCCCTTGCCTTTTTACTTGCTGCACCTTAAAAATATTTTTCTCTTCAATGCGAGTGTTGTCTTTCTTTATGTTAATCAGACGTTGACACTCTTCAGTGACTTTTTGCAATGTTATGTTAGGATCCGCCTCCATAATTGTTAGGATCCGTGAACGTATATCTTTGTCCCTTGGTGCTGTGAGACCTTGTACAAAGATTAAACATTTAAATTGGTCTGCGGAAATTTCATTCAATTTAAATGATTCGCATAAACAGTTCACAGTGCAAGCATATTCTAGATAGTCTTCAGCTTCTGCCTTCTGAATGTTCAAACATTTGTATCTAGAGTGAAATAGGCTATCCCTTTTATCAAATATTTTCGACAAGGTACTAATTGTTTCCTCGAACGAAACCTCCTCCGGTTTTTTTGGTAGAATTAGATTTGCATACTTGGTGTTTTCATCAGTACCCAGTTTTTGTAGTAGCAGGGTAACTTTTTCCTCATCGGTCCAGTCTAAACATCTTTTCGTAAAAATTGTTTCGTATCTTCTGTAGTATGCAGGGAAAGTAACACCAGTATCCGGGGAGTAACGAAATTCCGTTAGTGAATTTGAAATACCCTCGGCAGAAAAATTAGTCTTCTTCCCGGTCGACGTTAGAATTAGCTTTTCTAAATTCTTTTGCTGTGTCGACATTTGTCGTTGTAGTATGTTTGTTTGTTCTTGTTGTGCCTCTAAAGTTTTTTGTGTTCTTTCTTGTTGTTGTTGCAGCTGTTGCTGTAGCTGTTGTTGTTGAATTTGTTGTTGTTGTTGTTGTTGCGCTAAAAATTGTTGAGTCATTTTTGTCTGTTCCTGGATGCTAAGGGCTAGAGCCTTAGTTAACTCTGCTAATTGTTCCATGTTAGCTTCTAGTACAAAAATGTCTTTTCGAATTCTACACAATAATTCCAAAGAAAAATCGTAAATTTACGTATATCGTAAATTAGTAGCAATATGCAGACACAACACGTTTCAACAAAGTTCATCCATAGTAATTCAACAGGCTTTGTAAAATAATTCTTTTTTTTTTTTTTTTTTTTTTTTTCAACAACGTAAGTTCATACACAAAATATTTCTTACTTCCCACGACAAATAGTTCCAATTATTTATATAAAGGCAATAACAAACAATTAATTTTCCAAAAAAAAAAAATATATGGCTGCCGTTCCCACGTGGCATAAAATGGTACAATAGTCGTTGTATTTATATTTTTTCTTTCGAAACTCGTAATCCTTTAGTGTAGTTTCGAATTCAACTTGCGACCATTTTTTTTTTTTTTTTTTTTACTTGTCAAAATAAATATAAATTCCACTTTACCTTGAACATGTTTCTATAATTTCTTGTGAGTTCTTTACGAAGAAAAATCCGTACTTTTCGCTACTTTAGGTAGGAAAAATTTTTAAATTCATTGACGCACGTGGTCAAAAATCCTTGTGTAGTTTGTTTTTTTCGTAAAACAAAAAATCCTTGCATTGTACACAGTCCTTGGTACGGTAATTTATCTCTGTTAAGAGAAAGAACATCCTTTCGTCGCCATTGTTATATTCCTAAATACTTAGGAAATAAAGACAAACGTGAGTTACACCGAGTGGTATGTGTAATGGGGTTTATTTATAATACAGAAACATAAGGCTGCTCGCCTAAGGTAAATAGAAGTACATAGTAACAAGTATGGGGAAGAAAGTCTGATAATCAACACGTAAGACTATCCGTCTTACTGCGACTGCTTGTCTGCCGCTGTCTGCCAAACAGTCCAATATATATATACAGTTTGTAACCGGTGTATAGCCAGTTATGTTCCTTCACAACAGGTCCAAAACAGAATCTCCAATCTAATAGGTCCCACTTTGTCAAATTAGCTTCAACCCCTGTCCCATCACCGCTATGTTGCATCCCTGTGTCTATTTTGCAAGTATTTTAATGGAATATGTTCTGATGAACTCATTGCACTTGTGCCCCCTCAACATACATATTACCAACAAACCCGCTTAGCAACAAAATCACACCCCTTCACTGTTGAGGTCCTTAGATGTCAGAAAGTTTTCTACTCATAATTTTTTTCCTAGAAAGGCTAGACTGGAATTCTTGCTTTCCGGGCTGCTGGAAAACTGCTTCTGTGGTACCAGTATTCAAGAATTCTGGCGAAAGAACTGACCCATCAAATTATCGCCCCATTAGCCTCCTCTCGCTTTTCGCCAAAATATTTGAGATCATAATTAACCATGCTCTAGTCCGGCACCTTACAGATGCTAAACTTCTGACTGACAAACAATATGGATTTAGACAAGCCCGTTCCACAGCTGACATCCTCACTGTAATCTCTGAACGTATATACCATTCACTGGACAAAGCGGGGGAGGGCAGAGTAGTAGCTCTAGATATATCTAAGGCTTTTGACAGAGTATGGCACAAGGGTCTCCTCAGGAAGATTAGATCATACGATATCACTGGTAGAATACTTAACATAATGTAATCCTTCTTAGATAAGAGAAAAATCCAGGTTGTCCTCAACGGTCGTACATCTAAACAGTGTGATATAAATGTGGGAGTGCCTCAGGGGTCTATCCTTGGACCTCTATTGTTGCTAATATTTATTAATGACCTCCCCAACAAAACTGCCTCTGAGATGGGTATATATGCTGATGACACCACACTCTATAACAGGCATGACAGGAAAACAAATGAACACATATCTAAAGAAATGGCAAAAACACTAGAGGATGACCTCCAATCTGTAGTGGAATGGGGACATAAATGGATGGTCACATTCAATGCTGCCAAGACTAAACTGGTTTCCTTCAATAATTACAAGAAACCTTCTCTGCCACCAATAGCAATGGCCAGTGACTCCCCGTCTGAGAGTACATCTTTCAAACTGCTTGGCCTAACGTTCACAGAAAACATGAGCTGGAACAATTATATTGAAAACATTGCCAGGGCCGCTGCGAAAAAGGTAGGCTCTCTCTACTGTGCTAGAAAACTACTGACACCTGAAAGTATCCTGTACCTCTATAAGGCCACCATTCGCCCATGCATGGAGTATTGCTGTCACATTTGGGCTGGTGCATCTGCTGCTAGTCTCTCGCTCCTAGACAAGGTTCAAAAAAGAGTCGCCAATCTGATAGGCCCTGAACTGGCATCTAAGCTTCAGCCTCTGTTCCATCAACGAAACGTTGCATCCCTCTGCCTGTTCTACAAGTATTTTAATGGTGAATGCTCTGACGAACTGCAGACACTTGTGCTCCCACGACGTGAACACCCTCAACAAACCCGACAGGCAGCTAAATCCTACCCCCACACAGTAGAGATCCCTAGATGTAAAAGATCTTTCTAGTCTAGTAATTTCTTCCCCAGAACCGCTAGACTCTGGAATTCCATTCCAGGTCCCTGCTTCCCTAACTGTACTGACATGCAGAAATTCAAGTGCAATATGAACCGACATCTTGCTGCCCAAATCCCAACATAGTGCTCCAGTAGTTGCTGCCCCTTATAGTAGCCCCCTACATCAAAGTGGCAATGTGCCTTGTTTGGGGTGAAAATGTAATAAAAAAATTTTTTTTTTTTTAATTCCCTTCCTGCTGCCTGCTTCCCTAACTGTACTGATATGCAGAAGTTCAAATATAACGTAACCCAACACCTTAATCTTTCTTAGGCATGGTCCCAATTAGTAGGCCCTTACGTCCAAGGGGTAGCATGCCTTGTTTGGAGTGAAGGGAGTGAAACAAACAAACCCAATTTTTTCTACATCAATTCCCGGACAACGTCGGATAAATACAGATGGTATAAAGTAAGTTTTCTTACTATCTATGCCTCATCAGTGTAGCTAGGTATAACAACTGCATCTACTATGACGATGCTCACGTTTGATTGATCTAAGCTAAGATTATTCGATGGGATTAACCCAGTCTTCGTAATCCGTGAATAAATCCAAATCCTTCCGCGTCTTATTGATTCAGTTGTCGATTCAATCGGAAGGTTGTTTCAGTCTTTAAACGATTCATAAGTGTGAGCTTTTTTATTCATCCTTTTGGACTCCTTGGGCGTTGAGTTCCATGGCGACCAGCATAAAAAACACGCGTCCCTCCCTTCCTGACGCAAGCGGGTGTGTCAGAAATTTCGTGAAAAATAGTGAATAATTCCACCCCGTCTTTCCAAGCTTATAACTATCGAAAACTGTAATTCAAGCCCTAATTTTTTTTTTTCAATTAAAGGAGCAAGGACCAAGGTTCCATTAAAAAAACAAGACAAAAAAACAAACAACGTGAGTTTTTTTTAAAAAAAGGTTTTAAACTTCGGACTTTACAGGTAAATTTCTAAAAAAACACTACTTTTTTTTTGTTTTAAATTTGAATATATTATTTATTGACCTTTTCTCTTCAATTTGTGATATATAAAACTTTGGTGAGTAAATTAATTATTTACTTTTTAATAGACACTTGAAAATGGGGGCGGGGCGTGAATTAAAAAAAACGTTTGTCTAAAATATTATATTCAGTTTATTGGAAAGAGCATAAAATTTCACATTGACCCTGAAAATATCGTAAAAATAGAATCAATAGAAAAATTTTGATAGATTTTTTAAGTTTAAAAATTGAAAAATATTAAGTTCGTAAAATTCATTACTGTTTTTAAAAAAAAAAAAAAAAATATTTCTATTACTTTTAAAACAACTTTAATAGTTTATTTTGGAAGTATAATCCATAAAGAAAATAAACAACCCACTTTTAAAAGAGAAATTACGAGTTTTTTTATATTTTATTCGCAGTTTCGTGTTAGGGATGTCAAAAATTCCTACAAAAATTAATTTACTCACCGAAAAGTAAATAATTAATTTACTCACAAATTGAAGAGAAAAGGTCAATAAATAATATATTCAAATTTAAAACAAAAAAAGAACTGTTTTTTAGAATTTTACTTGTAAAGTCCGAAGTTTAAAACCTTTTTTTAAAAAAAACACGTTTTTTAGGGGGGGGGTATGAAACCTTGGTCCTTTAATTGAAAAAAAAATTAGGGTTTGAATTACATTTTTCGAGGAGTTATAAGCTTGGAAAGACAGGGGGTCGAATTATTCACTATTTTCACGAAATTTCGGACACACCTAGTGCATCAGACAGAAATGGAATCATGTCGTGTTTTTTAGGGTGACAATTTTAGCGTTCCACCTTGTACGCTTCAGACAGCGAAGTCGTAATGCTGAGGACAATTGAGTTCAATTTTACAGCAATAAAAAAAATAAAACAGGGCTCTATGGACAAATTTATCTTTAGTTGACCTTTGACAACTAAATATCTTCGTTTACTAGCCAAATAGAAAAATTACTTGCCAAACCTACATGATTTTTAGAATATGACATCTTCGTTCTATGACGAGTATGTACATTAACATTTTTTTTTTAAATAAGTGTAATTCTAAATATACAAAAAAATTTTGTCGATACTTGAAGGTATAAACATTCTAATTTCTTCAAATATTTTTTTAAACATCCTTTGCTAAAAAAAAAAAAATTTTAAACACGAGTATATTGTTCTGTTAGACTTTTATTGTTTAAATAATTTAACTTGGTTTTATATTTTAAAAAAGTTGAAAAGATATTTTTCACTCAGTAGTGAACGTTGGAAGATTGTCAGTGAAAGAAATACAATCGCCAAAAGAAAAGCGTTTCAGTATTTATAGTCGCCATTTTGAAAAATCACTCGACTGTTTCACTTTCAATGTAGAGTCCTGGAACTTATTTTTATTTTCTGATGCACACAAAGGAAAAAGAGTGGTATTGCTAACCTGTGACAGTCGTCAGGATAGAGAAGTCGGATGCTTAAGGCACAAACTCCTGAATAACAAAACTGGGCTGCATCCGACATCATAAATACTTTTTCTGTGTTTTTTTTAACAAGTGTAATTCTAAATATACAACAAATTTTATGTTGATATAAACATTCGAATTTCTTCAAATATTTTTTTTAAACAGCCTTTGTTAAAAAAAAAAAGAGTATTGTTTTGTTAAACCTTTTTATTGTTTAAATAATTGAACTAATATAGGACGTTCCCCAGTACGAAAGGGTGAATGCGGTATTATGGTGGAAGAAGATACTAACAAATATATTCTAAAATATAAAGTTATCTTGGTGGATAAAGTCAGACCTAAATAGCATTCAAAGTGACAAATAAAACTGTTTCTAACTAGTCCATTTTCATTTGTCACTGTTGTGCCACGTTTCGTGGTTTTCAAGCCAAACATCAAAGCCCTCGACACAAATATCAAAGCCCTCGACACAAATGAATTATTGTATCATCATTATTATTATCTTTTTTGTTTTTACACGTAAATAAAAAATGTTTTAAACAATTGGGTTTTAAGTAGGACGTCCTCAGTACGAAAGGGTGAATGCGGTATTATGATGGAATAAGAGACTAGCTAAGAGAAACTTTTGTTTAGTTCTGGAGTGACAAGAATGACCAACGACCCCCATTAAATAAGTGTAATTCTAAATATGCAACAAATTTTATGTTGATATTTGAATGTATAAACATTCTAATTTCTTCAGATAATTTTTTTTAAACAGCATTCGTTAAAAAAAAAGAAGAGTATTCTTTTGTTAAACCTTTTTATTATTTAAATAATTGAACTTTGTTCGTTTTATAAACAAAAAAAGTTGAAAAGATATTTTCCAATCAGTAGTGAGCCTTGGAAGATTGTCAGTGAAAGAAATGCAATCGCCAGAAGATAAGCGTTTCATTATTTATAGTCGCCATTTTGAAGCCAGAACCACTATCAACAATTACCCACACTCGTTATCTATGCCTACC
>NC_136527.1:19225956-19233456 GCF_053919585.1 Euprymna scolopes | reverse complement strand
CCCAAAATGGTGCAGGATTTAATCACATTGCAATGTCTATATATATATATATATTTAAAGTGATGGTTGTGTAGTTCCAACGAGAGAAAAAAATGTATATTTAAAAGAGTGTAGCCATCAACAATTGTGGGTTTTTTTTAAAGGTTTTCATCATATTTTTATTTTAAAATATTTTTATAACGCGTTTCGAGCTTAGGGTGTGCTCTCTTCAGATATTTTCGTAAAAAGTTTTTCTTTAAAATGGGAGTTTGTGGAACCCTAAAGAAGCCATAAAAACCTTCACCATATGGACTAAAAAACACTCTTTGAAACTAACTTTGACCGGTCACAGTGAAACACTTGAAGTTGGAGACAGAACGTCTAAACACTGAACACACGCATCGCGCCACTATGAAAAACATATTTAATATCAGCGGAGGCATATCCACAAACTCCCATTTTAAAGAAAAACTTTTTACGAAAATATCTGAAGAGAGCACACCCTAAGCTCGAAACGCGTTATAAAAATATTTTAAAATAAAAATATGATGAAAACCTTTAAAAAAAACCCACAATTGTTGATGGCTACACTCTTTTAAATATATATATATATATATAATATTACTATATTAAAACTATAGAAAAAATATAATAATGTTAATATACTAGGGAAATAACTTAGGATAGATAAATACTCACTTCCCGAAACCTTGAAAGATTTGGATTTCTAAAAAATATTTTTTAAACGTATTTCGAAATTTTTAAACGTGGTTCAATATAATTAAAAACATTTTTTTTTTTAAATTTTAACGTATTTTTGGAAATTTTTAAACGTGATTCGATATAATTAAAAATATATATTCTTTTTAAACTTTAAACGTATTTTTGGAAATTTTTAAACGTAATTCGATATAATTAAACGAATTTTTAAGTTTTTAACCGATACCAATATATATTTTAAGGTTTTTTATACATAAGAAAAGAGATTTTTAAATTAATTTGGGTTCAAATTAAAATCGATTTATATAATGAAAATTTTTGTCGAAATTAGATCTTAAATTTAAATAATTCAAAGTTTAAAATTAGGTATTACATCATCCGATAAAATAAAAGGGGGGAGATTTAACAAAACGAGATTTAAACGTGAACTCGCGAGGTATATATACTTCACATTCCGGTTATAAAATAGACGAATATTGGTTGAAGAGAGCTTGATAAGGATACCTAAAACGGGCCTTATTATCGGGCTTGAAAGCGACGGTACCAATGATCTGTCTCAACTAACAACATTCTGTACACAAAATATAAATACGCTCTTACATTTTGGATTTTCCTTTTAATTGAGCACTCTGCTGGAATTCTTTTTCCCAAAAAAAACTAATCATGTATATATATATATATATATATATACATATATATATATATAGATTATGCAGCCAGACTTTGTGGGCACCATGTAGATTATGCAGCCAGATTTTGTGGACACCCTATATATATATACTCGGGTTTTTTTATATTCAAAAGTAATGGACTAATGAATTCAACGAGGTTGTTAGATAGTGCTCAATAAAAAGAGCTGATAATACTTGTTTATTGTTATATAAACATGCTCACATCCCGCTGCTACAAATAGCCACTTGTTTCAATCAAACAACAGATATCATCAGGCAGCGACTTGACTATTCAAAAGTTCAATGAATAATCTTCATTATTCATTGAACTTTTGAATAGTCAAGTCGCTGCCGGATGATATCTGTTGTTTGATTGAAACAAGTGGCTATTTGTAGCAGCGGGATGTGAGCATGTTTATATAACAATAAACAAGTATATATATATATATATATATATATATATATATATATATATAGTGTATCACAAAAGCGAGTACACCCCTAACATTTCTTCAAATATTTAAATATATCTCTTCATGGGACAACACTGAAAAATGTGAGGGGGTTGTATTCACTTTTGTGATACACTGTATATATATATATATATACATATATATATATATATATATATATATATATATATATATGTATAGAGAGAGCGGATATTCTTTTGTCAAGAGAGAAAATCAAATGATGTATAGTTCTAAAGACCTATTCACACAAAAAAAAATTCAACATCTCAAGCTAAGCTTTTAATTGCATTTACCTGTTCAGGTAAGGAGACAAAGAATAGAAACAAGAAGAATGCCCCCCACACACAGTCTACACCTACACAGACTCAGAGAGATAGACAACTAGCGCCACCTACCACCCACCACCAAACCGCAATATTCCACAGACAATGGCGCAGATCAGCTGCACTTAACTGTTTGGTATTTCTTTACAATAAACGATTTGCAATTTTACCCATAAATGCAAACTATTAGCAGCGGTAGTAGTAGTAGTAGTAGTAGTAGTAGTAGTAGTGGTGGTGGTGGTGGCAGTAGTAGTAGTAGTAGTAGTGGTAGTACTAGCAGTAGAAGTAGTGGAGGTGGTGGTGGTGGTAGTAGTAGTGGTGGTGGTGGTGGCAGTAGTAGTAGTAGTGGTGGTGGTGGTGGTGGTGGCAGTAGTAGTAGTGGTGGTAGTAATAGTGGTAGTAGTGGTGGTGGTAGTAGTAGTAGTAGTAGTGGTAGTAATAGTAGTAGTAGTAGTAATAGTAGTGGTAGTAGTAGTAGTGGTAGTGGTAGTGGTAGTAGTTTTAGTAGTAGTAGTAGTGGTAGTGGTAGTAGTAGTAGTAGTAGTAGTAGTAGTGGTAGTAGTAATAGTAGTGGTATTAGTAGTAGTGGTAGTAGTAGTTGTAGTAGTGGTAGTGGTAGTAATAGTAGTGGTAGTAGTAGTAGTGGTAGTAGTAGTGGTAGTAGTAGTTGTAGTAGTGGTAGTGGTAGTAATAGTAGTGGTAGTAGTAGTGGTAGTGGTAGTAGTAATAGTAGTAGTAATAGTAGTAGTAGTAGTAGTGGTAGTAGTAGTTGTGGTAGTAGTAGTTGTAGTGGTAGTAATAGTAGTGGTAGTAGTAGTGGTAGTAGTAGTAGTAGTAGTAGTAGTAGTAGTAGTAGTAGTAGTAGTAGTAGTAGTAATAGTAGTGGTGGTGGTAGTAGTAGTAGTGGTGGTGGTAATAGTAGTAGTACTAGTAGTAATAGTAGTAGTAGTAGTAGTAGTAGTGGTGGTAGTAGTAGTAGCAGTAATAGTAGTAGTAGTAGTAGTAGTAGTAGAAGCAGCATCAATCGAAATATTAATGGTAATCATGGTGGTAACATTTTTCATGTGACCATACCAACAAAGTCTCCTGTTCTACACACATATCCCTATACTGTCCAGATTTAATCTTCCTCTAAGCTCACCAGATCCAAGCTCCTGCAGAAGACTTACATTACACATCTATTGCGTCATTCTGATATCATTTCTCTCCATGCAACACATGTCTCCAACTCTCACTCCATATTGCATTACTGTCATACCATCTCCATGCAGCATATTTTCTATATTATCACACCGCATAGACACATCTGATAGACTCTATTCTACATTTACTAACATCATCAATTTCATCAGCAGCATCATCATCAGCATCTTCATCATCATCATCTTTTTCTTCTCCATGTTTATCAGCATCATCAACAGCAGCAGCAGTATCATTATCAACATCTTCATCTTCATCATCATCTTCATATTTATCATCAGCATCATCATCAACAGCAGCAGCAGTATCATTAGCAGCAGCATCATTAGCAGCAGCATCATTATCAACATCTTCCTCTTCATCTTCATATTTATCATCAGCAGAATTATCATTATCAACAACATAGTCATCATCAGCAGCAGCTTCATCATTAGCATCATCATCTCAATCCTCATCATCGTTTTCTTCATATTATCATCAGCATCATCAGCAGCATCATCATCATTATCAGCAGCAGTATCAACAACATCGTCATCATCATCATCTTTGATTTCACATCTGTTTCACATACTGTCATGTTCTAGAAATAAACTTCAAAGCTAACCTACCTCTGGCCAGGTGTTTATTTATCCCTCTTTCTCTCAAGTCCATCCTTATCACTTTCTCCCATGTTTTTCTTGACCTTCACCCACAAACTGACCCTACTTCCTCAACTGTTCTACATCTTCTAACCCAAGAACTCTCATCCATTCTTTCAACGTGACCAAACCAACAAAGTCTCCTGTTCTGCACACATATCCTCCTATTCTGTCAGATTTAATATTCCTCTGAGGTCATCAGATCTAAGCCTGTCTTTAACACTTACATTAGCCATCCATCGCATCATTCTCATATCATTTCTCTCCATGCAACGCATGTCTTCAACCCTCACTGTCAATTTTTATCATTTTTGCCTCTGTAAACTGAACCTGCTACCGCAACGGTTCTATATCTACTAAGCAAAGAGCTCTTAACTATTCTTTCAATGTGACCATATCATCAAAGTCTCCAGTTGTGCACACATCTTCTTAAACTGTTCAGATTTAATCTTTTCCTGAGATCATCAGAACTAAGCGTGTCTTTAACACATTACGCATTCATAGCATTTATTATTGTGCACAAATCAACAATCATACTTGTTGCTTCACAAGGGAAGAGAGAACACCAAAAAAGAAATATAAATATGTATATATATATTTATATTACACATTAGCAGCACGGACCCAAGCAAGTTTATCTACACAACCCGAACACCTCCGACAATTTGGCACATGATTCCAAACGATACTGTTGACTCGACATACCATGATCCCAAACAACACCATTGATTGACACAGCACAATCCCAAGCAACATCATCAATCGACACAGCATAATCCCTAACAACATTGTCGACTCGACACAATATGATCCAAAGCAACACCGTCAATCGACACAGCACAACCCCGAACAATAGCATCGATCGACACACAGCACAATCCTGAACAATACCGTCGATTGACACAGCACAATCCCAAACAATACCGTCGATCGACACAGCACAATCCCAAACAACACTATCGATCGACACAGCACAATCCCAAACAATACTGTCGATCGACACAGCACAATCCCAAACAACACTATCGATCGACAGAGCACAATCCCAAACAATACCGTCGATCGACAGAGCACAATCGCCATGATATGATCCCAAAGAACACCGCAAATCGCCATGATATGATCCCAAAGAACACTGTGAATCGCCATGATATGATCACAAAGAACACCGTGAATCGCCATGATATGATCACAAAGAACACCGTGAATCGCCATGATATGATCACAAAGAACACCGTGAATCGCCATGATATGATCACAAAGAACACCGGGAATCGCCATGACATGATCCCAAACAACGTGAATCGCCATGACATGATCCCAAACAACGTGAATCGCCATGACATGATCCCAAACACCGTGAATCACCATGACATGATTCCAAAGAACACGGTGAATCGCCATGACATGATCCCAAAGAACACCGTGAATAGCCTTTTGCGGACATACAGAAAAAGTGCATACACATACACACATACATACACATTTTCGCTTTTATGTAAGCATGACACCAAATCATATTGATATATTGCTAATGATAATGATGATGCTGATTGGTGGTGGTGGTGATGATGATGATGATGATGACGACGATGACCTCAAAAAAGAATCAATTGTTGCTGTACAATTCATTACAAATTGGATGAGGGAGCACATTTTCTAAAAGTTTAACGTCTATTTTATTTATTTTATTTTTTTTTTGGTTTCAAAAGAAATCAGAAACGATTCATCTAATATCCGTCTCAGATAATATGGAAACACAATGAGATAATCTCCGAGAAAAACGAAGAGAAAAAAAGGTGGGGGATGGGGATAAACAAAAGAATCGGAGAAAAAAAAAGAATGAAATTATTTTCATATTCGAAAATTTACATTATCATTTTTTTTTTTTTTTTTTTTTGCAAAAACGTAAAACAAAATTTTTTTTTCAAATAATTTAGTCTCTGAACATCAATTTAAAAAAAAATATGAAACGAATATATAAAAATCAATTTCATTCAGAAATATTGGCCTTGCATTAAATATTTTTTTAATGCAGCGTTCGTTTTCTTCTTCTTCTTTTTCTTCTTCTTCCATGCTTCTTTTGTTAAACGTTCTTCTTTCCAATAATTGTGGAACACATTACCACTGAACTGATTCCTTGCAAACTACAACATGGTGTCTTCGAATCCAAAGTCAAGGTCTTCATTTTGAATCCTCTCATACTAGTTTTCATCACCGAAAATACTGATCCTTAAATGACTTTTGGCCTTGGTAAGTAGTGAACCATATATATATATATATATATATATATATATATATATATATATATATATTAAATTGTAATTCAATGAATTTCAAAAAACTCTCATTGAAATGAAATGAAGTGGTTGAGTTTCATATCAAAGAATTTTTATTATTCTAAGCAAGACAAAGAATGCTTTAGAAAATTAATCTCCTTAACCTATAGGGTTTCGATGTCTACCATCTCATCAGAGGAGAGAAAATATTAGTTATAAAGGTATGCACCCTATTTGCTAAAGTCAGTGAGACATGGAAAGTCAAAGTGAAAATAATACATTTATCAGAAGTAATATTAGAATTAATTTTACAATTAGCTCATAAACATTAGTATATTTTAAACTTTATGTCAATCTTCCTTTCTAAGGGAAATATAGATACGTATAAAATTAATAATAATTAGCACCTCATGGGCAGTATATATAACTTGAGTTGACGGAACAAATACAATTTAAACTGAGAATGAGATTTGAGATGAAACTAGGAAAAATCCGGAAAAAACGAATTATTCCATTTACCTATTTGGCCCGTCCTTTTATTTTATTTTTTATCTTTATTTTTGTTCTTATCTCTATATTCTTCTTGTTCCTCCTCGTCCCCCCCCCCCCCGAAAAAAGTCTCTATATCTAGTACACGACCTGACCTCAATTAAGCGACCGGTCAAACTTTATGATTCTTTGATTCTATTTGAAGAGATATCTATGTATGTACATGTATGTATGTTTATGTGTGTATATGTATGTATATGTGTATATATGTTTATATATATATGTGTGTATACGTATAGATATGTGTGTGTGTATTTGTATGTATATGTATATATGTATATTGTGTGTATGTGTGTGTTTGTATATGTGTGTTCATGTGTATATAAGAATGAATATGCACATATGTTTCACCCCACTTCCTACCACTTACCACTACCTACTCTCCCTAACACCTCGCCCCACTAAAAATAATATAGACTTCTAATGAAAAGGTTTCCACCAGACTTTGAATTATTATCGCTGGACCCACAAATTCATACAAACACTTGCCCGATTCGGATATATACACAGCTATGCGGATTACCCAATATATAGCTTGGACATTATTATCAAACGGATGTAAAGAACGTATAAATTGGATCTTACCAAGCAAGCTGGATCTACAAATACATTCATATCCTTTTTCTACAAATCCTCCTTCTACAAGACTTCTGATAAATGTATTATTT
>NC_136527.1:19200956-19220956 GCF_053919585.1 Euprymna scolopes | reverse complement strand
ACATTACACTTGAACTTCTACATGTCTGTACAGTTGATAAAACCAAACTCTAAACCAAACTACACTAAATCTGGAAAATTAAAATATCATATTTAAGTGTATTTTACACCGGGCAAAGCATGGCGCCACTCCCCGCTAGTATATATATATATATATATATATATATATATATATACTAGCAGAAGTACCCGCCGTTGACTGGGTTCAAAAACAGCCTACAGAAAATGGACTGTGATTGATGAAAGTATGATAGGTTATGAAAAGGAGGGGGTTGTAAAGAGATAGGTTTTGATACTCAAAAATTTTACCCTAAGCAAAATATGATGAAAGTAAAGATAATTTTCGCGAAAATATATTATTTATATCAACTTTGTTTCCATTCGTAGCCAAGAGTGACCAACAAAATGATTTTTTTCCTTACAAAGAGAAAGTGTTATATATTTAATAATATAAATATACAAGAAATAAATGTTACCATAGTAAATAAAAGTTACTGTTATGGTAGAAAAGTTTATTGGTTTTGTATTTTTAAGTAATTTGTAAAAAAAATTTTTTTTTTAAATTCACGAAATGGTTTGAAAAAAATCAAAATGGCAGCGACTTTGAAATGGAGAGCCCCGTTTTCAATTTGAAGGAGGGGCACCTGAGCATTCTGTGTTAACAATTTAAGAGAGTTCCATCAACGTAAGGAATATTTATAAACATATTTTAATGTTTTCCGTTATTTTATGCTTGAGGAATATTCGATTATGGCACGTGTAGTTTATATAAAAATTCATTTAAGTAGTTATCGCCTCATATTTCGGTTTAATTTCGGTTCGCTGAAATTATTTCAAGTAAAGAGCATTAAAAACTATTTCAAAACAAAAAAAAAAAACATGAACTGAACTTTTATTGACTATGGTAACATTTATTTCTGGTATATTTATTTTTTCGGGTAGTCGTTTGTTGGCTTTTCTGCTAAACACTCTTACTAAATAATATCGACAAAACATCGAAAAACAAAGAAACAAAACAATTTTTGAAAAATAATGAAGCTTTACTTACTTTAGTAAAATAATCCAAAACAGCAAAATGGGATATTAAAAAAGTAAACACGTAATTACTTTAGTTTTTTAAAGCAAAGAATCGATATAAATATGAATAAGAAGTAAATGGTGCCCTTTTCAAGCAGAACAGCTTCGTTTCAGTTTTACAGTATTGAACAGTGTAGTATTGCGCCGTTGGATTCAGGGTTGTACTATTGTAATGTAAAGAACATGCAGAAACGGTGGTAATCAACTGAATTCCTTCTAGTACACTGACAAAAAAGCTTAAGCAGATATATAAATAAAAATAAAAAGGTTATGTAAATGTCTTTAAAAAGACACGTAATCATGTGAGCAGGAGTTTTCCTTCTTTTGAAACGATAACAAGTAACGTTCTTATTTTTTATTATTTATCTATTTATCGTTTTTCGAAAGAGTGCCACGTGCAAGTGGAGAAGGAAAAAACATTATTAGTTATGCAAAATTTGTGTCGAGAATTGTCTAAAGTTCCGACTTTTTTTTGGCTTTCACTTTAATAAGAACATGAATTTATGGGGTGAATTTATTCAACACAATATGATTCAACTCAAAAAAATAAATAAAAGCTAACGTGAATTAAGATTAAAGTTAAGGTGTTATTGTGGACCCTCACCTCTTTTAAAAAACCTTGTTAAACTTTGTGACATATTTCCATTCTATGGAGATCAGGCACGAACGAACACCCAATAATTTTATTATACCATATTTCTTCAAACTGAAACATAATTATCAAAGTATACTTACGCAAATAGATACAAAAAGTCTTTGTTAAAGTTTGTACCATATTTCCATGGAGTACAGGCGCGAACGCAGACCCCACAATTTTATTATACCATCCCCATTTAAGTTGAAACATACTTATCAAAGTATTCTTATGTACATCTATATCAAAAACACTTGTAAACATTTTTTTTTTTACATTTTTTTTATTTCCATACTTTGGGGGCCAGGTGGGAACGCAAACCCCACAATTTTAATGAACCACCGTTCGGCCAGATCAAACATACCCATTCTTGATCCTCGATACATCTTCTATCATTATATGTAATCAGTTTTTTAAAATAGTCAACCATATAGGAGCCTATTCGTCACCACACACACACACACGTTCTATTCATATTATAGAAAAAAAAAATATATATATATATATATATATATATATATTTGTTCACTGTTTGTGGGGAAATTTTCCAGCATCAAAAAAAAAATGTTCAGTATAATATTTATTTATTTATACTGTTTTTTCTAACCTTCTAATATATGTGTGTGTGTGTGTGTGTATATATACTCATATATATATGTTTACATATATGTGGATGTATATATATATATATATATATATACGTATATATAAGGTAAAATTAAAAGCCAAGAACAATGCGAGATTTTTTTTATATATAGAGTAAAATTAAATGAAAACAAAAGAAATAAATTTCTTTTTTTTTGTTGTTTGTTTTTTCTTTTTCACACAAATTTTGACTCTAAACAACAGTATATTTTTTTTTTTCCCCTGTTGTATTCAATGGTGTTATAAATCTCAATATATTTCAGACCTATTAGTCCTTTTTCAAGAGAAGACAGCGGAAGAGGGTTCAAAAATGGAAAAGCAGCTATAGAGTTTGCCACGTGATACCGCAAATATAGAACAAAAAATGACGTTCCCTTCAACCCTTGCTTGAATAGTCATCTCCCTTGATTCACAAACGCAACAAGTATTTAAACACCAACTGATTTATTTTAACGTTCTCCTAACGTCATTTTTTGTTCTATATTTGCGGTATCACGTGGCAAACTCTATAGCTGCTTTTCCATTTTTGAACCCTCTTCCGCTGTCTTCTCTTGAAAAAGGACTAATAGGTCTGAAATATATTGAGATTTATAACACCATTGAATACAACAGGGGAAAAAAAAAAATATACTGTTGTTTAGAGTCAAAATTTGTGTGAAAAAGAAAAAACAAACACCAAAAAAAAAAGAAATTTATTTCTTTTGTTTTCATTTAATTTTACTCTATATAAAAAAAAAATCTCGCATTGTTCTTGGCTTTTAATTTTACCTTATAATTTTCTACAACAATGCTTCAAGCAAACTACAATCTACTTTATATATATATATATATATATATATATACAGTGGGGGAAAATAAGTGTTGGACACATCCCATTATTCTTTATTTAACACATTTTTTATGCAGCGAATAACGCGAAAATTTAACAAGAAATAGTTACTAATTTAACAATAACAAATAACTTTAGAAATTGGAAACTTTTAATGCATAACAAAAATTATATAATAAAAACGAGAATAGCCGGAAAAAAGTATTGGACACATTGTTTTAAATTATATTTTATTATTTTTTTTTATAAATAATGCTGGAAATTGTTATTTGCATTTTAATTTGCCGACACTATTATACATTTTAGAAGTTTCTCGATTGTTGTAGACCATACTCTACGTCGTTGGAAAGTATTGAAACACATTAGTCACCAGTAAGCCATCACACGTGAAGGTTCTCAGGATGAGTAAACGTAAAGAACTCTCTCAAGTTGTCCGTGATAAGATTATTGTCGAGCACAAGAATGGAATTGGTTATCGGTGTATATCTGCTCAATTCAAAATCCCTGTAAGCACCATAGGGAACCTTATTAGAAAATGGAAGGTGCATGACTCAACCATGAACCGTCCATGCACCGGAGCTCCTCACAAGATGTCTAATCGAGCAGTGAGAAATATTGTATGAAAAGTTCAGCAGCAACCGAGAACCACACAAGGCGAACTTCAGAAAAATTTGGAAGAAGCAGGGATAGTAGTAACGAAACCAATGATTAGTAATGTACTCCGACGCAACGGTCTTAAATCGCGTACACCTCGAAAGACACCATTACTAAAAAAATGTCATGTTAATGCTCGTCTGGAGTTTGCAAGAGACCACTTATTGAAAACAGATGATTACTGGAAGAATATGATCTAGTCTGATGAGACGAAAGTGGAACTTTTCGGCATTAACTCTGTACGTTGAGTATGGAGAAGAGATGGCACAGGGCACGATCCCAAGAACACCCTCCCCACTGTAAAGTTTGGTGGTGGAAATGTCATGCTCTGGGGATGCTTCTCTTCAAATGGTACTGGGCCACTTCATATTATAGATGGAAAGATGAATGCGACCAAATATCAGGAAATTCTTGAAAATAATCTCTTGCCTGCTTCTAATGCGTTCAACAAGATAATAATCCCGAACATACTACTAGAATAACCTCCGATTGGTTCGTACAGAACAAAATAGATGTTCTTAAGTGACCCAGTCAGTCCCCAGACTTAAATCCTATAGAAAATCTATGGAGAGTGCTCAAAATCATGGTCCACCAGCGAGATCCACGCAATATTCAGGATTTGAAGAAAGTATGTGTTGAAGAGTGGGCCAAAATCTCGCCTGGACGTTGTCACAAATTAGTTTCGTCGAATAGAAAACGCCTCGAAGCTATAATAGCCAATAAGGTGTTTTCAACTAAATATTAGATGAAATTGTGTTAGTGTGTCCAATACTTTTTTCCAGCTATTCTCGTTTTTATTATTTTTTAAAATTATTAAAAGGTTCCAATTTCTAAAGTTACTATTTCTTGTTAAATTTTCGCGTCATTCGCTGCATAAAAAAAATGTGTTAAATAAAGAATAATGGGATGTGTCCAACACTTATTTTCCCCACTGTATATATATATATAATATAGACTTGTATGTAATATACTGAGTTCGTGTAATTCAGTAAGTTTTCATATACCAATGAGTTTTAAGCCAAAAAGAGTTGACTTAAGGAGTAAGTTACAAAATTATCATATTTCATAATTGAGCATTCCCTACACAATGACTGTCAATTTTCAGTCTACACACTTCGAGATTTGACATAAGGGATATTGAGATTTGGGAAAATCGTTTTGATCAGTTTTCGCTCAGAAATTTGCTGTTAAGGGGTCAAAGTTCAACGATTTTAGCTTTATATATATATATATATATATATATATATATATATATATAAATGTTTAGAGGTACAGAATTTGTATATGGTTTTAAATAAAATAGTAGACGGAAGTTTCTCGAGAGCTCTTTCGGCTATCATCTCTTCAGGAGAAAATCGATAGCAATCTAAATAGTATTGTAACGAAAATAAAGAGTTCCATCGAAGATCAGACAAGGGAGGATGGGGTATGGTGGTCTCCCTCCTTCTGCAGCCTTGGACTTTGCTATTGGCCAGCATTTGGTTGACAACCCGTGCTGTGCCGATAGATATAAAATAGATTGGTTTGAGGTGCTACATAGAGCGGACTCCAAAAACCATTTAAAGATTTTGGAGGTCGTCTCTATCGCGGTGCGTCAACCTTCTTTGTGCCGGCAAAAGGAAACATCAAACGCATTGTTTCTCTTTGGGGAACTTTGAATTTTTTTCTCCCTCTTTTTTTTTTTTTTTTCTCCCTCGTTGTGCCAACATTTTTAATCGTTTTTTAAACGTAAATAAATTTAATTAATGTCCCCGTACGTTGGCACATTAAATAAGTTCCCCAATAGAACTCTTTATTTTCGTTACAATATTATTTAGGTTGCTATCGATTTACTCCTGAAGAGATGATAGCCGAAAGAGCTCTCGAGAAACTTCCGCCTACTATTTTATTTAAAACCATATATATATATATATATATATATATATATATATATATATATATGTGCACATAAAGTTATGAACAGTACATAGGGCCCGAGCAAAGCCAGGTGGAACTGCTAGTATATATATATTGTGTTTTTAAAAAAAATCAACTAAAGAATTTATCAGTATTGAAGTTTAAAACAAAAACAAAATCGGCTTTTTATTTCAGGGTCTTCTCATCCGTGCTTATCTGAGGAAGCCCCTACAATTCTAAAAGTTTAAGGTCAGATACTGAAATAGTATTAAGTTTATTTTATTTAGTTGCAGTTTCAGATTTTATTCAATACCGTGTGATCTTTAGTTCAATACCAATTCTTTAATAATCTATATATATAAAAGCGAAAATGTATGTATGTATGTATGTATGTTCGTTTTTTCTGTATGTCTACAAAAGGCTTTTTTCAGAGAAGCAGTCACTCGCTTCACAACTTTTTAAATCTTTTTATATCACATATAAATCGTAATATCTCACAGTTAACAACGAAGCTCGCCTGTCTATTTAATTTGCTCGATTTCAACATTTGTCGCTCGCCGCATGTAGGTTAGTCGTTTTCCTATAACATCTTGGGAAAATAAGAATAAAAAAAAGCGTTCCGCAGTAAATGAAATACTATCCCACAGTCAAACTTGACCTCATTAACTAATTAAAACGGGCATCTGCCAAATCCAAGTAATTAAATAAATTCAAACGTGTTTTTGTTAGCATCTCGTGGTGGCCCAATGGTTAACGTTGCACGTGTTTGTTTGTTTTTTCACACTTTAATTTACAACTTTGCCTTAAGGGTTCGATTTCGATCCTCATACTTCCTTTTTTTTTAACCCCCCCCCTTCCCCGGAGTTTCCACACACACACCTCCAAACACCCGGGCAACGCCAGGTATCCCTCGCTAGTCTAATATATAAAAAAGCTATATGCCTGTCTGTCTGTCTCCATATTTTCAAACTCTATCACCCCCGAAACTAAAATGTATAGCGTGACACTTTTGACGTAAAGAAAATAGTTTTTTGTGACATAACAGAAACATTTCTATGAAAGTATATTAAAATGAAAAAAGAATATAGATAGATTTCTATGAGTCGTTCTGTTTATAATTGTTTATTCTTGAAAAAAAAAAACTTACAGCCATTGAATTATAAGTGGTTTGCCATACTTATAGGTAAATGTGCTCTGAACAGATACCATAATACTTAAAGTTAAAAGATATTTCAAAATTTGAATTTAATTTAAACGTGAAAAAAAGAAATTGGGTCGCTGAAAACGTACACAGTAAAACAATACATTGTAAAATAGTAGCGCTAGGGGCCTCAAATAATTGGATTTTTTAAGGGATCAAAAATGGGTCAAAATTTAAAAAAATTGTTAAATATTTTATACATTCATCTTACTTTATTTTTAATTTTAATTTGGTTTATAGTCATGTTAGTAGTTCTGAATGGTACAGTTTCGGTTTCGATTCTTAGTGATGGCACCCAAATGCATTTTTCTTTACTTTTGAAATTACCACTATATAATAATATATACAAAATCTGGACAAATTAAAATATCATATTTAAGTGTATTTTACAACCGGGCAAAGCCTGACGCCACCCTCCGCTAATATATATATATATATATATATATATATATATATATATATATATATATATATATAAGGGAAAGTGTCTGTCTGTGTGTCTGTCTATGTACATTTCCCTACTAAACTACTCTGTCAATTTTTAGTCTACAGACTCGAAATTTGATATACAGGGTACTGAGATTTGGGAAAATCTTTGTGATCTGTTTACGGCCGGAAATTTGGCTGTTAAGGGGTCAAAGTTCAACGATTTGACCTTTGAGAACTCTACCAAACTCCTCTGACAATTTTGGGTATAAACAAATGAAATTTTATATATAGGTTCCTTGAACATGGATCTAACTTAATAACTTGATTTAAGCCCAAAACAATAAATGTTAAGGGGTCATAATAGGGGTCAAAGTTTTTAAAAATTTGACTTTTGCAGTATATCAAATTACTTTCTGGTCTAAACGTTTGAAATTTGACATAAATGGTATTCAGAGATAGGGCAAGCTTTTCAATCGGTTTGGCTCGAAAATTTGAGCTACAAATATATAAATCTATGTATATATGTTCGCCTGTCTGCCTAAAACTTTCGACAGCGGCGACGGATTTTCACAAGATCAGTATCGTTTTGAAGCTCGACCCTTCAGACGACAAATACCAAAGAATTGGCTAAAAACATTAATTTCTTCACCCTCAACTGGGCACTTTTCTACAGGGAGGGGTCGCTTTTTTCACCGATATTTTCAAAAGTCATCCCCTCTTTTCGATTGACTAACCTTAATTTAAACCTACGGATTCGAGCCTTCCTTCCTACTAACACCCTAACCCTAACACACACTCCCAAACACCCGGGCAACCATGCTAGTATATATATATATATATATATATATATATACATATATATATATATATATATATATATATATATATTTGTTCACTGTTTGTAGGAAAGAATTCCATCAAAGTGCTCGATTATAAAGAAAAAATATAATAGCTTAAAGTTGAACTTTACAATCAAAATTTATTGTTCGACTGAATATTCGAAAAAATAATTTACAAAGTTTTTATTCTGCAGAGTTTCAAAGAATGCTATTCTTGCATCGTCACGCTGGACCTTATTTTGGAATCCATTCTCTCTAAAGAACTATTTTGCATTTCGGATCAACTTGAGAGGATTTTATGCAAGCTGAAATATTATACGCGGTTTGTTTTTATATATATTTTTTTAACATACAATAAATTGCTGTTTCACTTAATGCCTTAACTAGCAAATTCTAGCATTGCTACAAATATAATTTGCTGATTTCTTTATGTCCTCTGATGAGAAGAATAACAAGAATAGCATTCTTTCAAACTCTTGAAGAATAAGGACTTTGTAAATTGTTTTTTGGAGTATTCAGTCGAACAATAAAATTTGATTGTAGAGTTCAACTTACAGTTTTAATTTTCTTTCTCATATATATATATATATATATATATATATATATATATATAGTAAGTTATAAAATATATATGGCGATTAAGCTACACTGAATATTCCGCGCTTAATCCACTCTAGGACTCTTCAGGCTTATGCGCAAATTTTGTGGTTATTTGTCATTTTTATATACGCATCTTCTATTGAGATATTAGTTAGCCAATCAGCTTACTAGTATCCACCGCACCCTTCCTATCAGCCAATGAGCATGCACTTATCAGACAAAGGCCTATTTGACCTCTGGTTGACCTGTTCCTTTGTGTGTGCTCTATTTAGCCTGGATATCTAGTTTCTTGATCCGTTTTAAATCTAGGTTAGGGTTTTTTTTTGGTTTCTTTTAATGTTAGTTTACATATAAATATATATATATATATATATATATGTACATGCATATATGCACATATATATATGCATATATATATATACATGCATATATGTGTGATCCTTTATGTATATTCATGTTTATTTAATTTATTTATTTGTTTATTTTCTATTGTTTTTGTTAGTTTTAAAACTATTTTGTATCGCTATCCTGTGAGTAAATTAAGTAGTTATATATATATATATAAGTGATGGGACGATTCCACTATTTTTCCCGATTCCGATACAATTACTGATTCCGATTCTTTAAAAATCTCTAAATATTTAATCAATAAATATTTATTATTTTATTATTACTATACAAGCAATAAAAAATAAAAGAGAATTTAAAAAATCGGTTTTGGCATCAGCTTCGATTTCTCTGATTCCAATTAATCGTCCCAACACACATATATATATATATATATATATATATATATATATATATATATATAAAGCGTAGTTTATCAAGCAACAATATTTGCGAAAGAAAACCCGAATAACAAGAAATATTATATAGGCATGACTTCCTTAGATTTCAAAACCCGATACTATGACCACAAAAGCACATTCAAAAATAAAAAACACTGTATAAAAACAACACTAGCGAATAAATACTGGGAACTCAAAGAAAGCGGACATTCGCCGGTAGTCGAATGGAAAATAATGAGACAAGCTACCACGTGCAGACATTTAGACGACCCATGTAAATTATGCCTCCATGAAAAATTTGCTATCCTGTACTTTAAAGAACCCCAAAATCTATTAAACTGTAGGCGGGAAATAGCAAACAACTGTGTTCACAAAATAAAACTTACTCTAGGATAGCGATAAAAAATAGCTTTAAAACTAACAATAACAATAGAAAACAAACAAATAAATAAATTAAATAAACATGAATAGACATAAACGATCACACACATATATGTATATATATATATATATGTATATTTATATGTATAAAAAAAAAGAGAACGGCCACCTAAAACCACTAACCTAGTTCTAAAACAGATCCTTTATTTTATAAAATGCTGATAGGAAGGGGCGCGGTGGACACTAGAAAGCTGATTGGCCAACTAGAAATCCTCAACATATATAAAAACAAGAAGCAACGACAGAATTCGCGCATAAGCCTGACGAATCCTATAGTTGGATGAAACGCCGAATATTCAGTGTAGCTTAATCGCCATATATATTTTATAAATTACTATATATATATATATATATATATATATATATATATATATATATATATATATATACGAGCAAACAGTTAATAAAACATGTTAAAAACATGTTGAAAAAGAGTTAAAAACATATTTAATCTGAAAAGGAAACACTTGATAAGTGGATAGTCCGTAATCCGCGGAGTTTCGAAGAAATACTTTCCTTCTCATCAGAGGGTAAGAATTAGCAAAATGCGAGATCGGATTTTGCATGCAAAGTATTTGATGAAACAACAAGTAAGTCAAAGATCTTACTTGATAACAAAAAAGTGAAGCAGAGGGAATATGGTGAAGAAAAAGGTGATTATACATTAATGGATAGTCTGGTGGAAGATAAATAATCCAGTGACGGTAAAATCCAAATATATAACTTTTTTATTTTATAATATATATATATATATATATATATATCTATATAATACTAAAAGTCTATGGATCTTGTATGTTTGCAATCAGATTTCCGGTTTTCAACATCCGGTTGCGCATGCGTAAATAGCAACGTCTTCAATCCGTTATTCCAATTCCGCAATTTTTATATCGCTTTTGATACAAACAATTTCATTTAATTTGATCAAATAGTTATTTATATATACAAATAATACATAGATTCATAGATAATTATAGTATATATTATAAAATCTATTTATCTATGAATCTATTAATAATATGAAATATTACCCTATACAATTTATGGAAAGAAAACACCTCTCACTTTCCCTCTAATAGATTTCAACACTCCTACTCCCTCTGTTTTCGTTACGTACGCGAGAAATAGTTACGTGTATGTGTGAGAGAGAGAAAAAGAGAGCGATGTAAAACTGGATAGAGTTATCCCCCTTAACTAATGCAGACCTTTTTACTAGAGGGCGTTATTACAAAAAAATTTCTTTTTCTTCTTCCCATGTTTTTTAAAGTCGTCTGCTTACATTTCCAAACGGAAAGCTGAATCGGTAAATGCACACATATCTATTACATTAAATAGTGTTTTCATTTAAACAATGGGTACTGAATGTTTGCTTAAATTAAATAAAAAAGTTACATTTTATTTTCATTTTCTATTTAAAAAGCCATTATTAGCATGTGGAGAGTGTTTTTTTTTTATTAGTCTGTACTTTCAACTAACAATTTCATTTAAAAGATGATATATCAAAATTTGAATTTAACTATAATAAGGATTATGATACCTGTTCAGTGCATATTTACCTATAAGTATGAGTAACCACTTATAATTCAGTAACTGTAATTTAAAAAAAATAACAATTATAATAAACAGAACGACTCATAGAAATCTATCTATATTCTTTTTTCATTTTAATATACTTTCATAGAAATGCTTCTGTTATGTAAAAAAAAAACTATTTTCTTTATGCCACAAGTGTCACGCTCATACATGAATTCCATAGCTAATATAACGTACTGACCCAACGGGTCACGGGTGGTCTAGTATATATATATATATATATATATATATATATTAGTGATGGCCAATTGCACTATTTTTTCCCGATTCTGATACAATTACTGATACCGATTCTTTTTACATCTCCAAATATTTAACTATAAAGTTATTTTTTCCTAATCATCAGCTAAAAAAGTTTTCTTTTCAATTTCATAAATATTTTCTTATTGGGGGCCGGGAGGGGCTTATCTATAGATTTTTGTTTTATTTAAAATCAATAAATATTTACTATTTCTTAATAAAGCCAGTAATCAAAAAGTAATAATAAAAAAAAAATAATTAAAAAGAATCGTTTTTGGCATAAGAAATTTTCACAATTCCGATACCCTCAAAAGTCCTAATTTTTCCTGACTCCAATTCATCGTCCCTACACTAATCTATACATCTATAAAAATGAAATTGTCTGTGTGTGTGTGTGTGTACATTTCCCTACTAAACTACTCTGTCAATTTTCAGTCTATTTCGGGAATATCTTTTTAATCAGTTTTCGGTCAGAAATTTTACTGTCAAGGAGTCAAAGTTCAACGATTAGCTCTTTGAAAACTCTACCAAACTCCTCCGCCAATTTTGGCTCTAAACACTTGAAATTTTAGATGTAGGTTACTTGGACATGGATCAAACTTTTTAATTACATTTGAGATCAAAACAATAAATGTTAAGGGGTCAAAATTGGGGTCCAAGTTAAAAAAATTGACCGCTGCAGTCTCAACCAAATTACTCATCCAATTTTTGGTTTAAAGATATAAAATTTTACATAAAGTGTATTCCAACATTGGGCAAGCTTTTTAATCGGTTTTGGCCAAAAATTTAGCTGCCAAGGGGTCAAAGTTAAAAAGATTTGACCTTTGCGTTCTCTAGCAAACTACTCAGCCAATTTTGGGTCTAAACATTTAAAATTTTACATAAAGGATATTCAGATATGCAGCAAACGTTTTAATCAGTTTTGGGGCGAAAATTTGGTTGCCAAGAGGTCAAAAGTTGAAAGAGTTGATCTTTGCAGACTCTACCAAACTCCTCCATCAATTTTGTGTCTAAACACTTGAAATTGTAGATGTAGGTTACCTGGACATGAGTCAAACTTTTTAATATATATATACATATGCACATATAGTTATGAACAGTACATATGGCCTGAACAAAGCCGGGCTGAACTGCTAGTATATCTATATTTCAAATATAAATTTTTACTTCAAATGTAAATTTGTTGGGGGGGGGGGTCTTTTTTTATGAAAATGTTTTTTGACAACAAGTAAAAAAAGTCGATTTTTTTTTCTCATCAGCTAAAAGATCTTTCTTTTTAATTTCATAAAGTGATACAAAATGATCGAGATCTTTGCGGATCCAATCTTTATCTTCATCGGGCATCCTCTGAGTTTCATCCATTGATTCTCTGCCACATTTCTGAATCATTTTGTTTCAGCTCGGCATTTCACAGGGCTCTACGGACAAAATTATCTTTAGTTGACCTTTGACAACTAAATATTTTCGTTTACTAGCCAAATCTACATGATTTTTAGAATATGACATCTTCGTTCTGTGACGAGTATGTACATCATTAAGATTTTTTTATTTTGTTTTTTAATAAGTGTAATTCTAAAATATAAAAGCGAAAATGTATGTATGTATGTATGTATGTATGTATGTGCGTTCGCTTTTTCTGTATGTCTACAAAGGCGAGTGATTCTTGTGAAAGTTTGCCAAGGGGAACCATAGATTGGAGCTCAGTCGTGCACTTTCCATTAAAATAACGATAAAGTGGATTGTATTATTGATTTAAAGAATACATCTATAAACATAAAAGTGAAAATGTATGTATGTGGGTTCGCTTTTTCTGTATGTCTACAAAAGACTTTTTTTCAGAGAAGCGGTTGCTCGCTTCACAACTTTTTAAAACTGTTTATATCACATATAAATCGTAATATCTTACAGTTAACAACAAAGCTCGCCTGCCTATTTAATTTGCTAGATTTCGGGAAGATAAATATTCAACATTTGTCGTTCGGCGCATGTGGGTTAGTCTTTTTCCTATAACATCTTGGGAAAATAAAAATCCCGCAGTCAAACTTGACCTCATTTACTCATTAAAACGGGCACCTGCTAAATCCAAGTAATTAAATAAATTCAAACGCGTTTCCGTTAGCATCTCGCGGTGGGGCAATGGTCAACGTCGCACGTTTTTTTGTTTTTTTTTCACACTTTAATTTACAACTTTGCCTCAACGGTTCAGGTTCGATCCTCATACTTACTTCTTTTTTTTTTACCCCCCCCCCCCGGAGTTTCCACACACACCTCCAAACACCCGGGCAACGCCAGGTACCCCTCGCTAGTTCTAAATATACGACAACTTTAATATTGATACTTGAAGGTATAAACATTCTAGTTCAGATATTTTTTGTAAACATCCTTCTTTAAAAAAATAAAGTATATTGTTCTATTAAACTTTTATTGTTTAAATAATTTAACTTTGTTCGTTTTATTAAAAAAAAAAAATTTGAAAAGATATTTTTCACTCAGCTTTGGAAGATTGTAATAAACAAAAAGAGTATATCGTTCTAAGAAAAGAAATACAATCGCCAAAAGATAAGCGTTTCATTATTTATAGTCGCCATTTTGAAAAATCACTCGTGAATGCGACTGTTTCACTCACAATGTTGAGCCCTGGAACTTGTTTTTATTTTCTGATGCACACAAAGGAAAAAGAGTGGTATTGCTAACCTGTGACAGTCGTCAGGATAGAGAAGTCCGATGCTTAAGGCAGAAACTCCTGAATAACAAAACTGGGTTGCATCCAACATCATAAATACTTTTTCTGTGTTTTTTTAACAAGCGTAATCCTAAATATACAAGAAATTTTATGTTGATATTTGAAGGTATAACATTCTTATTTCTTCAGATATTTTTTTAAAACAGCCTTCGTTAAAAAAAAAAAAAAGAGTATATTGTTCTATTAAATTTTTATTGTTTAAATAATTTAACTTTGTATAAAAAAAAATTCAGATATTTTTTACTCAGTTGTCAGTGAAAGCAATACAATCGCCAAAAGATAAGCGTTTCATTATTTCTAGTCGCCATTTTGAAAAATCACTCGTGAATGCGACTGTTTCACATGCAACGTAGAGCCCTGACTAGCAGAAAACCTGCCGTTGCCCGAGATTAAGAATCAAGAATGTTTCACACAACTAAAGTGACAACAATAAGTGTAATTCTAAATATACAACAAATTTTATGTTGATATCTTGAAGGTATAAACATTCTTATTTCTTCAGATATTTTTTTTAAACAGCCTTCGTTAAAAAAAAAAGAAAAAGAGTATTGTTTTGTTTAAACCTTTTTATTGTTTAAATAATTGAACTTTTATAGGACGTTCCCCAGTACGAAAGGGTGAATGCGGTATTATGGTGGAAGAAGATACTAGCTAAGAGAAACTTTTGTTTATGTTGCATAAGGGGTCTCATTAAAAGTCTTAAAGAGAATTTCTTAGAAGGGATGCTTAGAAAGAGTCTTATTACAGAGGGATGTTGAAGGAGTCTTATTAGAAGTGATGCTTGTTGTATCTTAGAGAGACTGTTTATTAAGAGGGATGTTGATGTACTCAGAAAGAGATAAATGTTGTAAGAGACTAGATAGATATTGTTCATGTTATAAGAGAGATTCTTATATTTTAAATGTTCCTTCTTTGTTGTGTAGAATGGAAGAAGAAGTGTTCGGACAGTTCGGACATTATGTAGCCATGATGATGTTGAGACGTGTATGTAAAGACATATATTAACACAAATACATAATACAATTGGACTTTACCTTTCTGTAGGAACCATAAGACACAAGACGAGCTTTACAAAAAAACATAATGGTTTATTCTTCACACGGCCGTGATTCCATCATCAAGAATTCAAAGTTTCACATTTTTCCTTGAAGTGACGTCTCGCTTCCAGACGTCTGAATCTCTCTGAGTTTTCTCACTGACTGCTCTTCTAACTAAAGTTTTTCTCTTCCTAGAACTTTCTATTTTCCGTGACGTCATACACATGTTAAAACATGTGCATTCTTTCGTGTGTCCTGGACATACGTGTCCTAAACTTTTCCTATTTCTACAAAAGGAATTTTAACCTATATTCAATATGTTAAAACATTATCTTATAAGCTGCATTCTTTCAATTTAAAATTTCATAATAAACTTGAGAGTTAACATTCTTTTCTTGAATATTTTATCTATTTCTAAACAAATGTTTGTTTTACATTTTTAAATTCTCACACGTAATCTATTTCTAAACTAGATTACGAGGTTCGAATTTCGCCTATGCCATTTCATTTTCATTTTAAACTAAATTCTCCATTTTTATACTTACATGAAAAGGGGACAGCCCTTATCATGTAACATTTAGTTCTGGAGTGACAAGGATGACCAACGACCCCCATTAAATAAGTGTAATTCTAAATATGCAACAAATTTTATGTTGATACTTGAAGGTATAAACATTCTAATTTCTTTAAATATTTTTTTAAACATCCTTTGTTAAAAAAAAAAATTTTAAACACGAGTATATTGTTCTATTAGATTTTTATTGTTTAAATAATTTAACTTGGTTTTATTTTTTAAAAAAAGTTGAAAAGATATTTTTTACTCAGTAGTGAACTTTGGAAGGTTGTCAGTGAAAGAAATACAATCGCCAAAAGATAAGCGTTTCATTATTTATAGTCGCCATTTTGAAAAATCACTCGTGAATGCGACTGTTTCACTCGCAATATAGAGTCCCCCACGATAACTGCATTAATTTAACAGAGATATTCTAAAAGATAAAGTTATCTTGGTGGATAAAGTCAGACCTAAATAGCATTCAAGATGACAAATAAAACTGTTTCTGACTGTTTAAAACTGTTTCATTTGTCACTGTTGTGCCACGTTTCGTGGCTTTCAAGCCAAATATCAAAGTCCTATCCTGCTTTGACAGAGTACAAAATAGACTTCGTGGTTTAGTGGGGGATGCCCTTTTCTCTTCCCTGCAACCTCTCTCCCACAGAAGAGACGTTGCAAGCCCATCTTTGTTTTATCGTTATTTCTATGGCAGGTGCTCGTCTGAACTATAATCTCTGGTCCCCCCTCGCCAATCTTTTACAAAAAACACCCGTCTAGCTGAATCCACTGTCAAAAACTTTCCCCACTCTTTATCTATACTTAAATCAAAACGTAGATTCCATGAACAAAGCTTGTTTCTTAGAACTGCACGCCTGTGGAACTCTGTTCCATCTGCCTGCTTCCCTCCTGACTACAACTCGGATGTCTTCAAGTCCAACGTAATCAAATTCCTGATGAACCGCCCCCTTAAGTAGACACTTTAAATATCCACACTAACGTACTATACTTACAATAACCCTTATCCCTGAGTGGCTTCCGGGCTTTGATAAGTGGTGACCACCTTGTAAAAAAAAAAAAAAAAAAAAGTCCTCGACACAAATGAATTATTGTATTACCTTTATTGTCATCTTTTTGTGAATAAAAAATGTTTTAAACAATTGGGTTCTAGGTAGGACGTCCCCCAGTACGAAAGGGTGAATGCGGTATTATGGTGGAAGAAGTTACTAGCTAAGAGGAAGCTTTTGTTTAGTTCTGGAGTGACAAGGATGACCAACCACCCTCATTTTTCCCTCCTTTTTGAGTTGGCCTTGTGCTTAAGTTTTTTGTTCATGTTCATTTTTAGCTTGAATAAAAGGATTTAATATCTCAAAGTGTAGTATCTGTTTTGATGCTACACTTGAGTAATTAGGCCTTGGTCAATGTAGGGGAAACCCTTCATACAGAGACAATTGCTATTTTTTTGGACACTGCCAGAGTGCTCCCCTTTTTGAGGGAGATGGTTTTCCCCCACATTTAAAAAAAACGACCTTGTGTCTAATTTGCTTTTTTGGGGAAGAAAATAAATACCATACTTTTTGTTCTCGGTTAGTGGAATCAGTGCAGTCCCGATACTGAGCGTAAAGTAATTGCCAGCAACAAAGATAGCGGCCATGAAGCAAATGCGGTTCATGACATCGCCAACAGCAAACTAATTGAATCCAAAATTCGACAATTTTTATAGTAACTTTGGAAGATTTTCATTGGTTGATTACCACAACTGGTGATTATAAAAACAATTGGCAAAATCATTGGTGTTGTACCCCCATTAGTTTGTCCGAAAACTGTTGAATATTCATCTTCCCGAAGTCGAGCAAATTAAATAGACAGGCGAGCTCCGTTGTTAAATCTGAGATATTATGATTTACATGTGATATAAAAAGTTTTAAAAAGTTGTTAGGCGACCGACCGCTTCTCTGAAAAAAGCCTTTCTTGGACATGCACAAAAAGCGAACATACATTTTCGCTTTTATATATATAGATAATTAATCTATATATATAATACAATAATAAAAAAAATTATTTTAGATTTTATTAATTTATTATTTATAATTAATCTATATATATATTTACTTAGATAATATTAATAATTGTAATATATATATGTCTACCTATTTATTTAATTTTTATACGAAACTAATTGAAAAATATACTGAATTTTATTTCCTGTTATAACATTTGTTGAATTGATAATTTTTTTTCATCTATATATATAAAAGCGAAAATGTATGTATGTATGTATATATGTATTTTTGTGTGTCTGCTAAAAACTTTCGACAGATGGAACAAAAATTCACAAATTTGGTCTCATATGAAAGGCCAATCCTTCGCCCGACAAATATCGAAAAATTGGCCAAAACCGTTAATTTTTTTCACCCTGAAATCAGCACTTTTCTACAGGGGGGTCAGCAAAAACCGTCCACTCATGACGAGATCGGTTCTACGCATGCGTCAGATGACGTCATAACCTGATTTAGTTTAAATATTTGAAGAACTGACACAGTTCATGTACGTCGTGTTAGCTCAGTTGGTTAGAGCGTTGGGTCATTATGTAAACGTTTTGGGTTCGAATCGTGGTGTGAGATTTCTTTTCTTTTTTTTTTCTTTTTTGAATTTTAATATTGAAGCAGGGTTATTTAAGCCATTTTTCACGTGTTTTCAGATTTTTTAACGTTTTTTTTTACTTATGTTTTCATTAAAAACTCCCACCCCGCCCGAGCACACACACCCAAAAGAACCCGGGCAACGCTGGGTACCCACCGATTTTTTAAATTTTAATATTGAAACAGGGTTATTTAAGTCATTTTCACGTGTTTTCTTTTTTTTTTTTTGGTTTTTATTTTTCAGTTTTAACGTTCGTTTTTCTGTTTTCGTTTTTTTTTTTTTCGATTTTTACATTTAACATCGTTCGTTTGCCTTGCATTAGTATTTTTTGTGTTTTTTTTCTCGATTTTTTTAAGTTTTAACTTTTTTTATATAATATTTAATTTTTATTTAATATTAAATAATATTCACTTCGCTTATTCTTATGTTTTGATTACCCCCCCCCCCACGCCCGAGCACACACACCTCTAAACAGTCTATATATAATTCTATGTTATTAATATTTTAATCAAATTTATTATTTCATTAGCTAAAATTCTTTTATTGATAGAAATTGGTAACCTGCTAGAAACCAATTAATTATTTGAAACTAAATGAAAGGTTAAATAAAGTTAAACATTTATGATAACAAAAATAGGTCAAAACAACAAACAAATGTTGGCATTTTGCAATTTGAATACAAGCCAGAGGTGTAGAGCAATGGAAGGAAGATGAAATTCGGAATTGTGAAGAGGAACGCAACAAACATTGAATCATGTTAAACTGTTTTGACTCCTAATGGGGGGTATGACACCAATGATTTTGACAATCGTTTTTATAACCACAAGTTATAATAACCAACCAATCAGAAGCTTCCAAAGTTACTATAAAAATTGTCAAATTTTGGATTCAATCAGTTCGCTGTCATCTGTTATGAAGCTGCATTTGATTCTTTGTCGCCATCTTTGTTATCAGGAATTACTTAACACTCAAGATCGGAACTGCACTGAATCTTCGCCACCATCTTTATTACTAGGAATTACTTAACACTCAAGATCGGAACTGCACTACATCTTCGCCGCCATCTTTATTACTAGGAATTACTTAACACTCAAGATCGGAACTGCACTGAATCTTTGCCGCCAACTTTGTTCAACATAATGTCTCAACACTTAACAGGTTA
>NC_136527.1:19168456-19180956 GCF_053919585.1 Euprymna scolopes | reverse complement strand
CGCGCTTTCCTAAATCCTAGATATTATTATATAGGACCTATATAAACAGTTGCAAGCGATCGTAATGACCCCGGGAGCATGTGCGAAAGAAGCCTTTGCGAGACATACACAAAATGGTCACACACATTTTGCCTTTTATATATATAGATTGCCCGGGTGTTTGGAGGTGTATGTTTTAAAAATAAAACGTCGGCCGGGTGTTTGGAGGTGTAAAAGAAAAAAAAAGTTCTGGTCGGAAGGTAGGATTGAACCCCGAAACCTTTACGGAAAGGTGGAAACAAAAGGGAAAAAAAGCCAGACACCTAACCATCTCGGCCACGAAGGAGAGCATGTTCAGTTAAGGTTTATAAACTGAAATATACAGGTGCGAGGAAGTGGCGTGATGTTTGACCTAGTTTTGCGCTGCAAACCAGCCGCCCCATTATTCGCTTTTCGAAGACGTGGTGAGCTGGTAAAAGTCACACAAATTAAATACACACGCGACCCCCGTTGTTAAGTCATAGATATTATCATTTAGATGTGATACAAAAAGTTTTAAGAAGGAGCGACCCCCCCCCATCGAGAAGGCCTCGGAAAAAAGCCTTTCACAGACATACACAAAAGTGAACATACATACACACACACATTTTCGCTTTTATATATATAGATGAGAGAGAGATCTACAAAACAGTGTTTCATGGTAAACAACTGATGATCCCTGAAATAACATTAGGACTATTATGAATTCGTGAAAGTAAATTGATTCAAAGCTGATTGGATTGTGGAAATGACTGGATTTTATTAAACGCTTTCATAATAAGTGTAATGGGTGAGGGGGGGTCTTCCTTCTATAAAATGCGATAATAGCGAAAATGTGTGTATGTATGTGTGTTTGTTTGTATGTATGTATGTGTGTTTGTATGTTTTGCAAAAACTTTCCACACGGGTCACGGATTTTTGCCAGATCGGTATCATTTTAAACTTCCAACGTCCACCCGACAAATATTGAAAAATTGGCCAAAAACGTTAATTCCTTCACCCTGAAATCAGTAGTTTTCTACAGGGGGGGGGGGTCAGCAAAAAAACTGTCCTCTCATGACGAGTTCACTTCTACACATGCGTCATACGACGTCGTAACCTGATTTACTTTAAATATTTGAAAAAGCGACACAATTTCGGCGACATCTTCTTAGCTCAGTTCCTTAGAGCACGGCCTCATTACTAAACGTTTTGGGTTTGAATCGTGGTGTGACATGTCTTTTTTTTCCCGATTTTTTAAATTTTAATATTGAAGCAGGATTATTTAAGCCATTTTTCATCTGGTTTTTTTGGGGGGGGGGGTATTTTCCACGTTCGTTTTTCTGTTTTTTAGGTTTTTTTACTTCAATTATTCTTATGTTTTCATTAACACCCCCCCACCCCCGCCGACAACACACCCCGAAAAACACCCAGGCAACGCCGGGTACCCTCCGCTAGTTATATATAAATCATATTTCACAGTTGTGTCTCCCTCTTAGGAGTCTGGAACCCCCCCCCCTCTCCCCAGTGCATGTCTGTCGGAAAGAAGGTCGGTTTGTACCTCACCGCACTCCCCCCACCCCCTACAGCAGACCTCCCAATCACTTTTTTACCTGCTCTGCTTTTTTGGAGGAAAATGCTGCGGCTAAAAATGAGGGCAAAGTTTGTTCAGCTTGCCAGAAAAAGAAAAAAGTATATATATATATATATATATATATATATATATATATATATCAAGATTGAGGAAATGGATAATAAAAAAAAGAATATTGATTTCACTTCACTTGAAAAGAAAACGATTTCAAATCAGCCGATCACTCGAAGAAAAAAGAACGATCGATAAATGGAGAGTTCGAAAAAGATTTGGTTTTTCTTTTATTTTCTTACTTTTATTATTATTGATTTTTAAAAAAAAGTATAAAACATAAAAAAAATTAAACATATCCAATGGGGCAATAATATCCCTCCTCCCCTAATTAACATTAGCGGCTAATGATTATAAACCCATGCAAGTAATCTGAGAGGAAAATTTCACTCATTAATAATAATTATCATGCATAAATAAAGCACTTGAAGCAGCATTGAACTGTTTTGAATATCAATAAGACTTCAAAGCTGTGCTTTGATTGGTGCAAACATTTAACTTCATTTTTGGGTTTATCCAATCAGACACAATTTCTCATGGGAGCAGAGCATCTAATCTAGACTTGATAAAAAGGAGCGCCCAGTATTTTCTTCTTCTTTTAACTAGAAGGCAGCACAGCTTTCTGACTCATCCATTTTGCCTCTTTCAACCCCTCTTAAATTTTCCATCTTCGGAGACAAACCGAAACCCACTAAACTATGGGTGTCAGCAATCCTCCTGAATTGAACATGGCGGCCAAACACGTATACACACACACACTGTCCTGGATATGACCTTAAATTATATACAGTGGTGAGGCTCCAGCTTGCGGGCTTTGGGGAGTGTGGAGCCACCCTTTAATTGACATTGCTCCCAGGTCCACTCTAACCCGGAGTGGTAGTACCTGTTAGGGTTCCAACTATGGGTTAAATAGAAAGCGACTTGAAAACAACAAATATATTCTATTAACATTTTTTTTCTTCAAAAATCACTGGATTTGGCATTAAATAACCTGAAAAAGGTTGATATGCCGTAACCAACCAACCAGCAAATACACACACATAAACACTTACACACACTTATTGTTATAAATTTTCCATTTTCAGAGACAAATCAAAACCCACCAAACTACGGGTGTCACCAATACTTATGTATTGAACATGGTGACAGACAGACAGACAGACAGACAGACAGACACACACACACACACACACACACACACACACCACTAATAGCAATGGCCAAAGATTCATTATCTGAAAGCACATTTTTTTTAACTCCTCGGCCTAACATTCACAGGAAACACGAGTTGGAACAATTACATTGAAAGCATTGCCAGGACCGCTGCAAGGAAGGTAGACTCTCTCTACCGTGCTAGAAAACTACTAACACCCGAAAGTATCCTGTATCACCATTCGCCCATGTATGGAGTATTGTTGTCATATTTGGGCTGGTGCATCTGCTACTAGTCTCTCACTCCTAGACAAGGTCCAAAAGAGAGTCGCCAACCTGATAGGTCCTGAACTGTCATTTAAGCATCAGCCTCTGTCCCATCGACGAAATGTTGCATCCCTCTGCCTATTCTACAAGTACTTTAATGGTGAATGCTCTGACGAACTGCAAGCACTTGTGCCCCCACGACGTAAATACCCTCGAAAAACCCGACAAGCAGCTAAATCCCACCCCTTCACAATAGAGATCCCTAGGTGTAAGAAAGCCTTCTACTCCAGTAGTTTCTTCACCAGAACCGCTAGACTTTGAAATTCCGGGTTCCTGCTTCCTGCAGAAGTTCAAGTATAACGTGAACCGACATCTTGCTGCTCAACTCCCTACATAGTATCCCAGTAGTTCATGTTCCCTCTATACCAAAGTTGCAATGTAAAAAAAAAAAGGAAGAAAAAAGGACGCAAGATTAATAATGTACCTATTTACTATGCCTCCCCACGGGACAGAGTTAGACACCAGGGTCGTTTTTTAACGTGGAGAAAAGGTACAAAAATAAAAAAAATTGTCTCAGTCGTGAAGGACTGCTCCTCCACCGAAAGAGAACAAGAAATTGAAGTGCAGCATCTGAAGAACAGATACTACACTTTGATCCTGGCCAAAATAATGCAATTAAAATAAAAATAAAATAAAAGTAAATTTGTTAAAAGTGTTTAATAATAATATTGAAAAATCCGTACCACCTTCTGGACGAAACACGATTTAGTTAACGCCCAGAGAATGAACGCGTCCCTATCTTATCAAAGAAGATACTGTTGATTTATACGCCAGGCCCTTCTGCTTGTGTGGTGATAAAACTTCTCAAATGCACTTGTGATGTTAGACTGTTTAAAAGTGTTAACTTTAGTCAAAATCTGTAATAGGATTTTTTATACTTATCAAAGGCATTCCGATACAAAACCCATCTAAGACCACTTCCAAGGACATAACGTACATTTGTGTGAAATTTAAAAAATATTAGCCTAACTATTTCGAAGTCCATAGTGAACGTACATCAAATCTGTTGCCAAGGTCGCTGGAAAGATGGTGGGATCCTTCTACCGCTCCAGAAGATATCTCACTACTGATGCAATTCTCTATCTGTATAAAAGCCAAGTACGTCCAAGGATGGAATACTGTTGTCATATCTGGGCAGGAGCTGCTAAAAACAGCCTATCCTGCCTTGACAGAGTACAAAATAGACTTCGTGGCTTAGTGGGGGATGCCCCTTTCTCTTCCCTGCAAACTCTCTCCCACAGAAGAGACGTTGCGAGCCTGTCTTTGTTTTATCTTTATTTCCATGGCAAGTGCTCGTACATTTGGGGTAAAAATGTAATAATAAAAAAAAAAAAACGTAGTGTCAGTAACAGGATTAGCGTGGTTAACGTGATTTGAACCAACTTACTTGTGTCGGCTATGTGCAGAAAGGTCAAGGAGGTTGCGGGTGGCACATATCAAACTTATTCACTTGCATTGACAAATCGTGCATATGCATCCAAATATAAACAGAAACACGCACTTTTTGGAGATAGTCGGATTTGAGGTCAGAGCTTGGTCGTCAGTCGGATTTGATCGGAGATAGAGTTAGATTTTTTTTATTATTACATTTTCACCCCAAACATGGCACATTGCCACTTTGGTGTAGGGGGCTACTATCAGAGGCAACAACTACTGGAGTACTATGTAGAGATTTGGATAGGTTTTTGGGGGGTCACCCTGTATATATATATTTTTTTTTTTAATTTTTCGTTTATATGTGTATATGTACTGTGTGCATATGTGCGTACTTATATGTGTATATACAGGGTGACCCAAAAAACGGGCCCCAACTCTAATTAGGCCCCGTTTCTTAGTGTTTTGTCCAAATGAAATGAAACTTTGGTCATAACTAGTTTATTATATTCAAAACATCACATCAAAACACTAGGGTCTTTGGCCTTTTTTTCTCCGTTCTACAGCATATGTTCTAGATGGCCTCCATTTAGCTTTTGTTTTTTGGGGGGTTCACCCCGTATAAATGCGGTACTGATCTGAACCTTACTTGTGTCGGGTAAGTGCAGAAAGGTCAAAGGGGTTCCTGGTGACACATCAAACTCGTTCATTTCCACTGATAAAACGTGCACCTGCGTTGCTAGAAAGCGCGTATATAATGAAATGGAAACAGATGCACGTGGACGAGCCTGACGAGACGATCACATAGAAGCCATTAGAACACCCACACACACGATAGAGCAAGACGCATATAGACACGGTTATATAGAAGGCACAGCATAACATTATCAACATAATAGAAATAAGAAACATAATAGAAATGAGGCCTTTTCAAGGCAAAAATAAAAATCAAGGAATTTTTACATATTTTTAAACATTTTTAAGGTAAATAATAGAAATAAGGCCTTTTTAAGGCAAAAGTCAAAATTCAAGGAATTTTTAAAGTCAGAATATTGTGATAAGTGTTTCAGTGTGAACAGGTATGGTATAATAAATTATGGGGTTTAACTATTTTATTTTTACTTTTATCATATTTTGCTTTGGTTTTGATTTGATTTGGGTTGAATTTGGAGGTATCAAAACCAAAGCAAAATATGATGAAAGTAAAAATAAAATAGATAAACCCCATAATTTATTATACCATACCTGTTCACACTGAAACACTTATCACAATATTCTGTGAATCTATATTAAAAAACTTTTTTAAACTTTGTGACATATTTCCATTCTATCGAGGTCAGGTGCGAACGAACACCCCATAATTTTATTATACCATATTTCTTCAAACTGAAACATAATTATCAAAGTATACTTATGCAGATAGATATGAAAAGTCTTTATTAAAGTTTGTGCCTATTTCCATTCTATGGAGGCCAGGCACGAACGCAGACCCCACAATTTTATTATACAATCCCTATTTAAGTTAAAACATACTTATCAAAGTATTATTATGTACATCTATATCAAAACCACTTGTAAACTTTTTTTTTTTAAATTTTTTATTTCCATACTTTGTGGACCAGGCGCGAACGCAGACCCCACAATTTTAATGAACCACCGTTCTGCCAGATCAGACATACCCATTCTTGTGTCTCGATACATCTTCTATCATTATATGTAATCAGTTTTTTAAAATAGTCAACCATATAGGAGCCTATTCGTGACCAGACACACCCACCCACACACAGACATCCTGCTTTATATTATATATATATATATATATATATATATATATATAATAAAAATAAAAATTACAATAAGTTTACCAAGGTAATCAAAATGGTAAACTTAAAATATATTATAAATATTAAAGAATTAATATTTACAAGTAAAATAAACTCCTCATTAGATTGGAAGTTTTTAATTCGACCGTGTTTGGATTTTACCATTCTTGGATTTTTTACCCTTCACCGGACTATCCATTCTTGTAAAATCTTTTTATCATTTTTTCTTTTACCTTCTGTTCCCCTTACCTAGCCCTTCTTTTATCCAAGTAAGATCTGTGACTTACTTGTAGTTTCATTAAATACTTTTATATGCAAAATCCGATCCTGCATTTTGCTATTTCCTGCCCTCTGATGAGAAGGAGAGTATTTCTTCGAAACTCCGCGGATTAAGGACTATCCACTTATCTTGTGCTTCCTTTTTTAAAATTAAATATGTTTTTAACTCTTTTTCAAGATGTCTTTTAACATGTTTTATTAATCATTTTTTCATATATATATATATATATATATATACATGATAAATTGCAATATTTCTAATTTAAAAATACACAATATCATACGATTTATCTTGTTTTTGTTTTCTTTCTTTTTTCTTTTTTTTGTATCGATGAAGGAAAAAACAAAAAACACAACGGGGCTGCTCCATTTGTGGCTAAATTATAAAATCTGAACGAACAAGCCAAGAAGAAAATACCAGTCATTAAATATAATTGTTACAGCAAACATCAATAGAACACTTTTCGATTCCTCGTTATATTTAGATACAAATATACTAGCAAGGAGGGGTACCTGGCTTTGCCCGGGCGTAAAATAAACTAAAATCAACTTATCCTAGACAGTTGTGTGAAAAGAAACTCCAGAATAAGAAAGTTGTATTGTAAGCATAAATATTAATGCCGACATTTGATCGTGAATAAGTTTGACTCTTATCCTTGGGAATGGGTTATAGAAGAATTCTGGGCTAAATAAAATAGCGATCAGTGAAGGAGTAGATGTGTCAGAAATTTCGTGAAAAATATTGAATAATTCGACCTCCTGTCTTTCCAAGCTTATAACTACTCGAAAAATGTAATTCAAGCCCTAATTCTTTTTTCAATTAAAGGAGCAAGGACCAAGGTTTCATTTAAAAAAATAACAAAAGAAAAAACAAACAATGTGTTTTGTTTTTTTTTAAATGTTTTAAACTTCAGACTTCACAGGTAAATTTCTATAAAACGCTACTTTTTTTTTTAATTTGAATATATTATTTATTGATCTTTTATCTTCAATTTGTGATATATAAAACTATGGTGAGTAAATTAATTATTTACTTTTTAATAGAAACTTGAAAATGGGGGGGGTGACTTAAAAAAAAAAACGTTTGTCTAAAATATTATATTCGGTTTATTGGAAAGAGCATAAACTTTCACATTGACCCTGAAAATATCGTAAAAATAGAATCGATAGAAAAATTTTGATAGATTTTTAAAGTTTAAAAATTGAAAAATATTGAGTTCGTAAAATTTATTAGTTTTTTAAAAAATAAAAAAATAATAATTCTATTACTTTTAAAACAACTATAATAGTTTATTTTGGAAGTATAATCCATAAAGAAAATAAACAACCCACTTTTAAAAGAGAAATTACGAGTTTTTTTTTATATTTTATTCGCAGTTTCGTGTTAGGGGTGTAAAAAATTCCTACAAAAATTCTGATACTGATGGCTTTGAAGGAGTGATCAAATTTGAAAAGAAATTATAGTAAATAGGGTTTGGCGTTTTCTTGGCCTGGTGGGATGTGAAAAATATGTTTAGGGTTGTTTTTTTAGTCTGAAGGGGAGGAATATAACAGATATATATATATATATATATATATATATATATATATATATATATATATATAGTGGAGGGTGGCGTCAAGCTTTGCCCGATCGTAAAATACGTTTAAATATGATATTTTAATTTGTCCAGATTTCGTATACATTATTATAGATTCGTGATTGCAAAAGTAAAAAAAAAAGTATTAGAGTGCGATCAGCTAGAATCGAAATCGCCGCTCTGTGACTTTTAGTTTCGGAGAAGATAAAGTTTGAAAATACGAAGACAGACAGTCAGACAGACAGACGTTTATATAAAACTAGCGAGAGGTACCCGGCGTTGCCCGGGTGTTTGGAGGTGGGAGAGGGATTAAAAAAAATAAGTAAGTATGAGGATCGAACCCGAACCGTTGAGGCAAAGTTGTAAATTAAAGTGTGAAAAAAAAAACCAAAAAAACGTGCGACGTTAACGATTGCCTCACCGCGATATGCTAAGGGAAATACGTTTGAATTTATTTAATTACTTGGATTTGGCAGGTGCACGTTTTAATGAGTTAATGAGGTCAAGTTTGATTGCGGGATTTCATTTACTGCTGAACGCTTTTTTTCCCCCCAAGATGTTTATAGGAAAAAGACTAACCCACATGCGGCGAGCGACAAATATTGAATATTTATCTTCCCGAAATCGAGCAAATTAAATAGACAGGCGAGCTTCGTTGTTAACTGTGAGATATTATGATTTATATGTGATATAAAAAGTTCTGAAAGAAGCCTTTTGTAGAGACACAGAAAAAGCGAGCACACATACATACATACATTTTCACTTTTATATTTATAGACTAGCGAGGGGTACCCGGCATTGCCCGGGTGTTTAGAGGTGTGTGTGTTTTTGGCTAAGTCAAAACTCCGGGGGGAGGGGGTTAAAATAAAAAAGAAATGTTTTGGTAGGTAAGTATGAGGATCGAACCCGAACCGTTGAGTCAAAGTTGGAAATTAAAGTGTGAAAAAAAAAAGAGGACGACGGTTTTAACTATTGGGCCACCGCGAGATGCTAACGGAAAGCACGTTTGAATTTATTTAATTACTTGGATTTGGCAGGTGCACGTTTTAATGAGTTAATGAGGTCAAGTTTGACTGCGGGATAGTATTTCATTTACTGCGGGAACGGTTTTTTTATTTTTATTTTCCCGAAATGTTATAGGAAAAAGACTAACCCACATGCAACGAGCGAGAAATGTTGAATATTTATCTTCCCGAAGTCGAGCAAATTAAATAGACAGGCGAGCTCCGTTGTTAACTGTGAGATATTACGATTTATATGTGATATAAAAAGTTTTAAAAAGTTGTGAAGCGAGCGACCGCTTCTCTGAAAAAAAGCCTTTTGTAGACATACAGAAAAAGCGAACACACATACATACATACATTTTCGCTTTTATGTTTATAGATGTATTCTTTAAATCAATAATACAATCCGCTTTATCGTTATTTTAATGGAAAGTGCACGACTGAGCTCCAATCTATGGTCCCCCTTGGCAAACTTTCACAAGAATCACTCGCTTTTGTAGACATACAGAAAAAGCGAACACACATAAATACATTTTCGCTTTTATATTTATAGATTAATGGATATATTGTCGTATTAGCTGCTTTATTTATATGAGACCAGTGCTCAATATCCTCATGATAGAGCATACGAGTTATCAACAGAGAGAAAAAAAAAAACAATACTGAAATGTTTTGCAAAATTGATTGTCTTCATTTGGAAGGGAGCGGGTAAACAAGGAAAGAAAAAAAAAAAGATTCGATCGAGCAATAGTCTCTACCCCATTCATGTTTGGAGGTGTGTGTGTTTTTGGCTAAATCAAAACTCCGGGGAGGGGGAGGGGTTAAAATAAAAAAGCAATAGTCTCTACCCCATTCATGTTTGGAGGTGTGTGTGTTTTTGGCTAAATCAAAACTCCGGGGAGGGGGAGGGGTTAAAATAAAAAAGAAATAGTCTCTACCCCATTCACTTTATCTCAATTAAAAACAAGCCATTCGAGAGGCGCTCCATTTGGTGTAAAAATCAATATTGTCCCAACCACTAATAATTGGCCAAATTTCATCTCTTAACATAGTGAGGTACTTCGCACTTTTCTATTTTTGTTCATGATTGGCTGAATACCCAATTCCATGATTTGTTGGTTGTTTTTGTTTTACGGCATATCAAACCTTTTCGGGTTATTTAATGCCGAATCCAAAGATTTTGAAGAAAAATTTTTTAATAGAATATATTTGTCGTTAATTTTAATTTTCCTATCTGTCGCGGTTACCACCTGACGAAGGCCAGAGGAAGTTGGCCGAAACGTTGTGAACCAATAAAAAGATTAAAAAAAAAAAACAACAACTAATAAAGATGAGACTAATAGTCCGAAATAAAAATAAAATTAACATAAAATGCTCATCTCAAAATAAAAAAATTCCAATAAAGGAATAATATATATATAGAATATATTTGTTGTTTTCAAATCAGTTTCTATTTAACCCATAGTTGGAACCCTAACAGGTACTATCACTCCGGGTCAGAGTGGACCTGGGAGCAATGGTAATTAAAGGGTGGCTCAACACTCCCCAAAGCCCGCAAACTGGGGCCTCACCACTGGATATAGTTTAAGGTCATATCCAGGACCCAATTCCATGGAAGATGGATGGGTTGTCACGGTTCACATGAATGGCTGACTTAACGCCCTTATTCTCTGAGGTCCACTGAAAAAGCAAGTCTACTCACCAAAGCAAGAAATTTAGACGAACTTGAAGGTCGAACAACAGCATTACAAATATGCATGCGTAACGTAATAGCTATTGGTTTATATTTTAATTTTTAGCCTTGCAGCAAACACGTCTTCATAGCTCAGGCATTAACATCAAAGGAAAAAGTAAATCGTAAGCTAAGGTTTTGGTTTCGATTCTCAGTGGTGGCGCACAAGTCTTATTTTTTTTTTTTAAACTTTTTAAATTATTACTATATATTGGGTTCAATAACAAATTCGAAATCTGAATTAATCAAAATATCATATTTAAGCATATTTTATGACTGGGCAATACCAAGTGACCTGCTAGTATATATATATATATATATATATATATATATATATATATATATATATATATATATATATATATATATAGTATAGTATAATATATATAAAATAATATATAATACCATTTGGTATGAACCCGACAATGGAAGACCTCATAAAATCCAACCTTGATCGCCCTTCGTCCGTGGCGCAGTGGATAGAGATGTTGAATCTCTAAAGTTCCAGGTGAGCATTGTCTGAAGATAGCGGTTTCAATCCTACCCAAAAGCAGCCAGAGGATTAGTCGGCCAAAGTCGGTGGATGGCATTCATAAGGCTGGCTTTGGTGTTGTGGGAAGTCATGTTGGTGATGTATGACCGAACGAAGTAGTCCAGCAGGTTCAGGTCTTGGGGGGTGGGCCAGTGAGGGACGAGTACAAAGTCATAGCATTCCTTCTGAAACCAAGCCTCGTTTTTTTTTTTAGTAACCTATTCATATTGTTATTTAGAAATGTTTTCATAACTTGTGCTGTTCGTCGTTGGCTCAGAACAAAAAAAAGTCTTTATTACAAAACTTATAGAGTTCAGATGAATCCAGTATCTGACTTATCACTTATATATATTTCTTTTAGTCTGTCTGTCTGTCTGTCCATTCCACTTTTTCACCTGAAACTACTGGGCCAGATCAAACTGAAATGCTGGAGTCCCTCAAGGGTCAATCCTGGGCCCAACTCTCTTCCTGATCTACATTAATGATCTCCTAAAACACATACTTAAATCATTCGTTGACATCTATACTGATGACACGACCATCTACGGCAACACATCAAAGGCCGTAAATAACAAAGTTCTCTCTGATTCCCCTCTTCTGATCTTGAGCACGTGGAACAGTGGGGAAAGAGGTGGCTGGTTACTTTTACTGCATCTAAAACCAAGCTCCTATCATTACATCATCAACGCTCTGATCCCCATCTGGCATCAATTGAAATGGATGGCTCTCATCTTGGGGAGGCTCCATGTTTTGATAAGCTTCTGGGTTTGACCTTTACTCCTGACCTGAAATGGAACACGTACATCAAGACTATTGCCAAGGTCGCTGGAAAAATGGTGGGATCCTTCTACCGCTCCAGAAGATATCTCACTAATGATGCAATTCTCTATCTATATAAAAGCCAAGTACGTCCAAGGATGGAATACTGCTGCCATATCTGGGCAGGAGCTGCTAAAAACAGCCTATCCTGCCTTGACAGAGTACAAAATAGACTTTGTGGCTTAGTGGGGATGCCCTTTTCTCTTCCCTACAAGCTCTCTCCCACAGAAGAGACG
>NC_136527.1:18968456-19160956 GCF_053919585.1 Euprymna scolopes | reverse complement strand
AACCCCATAATTTATTATACCATACCTGTTCACACTGAAACACTTATCACAATATTCTGTGGATCTATATTAAAAAACCTTGTTAAACTTTGTGACATATTTCCATTCTATGGAGGTCAGGTGCGAACGAACACCCCATAATTTTATTATACCATATTTCTTCAAACTGAAACATAATTATCAAAGTATACTTACGCAGATAGATATGAAAAGTCTTTATTAAAGTTTGTGCCTATTTCCATTCTATGGAGGCCAGGCGCGAAAGCAGACCCCATACTTTGTGGACCAGGTGTGAATGCAGACCCCACAATTTTAATGAACTACCGTTCTGCCAGATAAACATACCCATTCCTGTGTCTCGATACATCTTCTATCATTATATGTAATCAGTTTTTTTAAATAGTCAACCATATAGGAGCCTATTCGTGACCACACACACACACACACACACACACACACACACAGCTTTATATTATATATATATATATATATATATATATATATAAAGAGCGTTTTTGACATGATTAAAATCAGAAAATTTTGTTTAGTTGCTTAAAAAACTGAAATTAACCGAATCAAAGAGTTACTAAAGCCATTTTTTTTTCGCTTTGTTTTTTTGGTTTTCTGAACACGTTTTTCCATGATTTTTGCCTTTTCTTTTTCCGATTTCTTTCTGAAAAAAATTTTACCTTTGTCCGCTGTATTTTTTTTTTTTTTTTTTTTTCGTTTTGCCGATTTTTTTTTTTTTTTACCAAAGAAATTTAGCATCGTTTTTTTTTACTTCGCTTATTCTTTACTTTACCCCCCCCCTTACACACAACGCTGGGTACACCCGCTAGTAATATATAAAGAACTGTTCCCAAAACAATAAACGGAGAAAAAACAAAAAATCTCTCTAAGCCAAGCACGGCATTATTGGTGAAAAGATCAACAATCTCTTGTTTTGAGACAAATCCAAAGCTAAATCCATTGAAGAATTGTTATAGAAGAAGAAAAAAAAAATGAAGTCGGGGTGGGTGGGGTGATGTTTCGTAAAAGTATATGTATAAAAATATACAACATAATTACGTTGACACATCGGTTCTCGTTAGTTCACCAAAGTTAAGCTGTCTCAAGCCTGGTCAGTCCGAGATGGGTGACCGTTTGGGGAATACCAGGTAACATCTCGACATCTCACTGCAAAAGCCTAACGTTGTCATCCAACCTAACTGGGATGTACATGCGACCGGGGACCGCTTGTAAATTTAATACTCCCTAGACACTTCCACCTTTGGAGGAAGCTGCTTCAACCCAGCTATGTTGAACGGCATGCGTTTGTGAAAAAAAAAAAAAAAAACAAGAAAACAAAGTTCGAATTCTGGTGTTTTTTTCTTTTTAATGTCTGACTAGCATAAAATGCGCTTAAATATGATATTTTAATTCGTCCAGATTTCGTGTATATTATCATTAGAGCTAGGACAACAGCATATTCTTCTATATCTCGGTGGCCGTGATTATACCGCCCCACCCTCCCACAAACTTCACCTTTTTTTTTTTTTTCTATTTAAAGTTCCTCAACGGATCTAGCCTTGGATTCGTCCCAAAACAAGAGCTTGTTGATCTTTTCATCGATAATGCCATGCCTGGCTTAAGAGGTTTTGCGGGTGTGTTGCTGTTTGCCGTTTTTAAGAAAAGAGTTTTTTCTTTTAGCCTGAGTGCCCGGCGTTGCCCGGGAGTTTGGAGATTTGTGTTGAGCAAAAAAAAAAAAAAAAGTGGTAGTAGGCTCGGACCCGTACCGCGAAGGAGGAAAAGACCATGGAAAAAAAAAAAAAAAAAATGTGACGTCTTTGCCATTGCGTCCATCGCCAAACTGAAAGTGGCGAAGGTTTAAATTAAGGCTAGTCAATTGAAAAGAGGGGATGACTTTCGAAAATATCGAAGAAAAAAAGCAACCCCTCCCCCCATCCCATAGAAAAGTGCCCGGTTGAGGGTGAAAGAATTAATGTTTTTAGCCAATTTTTCATCCAAAGGGTCCAGCTTCAAAATGATACCAATCTCGTGAAAATTCGTCACTTCAGGCGAAAATTTTAGGCAGACATGTGAGATTTATATTATTGATTTTTTTTTTATTTCTCTCTGGCAATCAGAATTTAATCAGAATTTTAGGGATGTTGTGAATCCGAGGCGAGTAACTATAGAGTGGAACAATACAATATTCGTCCTAGAAAAGATGGCATGACTCCATTTCCGTTTGATGATGAAAGCTTGTTTTATTTTTTTTTTGTTGCAGACAATCTACTAGTTGACCGTTTGTGTACAAATCTCAACAGCGATACGAGCCTTCTATCATGTCTGAAAGTGACACAATTTTCAACGAGTGAGATTGGAGATGACCCACTGTACAACTCATGCTCTCTACCGATCCAAGTTATGACAACAGGACCATTGCCAGCACCCTCAAAACGCATCGCTGGATTGCCACGAATAACAGGGACGTACCCAGCATGATGAAAACAAAGTTTCCGACCACGGTTCTGATTTTGGGTGTGGTTTCAAGTGGGGGCCACATCATGCCACCTCACATCAAAGTCAGCTTGAAAGTCAATACCAAATTGTACCTGGATGTGCTGAAGAGTATCGTAATCTCCTGGTGCAATCAGGTGCCCACTGGCAGATGTTGGGTTCGCCAGCAGGACTTTGCGCTGGCCCACAAGTCCAAAGAGACCCAGGCTTGACTTCAGAAGAAGTGTTATGACTTTGTATCCTTCTCTTTCTGTCTCCCTCCTCCTTCTCCTACCCCTGACCTGAACCTACTGACTACTTCATTTAATCATATGTCAAGATCACCAACATGACCTCTCACAATACCAAAGCCAACCTGATCACCATCATCTGCCGAGTATTCACCAAACACTTGCCGGCACTTGTGGAAAAGGCATGCTCCCCGCTTCGGATCTGTATCGAGGCAGTGATTGAGGCTGAAGGCGGCTACATTGAATAGATGTGAGCTCTACTACATAATCAAGTTACCTGGATTTATTTTTTTCAATAAAAGTTTTAAAATAAAGCCAGTCTGATCCCCACCCTCCACTGAGTATTCGCCGAGCTCCTACTGGCGTTTGTGGAAAAGGCATGCTCCCAGTTTTGGCAATGGAGCATTTTTTGAAGAGAAAGAAAAATGCTACATTGTCAAAAGTGTGTTCATTCATAAAGTCTGAAGAAATGCTGGTTTTTGAAAATTTTCAAACGATATAATGCTTGAAATTGTCGAACTGGACATTGAAACAGTTGTAACGTAAAATGAAATACACTTTTTGTTGCCATCAACACCTTGTCTTTAAGTCTTGATTTTGCACACACAGTATATTAATGCTCAATTATTAAATGTGATAATTCTGTAGTTTAATCCTTAAGTCAACCATTTTTGGCTTAAAACCTATTGGTGTATGAAAATTTACTGAATTACACAAACTCAGTATATTACATATAAGTCTATATATATATATATATATATATATATATATATATATATATATATATATATATTTATAGTCTTTGAAGTTTTTAACCTTTAAATCTATACCAAAAAAATATTTTTTATCATTCGTTAGAAAACCACCTAGTCAGTAAGTCATTTAATCACCTGCAATCACTGCATCAACTCGCTCTCGAATTTACTATAATACCAGTAATTTATTTTTCAAGGGATCATCAGTTGTTTACCATGAAACACTGTTTTGGGGATTTAAAAACAAAACAGTATATTACATCATGGCTCCCCAGCAGTGTTGATCAAACACCACCACCCTTAATCTTAGAAAGAAGACATGTTACAAACATTTGATCCAATTTCCTATTCTTAATTGCAATTACTAACCTTTTCATACCATAAAAATGAATTTCTTACCTGTGCGATTCATCAATTTCCACATTTAAAATGGATTATATTTATTTGCTGTCCACTCAGCAAAATGTGGCACAAGGCCGGAAAGTGGTAACCCAGCAGGCTCCCCTAAAGGAGGGGCACTCCTGCAATTTTAAAAATTGCCTGAGTAACCCCGTCGGCATTCCCCGGTCGGGGCGCCTCAGGCAACAAGCAATAAACTTACCCCACCGGAAAGCCCGGTGGCAAGGCCTGGGAGGGTGGACCTCCTAGGTATTACCCAGGCGGTGTACCTCAGTCCAACAGGTGCTGGGCCGGTCTCCAGCCCCTCACCTGTTGGGCTGAGTGTCAAGTGACGGATCCTTGACTGGTACTATCCATTTAAAATGGATACATTTTTTAATTTTTTAATTTATCAGTCTTGTATTTATAAGATTAGGATTAATCCATTTAACTACTTATCACCCCCACTATGATTAGTATTTAGTATATTTACATTCTTATTTAAAATTAGATATATAAAGGTTTAAAATATTTTTACATATATACATTTTTTTATTTATTTATATATATAGTCTTTGAAGTTTTTAACATTTGAAACTATACAAAAAATTATTTTTTATCATTCGTTAAAAAAAAAAAAAAAAATAGTCAGTAAGTCATTTAATCACCTGCAATCACTGCATCAACTCTCTCGAATTTACTATAATACCAATTTTTTTATTTTTCAAGGGATCATCAGTTGTTTACCATGAAACACTGTTTCGGGGATTTAAAAACAAAACAGTGTATTACATCATGGCTCCCCAGCATATATATATATATATATATATATATATATATATATATATATATATATATATATATATATATATAAATATCTAGTTATGTAGAAAAGTTCAAAAGAAAGCTCAATATATGTTACCGTGACATAGGCGGACATATATCTGGTGTAGTTCTAACAGTATTTTGTATAATTTGTTTGTTTTAACTCATTTTCCCAAACTTACCAAGTTCAATAGCGAGCATGCCGCCATTTTTCTTTTTAAAATATATCGATAAACATAAACATTGTATGATTTTCGAATCGCTTACACGTTTTAAAGTGAGTAAAACCACTAAAAACGTTTTCCAGATAGGTAGAAGAGTAACTTATTTTGCCTTTGATAACATTTATTTGTTATATATTTGTTTTTGACCACTTTTTATGCATATAGTAACATAAACCCCACTTCTGTTACCGCGCTGAAATAACGTTATTATTATTTAGAAAGCCATTCTTAACATGGGAGGGCGTTTTCTAACTAACCTCTACTTTCAGTTAACAATTTAATAAAAAGATATCGTAAAACTTGAAAATACTATTTAAAAAAAAATAACGCGGTAACAAAAGTGCATAAGCGCCATATGTGTGTGTGTGTGTTGTGTGACCCGAATATAAGAGATTTCTGGTCATGTTGCTTTCTTATATCCGGGTTATACTGTACATCAACACAGGCTCAAATTTGGAACCAGCGAGTTTCTAATAGTATTTTGTATAGTTTTTTTTATTTTTAACTCATTTTCCCAAACTTACCATATTCAGCAGAGAGTCGGGCGCCATTTTAAAATTTCCAATCGGTAAACACTGTATGTAAAATACTATAGGTGTATCAGAATTTTGTAGGAATTTTTGACACCCCTGCGTCGCGAATAAAATATTAAAAAAAAGTCGTAATTTCTCATTTAAAAATGGGTTGTTTATTTTCTTTATGGATTATACTTCCAAAATAAACTATTAAAGTTGTTTAAAAAATAAACTATTTGACTTGTATAAAAAGTAATAGAAATATTATTTTTTTTATTTAAAAAAAAAATAGTAATGAATTTAATTGAATTTTACGAGTTCAGTATTTTTCAATTTTTAAACTTTAAAAATCTATCAAAATTTTTTTGCTTTTTTCAATAAACCGAATATAATATTTTAGACAAACGTTTTTTTTTTAATTCACGCCCCCCCCCATTTTCAAATGTTTATTAAAAAGTAAATAATTTATGTATCAAAGTTTTATATATCACAAATTGAAGATAAAAGGTCAATAAATTATATATTCAAATTTAAAACAAAAAAAGTAGTGTTTTTTAGAAATTTACCTTTAAAGTCCGAAGTTTAAAACCTTTTTTTAAAAAAAAACAACGTTGTTTGTTTTTGTGTGTTTTTTTTAATGAAACCTTGGTCCTTGCTCCTTTAATTGAAGAAAAAAAAATTTTTGACACCCCTAACACGAAACTGCAAATAAAATATAAAAAACTCGTAATTTCTTTTAAAAGTGGGTTGTTTATTTTCTTTATGGATTATACTTCCAAAATAAACTATTAAAGTTGTGGTAAAAGTAATAGAAATATTTTTTTTATTTTTTAAAAAACAGTAATGAATTTTATAAACTCAATATTTTTCAATTTTTAAACTTTAAAAATCTATCAAAATTTTTCTATTGATTCTATTTTTACGATATTTTCAGGGTCAATGTGAAATTTTATGCTTTTTCCAATAAACTGAATTTAATATTTTAGACAAACGTTTTTTTTTTAATTCACGCCCCCCCCCCATTTTGAAATGTCTATTAGAAAGTAAATAATTAATTTACTCACCAAAGTTTTATATATCACAAATTGAATCAATAAATAATATATTCTAATTTAAAACAAAAAAAACATTTTTGGGGGAAATTTACCTTTAAAGTCCGAAGTTTAAAGCATTTTTTTTTAAACCACGTTGTTTGTATTTTTTTTTTTTATGAAACCTTGGTCCTTGCCCCTTTAATTGAAAAAAAAATAGGGCTTGAATTACATTTTTCGAGTAGTTATAAGCTTGGAAAGACAGGGGGTCGAATTAATTCACGCTCCCACCCCCACTTTGAAATGTCTATTAAAAAGTAAATAATTAATTAACTCACCAAAGTTTTATATATCACAAATTGAAGATAAAAGATCAATAAATAATATATTCCAATTTAAAACAACAAAAAAAGAACAGTTTTGGGGGGAAATTTACCTGTAAGGTCCGAAGTTTAAAACCTTTTTTTTTTTTTTAAACACGTTGTTTTGTTTTTTTTTTTGTTTTTTTTTAATGAAACCTTGGTCCCTGCTCCTTTAATTGAAAAACACATTAGGGTTTGAATTACATTTTTCGAGTAGTTATAAGCTTGGAAAGACAGGGGGTCGAATTATTCAATATTTTTCACGAAGTTTCTGACACACCTCCAGCTGAATAAACATGTCACATTAAATAAAACCCCTAAAAACGTATCCGGTTTGGTAGAAAAGTAACTTATCTTGCCTTTGATAACATTTATTTGTTATATATTTGTTTTTTGACAACTTTTTCGAATCTATGTGTACAGTAATACAAACCCAGCAATTCTTAACATGGGAGGGTGTGTTCTAACATTCGTCTACTTTCAGTTAACAATTTAATAAAAAAAGATATCGTAAAACTTGAAAATACTATTTACAAAGAAAAAACGCGGTAACAAAAGTGCATAAGCACCATATATATGTGTGTGCGTGTGCACGCGCGTAACCCGGATATAAGAGATCCCCAGCCTCTTTTATCCGGGTGTACTGTACATTTGGGACCAGTGAAGAAGCTCTCTTATATCGTTTTTTTTAATATATATTCGGGTCTCTTTTATCCGGGGTAAACTGTATACATACTTATATTTTTTGGAAAAAAAAAAGGATTCCACAAAAAAAAAAAAAATCAGGTAAATTTTTACGACGTGCGCCATGCGCCAACGTATTATAAACACCCCAACCTCCCCATGTTAAGAACAGCTTTCGGAATGAACACTCTCTCAACCTCGAAAGCCGTTCTTAACATGAGGAGGTTGGGGGTGTTTATTCCGAAAGCCGTTCTTAACATGGGGTGGGTGGTTGGGGGTGTATATACTACGCTTCTTGGCCAGGTCGTAAAAATTTACCACAAAATTCCGAAAATAAGAGCGTATTATTTATATTTTTATTTACAGAAAGTTAGGTGAGATAAGTCGTCGGCTTGTCGGTACCGTCGGTTTCAAACCTAAAAATAGGAGACCGTTTTAGGTACCCATGTCAAGTAAGCTCTCTTCAGCCGAGACACAAAAAGAAAAAAAAAGTAAGTTAGAGTTTGTATTACTGTACACACAGATTCGAAAAAGTTGTCAAAAAATATATATATAACAAATAGAAATGTTATCAAAGGCAAGATAAGTTACTTTTCTACCTAACTGGGTATGTTTTTAGTGTTTTTATTCAATGTAACATGTTTATTCAGCTCGAAAAACATACAATGTTTACCGGTGTATTGGAAAATTTAAAATGGCGGCCGACTCTCTCTCTCTTTGACATGGTAGGTTTGGGAAAATGAGTTAAAAATAAAAAAAATATGCAAAATACTGTTAGAAACCCACCGAATAGATGTCAGCCAATGTCACGGTAACATATATTGACAGATTTTTTAACCGTACTTTGTCTATTTTTTTATTTTCAACTCATTTTCCCAAACTTACCATGTCAAAGAGAGAGTCGGTCGCCATTTTAAATTTTCCAATACATCGGTAAACACTGTATGTTTTTCGAGCTGAATAAACATGTTACATTGAATAAAAACACTAAAAACATACCCAGTTAGGTAGAAAAGTAACTTATCTTGCCTTTGATGACATTTTTTTGTTATATATTTGTTTTGTGACAACTTTTTTCGAATCTATGTGTACAGTAATACAAACCCGTAAGTTATTACTGTAAGAGTCATCCATATGGTAATATGGAGATTTTTAAAATATATATTTAACTTTCGACTTTTTTTTTTATTGTGATTATGAAAGTTTTTTTTTTTTTTTTTGCTTTTTAATAAATTCAGGATTTTTTTTTTTTAACTAATTAATAACAAACAAACAAACAAACAAAAGAAACCGTTTGTTACTTACTTTAAATCGGATGAATCGTAAAAAGTCATTTGTTTTCGACCCAATGTAAAAATCCTTTCGTGTTTTCTTGTTTCGCTCGAATGTCGTTAGTTTCGTTATTTCAAAACGAGAGAAAGAAAAAAAAACTTTCTTTTCGTATGATGGCGAGGTGTGAGGGGGTACTTTCTGGGGATGAGGAGTCTGGAATTATAGAGAAAAACAGTCTGAACCAAAAGGCGTCTCCCCTTCCCCCCCCCCCCATAAAACGGAAAGGACGTGGTTTGTGAAGAGTTTTTGATGTCAGGGTGGGGTGATAAGAAAACCCTCTTTCTTCCTTCTTGTTGATGTTGAATTAGAGGGGACGTGGCTCGGAGAAGTTTAATGCCTCGGCAATTTATTTAAAAACTAAATAAATAAAAAAAAATAATAATAATAAAAAATTTTAGAGGGAGAGAAGAGTTTTCTTTTTTTTTTTTTTTTTTTTTAAAGTGGTTGTTTTGGCTGGGATGGGGATGAAGATAGGAGAAAAAATAAAGAAAAAAAAAGAAAACTGTTGCCAAATAATGAAAAAACGGTCTCTCTCCTCTTCCTCGGCGTCATCCCATCTCGCAAACCAGTACGCGATGGGTAGAGAGAGAGAAAGAGAGAGAGAGAGAGAGAGAGAGAGAGAGAGTGTGTGTGTGTGTGTGTGTGTGTGTGTGTGTGTGAGAGAGAGAGAGAAAAAGGGAGAGTGTTTGTGTGTTTGTGTGTGTGTGTGAGAGAGAGAGAGAGAGAGAGAGCTCAGAGAGTGTGTATGTGAGAGAGAGAAGGAGAGAGAGAAGGGAAGGGGAGGAGGGAATAGAAATGTGTGTGTGTTGCTTGAAATCATCAGCTGGGCTCATTCACTGTTCCCCCCCCCCTCCACTTAAAAAATCAACTACATAGCCCCCCCCCCCCGCCCCACGGTCACCCTCATCCTTGTTCGGCGTGATTATGATGTCAGATTCTCGGTGGAGACGTGAAAGTGACGATTTGTCGATAGAAGAAAGAAAAGAGCAAGTTAACAACCACCGTGGCGGCAGTTGCAGTCGCACTTGTTATTATTGTTATGATTGTTGTTGTTACGGGCTTCCATACTTGAACTATTGTGTGAATTGGAGTCTAACTAATCGTTGCTTTATTTTTATTTATTGTTTTTGTCGCACTGCCTGCGATTTGTGTACGATCAGTATCGGAGAAGACATAACCTCCACCCCATTATCCCCCCTCTCTCTCTCTCTCTCTCTCTCTCTCTAACTATCTCTCTATATATCTCTCTATATATATCCATCTATCTATCTATCTATCTATCTATCTATCTATCTCTGAGCTAACTCTTCTACGCTTTGTCTCTCCCTCGCATGACTTTTTTTTTTTTTTTACACAGTGATCACCACTTATCAAGGCCCGGAAGCCACTCAGGGATAAGGGTTATTGCAAGTACATTACGTTAGTGTGGAGATTTGATGAAGTGTTTAATTAAGGGGGCGGTTCATTAGGAATTTGTTAACATTGGACTTGAACACATCCAAGTTGTAGTCCGGAGGGAAGCAGGCAGACGGAACAGAGTTCCACAGGCGTGCAGTTCTAAGAAAGAAGCTTTGTTCATGGAATCCGCGTTTTGATTTAGGCACAGATATAGAGTGGGGGAAATTTTTCACAGTGGATTCAGCTAGACGGGTGTTTTTCGTGAAAGATTGGCGAAGGGGGACCAGAGATTGGAGTTCAGACGAGCACCTGCCATGAAAATAATGATAAAACAAGGATAGGCTCGCAACGTCTCTTCTGTGGGAGAGAGGTTGCAGGGTAGAGAAAAGGGCATCCCCCACTAAGCCACGAAGTCTATTTAGTACTCTGTCAAGGCAGGATAGGCTGTTTTTAGCAGCTCCTACCCAGATATGGCAGCAGTATTCCATCCTTGGACGACTTGACTTCTCTTTATTTATCTCTCTTCCTCTCTTTCTCTCCCTTTCACGCACACAAACACATATTAACTACCCCCCCTTGTCACTCCAGCACATCCACATATTGACCTCTCTCGCACCCTCTCTCTCTCTCTCTCTCTCTCTCTCTCTCTCTCTCTCTCTCTCTCTCTCTCTCTCTCTCTCTCTCTGCCTCATTGACGCAGAAATATTTACTGCCTCATCTCTCTTATCTCATCTCTCTCGCGTTCTCTGTCTGTCTGTCTGTCTGTCTGTCTGTCTCTCTCTCTCTCTCTCTCTCTATATATATATATATATATATACACAGACACAGATATATATATATATATATATATATATATATATATATATATATATATATATATATATATATATATATATATGTAGCCAGTAGAGTTTAGTTTCCTAGAAGTACATCCAATGAAACAAAATGTGTCTACCAAAGAGTACTCAATGAGTGAACAGAGCAGGTATATAGTTTTCGACGGTAATTCTTGGCCTGAAGACGTAGTCCCCCAACGCAGGTGATTACAGAAACATGTATGCACATATGTAGCCATTAATGTTTGTATGAATAAATTTTATATATATATATATATATATATATATATATATATATATATATATATATATATATATATACTAGCAAAAGTACCCGTCATTAACTGGGTTCAAAAAAAGCCTACAGAAAATGGACACTGATTTATGAAAGTATGATAGGTTATCAAAAGGAAGGGTTGTAAATTTAGGTTGAATTTGGGGGTATCAAAACCAAAGCAAAATATGATGAAAGTAAAAATAAAATAGATAAACCCCATAATTTATTATACCATACCTATTCACACTGAAACACTTATCACAATATTCTGTGGGTCTATATTAAAAAAAAAAAACTTGTTAAACTTTGTGATATATTTCCATTCTATGGAGGTTAAGCACGAACGAACACCCCATAATTTTATTATACCATATTTCTTCAAACTGAAACATAATTATCAAAGTATACTTACGCAGATAGATATGAAAAGTCTTTATTAAAGTTTGTGCCTATTTCCATTCTATGGAGGCCAGCCGCAAACGCAGACCCCACAATTTTATTATACCATCCCTATTTAAGTTAAAACATATTATCAAAGTATCATTATGTACATCTACATCAAAAACACTTGTAAACGTTTTTTTTTAATTTTTAAATTTTTTTATTTCCATACTTTGTGGACCAGGCGCGTATGCAGACCCCCACAATTTTAATGAATCATCATTATTCCAGATCAAACATACCCATTCCTGTGTCTTGATAGATCTTATATCATTGACTCTCGGGTATATATACTCTTGTAAACGTTTTTTTTTTTTTTAATTTTTACATTTTTTATTTCCATACTTTGTGGACCAGGCGCAAACGCAGACCCCACAATTTTATTATACCATCCCTATTTAAGTTAAAACATACTTATCAAAATATTATTATGTACATCTATATCAAAAACACTTGTAAACGTTTTTTTTTTAATTTTTAAATTTTTTATTTCCATACTTTGTGGACCAGGCACGAACGCAGACCCCACAATTTTATTATACCATCCCTATTTAAGTTAAAACATACTTATCAAAATATTATTATGTACATCTATATCAAAAACACTTGTAAACGTTTTTTTTTAATTTTTAAATTTTTTATTTCCATACTTTGTGGACCAGGCGCAAACGCAGACCCCACAATTTTATTATACCATCCCTATTTAAGTTAAAACATACTTATCAAAATATTATTATGTACATCTATATCAAAAACACTTGTAAACGTTTTTTTTTTAATTTTTAATTTTTTTATTTCCATACTTTGTGGACCAGGCGCGAACGCAGACCCCACAATTTTATTATACCATCCCTATTTAAGTTAAAACATACTTATTCTTTTCATTGCTTGGACTCTTGAGTATATATCCATTAATATCTTACATTTTTTTATATAGACGAATGTGGTTCTTGGTTTATTAAGTGTGTCTAACTGTGTCGTATATATACCCGAGAGTCAAAAGAATGAAAAGAATATGCTGTTGTCACAACCCTAATAATAATTAAGTGATCGACTTTGTGCTACGAAACAGATACTGTCAAGAATTGTGAATGTCAACTGAATTAAAGAAATAAATTGTAAGATGGTCAAGATCATGAGATTTGGAATGTAGACTTTTGTCATTCATTCATTATAATGCTCTGTAATTACATTGAGCTTTTTAAATAAGGAGTGGTTTATATAAAAACGAAATAGAATAAAGAAAATGTCCACAGTTGATTAGAATAATGAATCAAAGAAAAGAAATTCAAATTTTCTAGATGTTACACTTAATCTTAACACCGAAACTCATAGCCCCTATCATAAACCTAATCTTACGCTTTTATACGTCCATAAATCTTCTAACCACCCTAACTCAATTATAAAATCTATAGTACCATCTGTCTCTAGAAGAATTTCTGCTCTTTCTGCTGATAGAAAACCTTTTAATAAAAATGCTACTTTCTTCAATAATGCTTTATGGAACTCAGGACACAAAGAAAAGATTAAATACAACAATTATGCTCCTCCTGCAGGCCGCCTTAAATCTGTAATCACACACAATATGACTAGTAAGGGACCAGTTCAAATAACAAGATCTGCCGCTATCAATAACAATGAACCAGTCTACATTTATAATCCAAACCAAAATACTAATCGTATTACCTCTAACCCACCCAGTCGCATCAGGAGAAAGAAAAATATTTGGTTTAATCCTCCATTTAGCCTAAATGTCAAAACTAATATACCTAAGGAATTCTTCAACATTGTACAAAACTCTTTCAAATACCCACACAGATATAGTTCTATTTTCAATAAAAATTCAATCAGGATTTCTTATTCAACAATGCCTAATTTAGCACAAAGAATCTTAACATCTAATAACAAAAAAATTAAATCAGCCCAAAAAATCCCTTTCCCAATTAAACCCAAAACTAACTGTAATTGTAATAACAAACATCTTTGCCCACTCAATAATGATTGTATCCATAAAGATGTTATATATTCTTGCACTATTACTGAGCTCCCACGCAATCCTCCCATAACAGACACTAATATTTTGTCTTCAAGTTATTCTTCTTCCCATCCTCCATCTGATATAGTTACTAATCCAATACACCATTCGAGCAGCCCTTCCATCTGCAATCATACAACTAGTAATAATGATGATGATAATAATAATAATAATAATAATATTAATGAGAATAATAATATTTCTCCTAACAACCATCCTAACACTAACAACACTCATTATCCCCTCCAAAATAGTCCTCGTACAGACATTGTCCCACCATTTGTTGAACACTATGAACAAAATTCAAACTATTTAACTAATACAAATCAGCAAATTAATATTGATACCAGACCTCGAGCTTTTAATAAAGTACATACATATATCGGCGCTACTTCAACATTAAGAAAAGAATATCAAACCGCATTTCTTCTTTTAACAACCATAATTCTAATAATAACCAAGGAACTTCTCTAACCACTTTAATTAAAAAACTAAACTCTAAAAATACTCCCTTCTCAATCAAATGGACTATTATAAAAAAAAGTTAAGTCTTATACTCCAGGCTCTAAGTCATATCGCCTCTGCACAACCGAAGCTATAACTATGATTACTTCCCCTCTAAGTAACAATATAATAAATTCTAAAAATGAACTAATCTCTTTCTGTAAACATAAGTCCAAATTTAATTATGACAATTTTGAAATTACATAGTTATTACTTTTACCCTTTATATAGATATAAAATATTTTTCTTTAACTTTATCGTTTTTCGACATACTTCTTAATACTTTATAATTTAATAATCCTTTATTTTAATTCTTTATCTCTTCTTTGCATGGCCGGTTTTTTATCTGCATTTTCTGTTTTATCCTTTAAACTTTCCTATCTATCTAATATATCAATCTACCCACACTTTCATATCTTGTATGTATATTTACTTAAATTTTACTATATGAATTTACTTACTTTTTTCCCCCTGAAATTGCAGATACCGGCCATCTTCTCCCCTTAAATGATTTTTATTTTTATTTTTTATTTTTTTTATTTTTTTATTTTTTTTATTCTTATTTTACTTTATTTTATATTATATATTATATTTTATATTTTACTTTTTATTATATTTCATTTTTTATTTATTTATTTATTTTCTATTTATTTATTATATATTTATTTATTTATTTTTATTTTCCTTTTAATGTCGTTTAAAAATTCTTGCTGACATTTTTTTAAGTGATGACCTGTACATTTCAGTTGACCTATATTATTTTGCCCTATATATATTTTCGCGCCTTTAACATTTCCTGTCTGGGTCAGTTTGACTTTTGTTTCCCTTTATTTTATTTTATATTTTATATTTAACTTTATCATTTTTTTTTCTCCTTTCTCTTCCCAGATTTTTTTTATTTATAGTTATGTCTCGGAAGTAGAGTGAAAAGCACATCTTATCTTTCTTTTATTAATATTATTTTTTTCTTGTACATATTTTTGTGAATTATTCCATGGATTTCTGCCTTTGGATTATTATGGACCATCTTCTTCCAATTACGGGATTTCCTTGGATTTTACTTGTACAAATGGAAATTCTTTTAACTTTCTTGAAGTTTTACATTTGGATTTTACCGTCACTAGATTTTTTATCTTCCACCAGACTATCCATTCATGTGTAATCACCTTTTTCTTTACCATATTCCCTCTGCTTAACTTATTTTGTTTTCAGGTAAGATCTTTGACTTATTTGTTGTTTCATCAAATACTTCTGCATGCAAAATCCGATCCGCCATTTTGCTAATTCTTACTCTCTGATGAGAAGGAGAGTATTTCTTCGAAACTCCGCAGATTAAGGACTATCCATTTATCTAGTGTTTCCTTTTCAGATTAAATATGTTTTTAACTCTTTTCAAAGTGTTTTTTAACATATTTTATTAACTGTTTTCTCATATATATATATATATATATATATATATATATATATATATATATATATATGCACATAAGGTTATGAACAGTACACAGGACCTGAGAAAAGCAGGGCTGAACTGCTAGTATATATATATATATATATATATATATATATATATATATATATATATATATATATATATATATATATATGTGTGTGTGTAAATGGTTTGATCTTTTGACGTCAGTGATTTCCAAAGAAAAAAAGTGGAAAATATTAAATGTTTTCTTAAAATAATTTTCCATGAAAAGACGCAGTTAACGTTGAATTAAAACCGATTTAAAACAACTATTATATTGATACAATGCATAAAAATCGAAGATCAAATTTCGTGGTGGAACGAACACGACAAATTAAAGACTTCTGCAACATTAAATTCTCAATTTTTTAATAACGAATTAAAATCAATTGCACTGATTAACACTAATTGTATACATACATATATATACATATATATATATACATATATATATACATACATATATATATGTATGTACGCACACACATATATATATGTATATATAATGTACACATATATATATGTGTATATATATATATATTTTTTTTTATTACATTTTCACCCCATACAAGGCACATTGCCACTTTGGTGTAGGGGGTTACTATCAGGGGCAACAACTACTAGGGTACTATGTAGGAATTTGGGCAGCAAGATGTTGGTTCACGTTGCAATTGAATTTCTGCACGTCAGTACAGTTGGGGAAGCAGGGACCTGAAATGGAATTCCAAAGTCTAGCGGTTCTGGGGAAGAAACTACTGGAGTAGAAAGATCTTTTACATCTAGGGATCTCTACTGTGTGGGGGTGGGATTTTGCAGCCTGTCGGGTTTGTCGAGGGTGCTCACGTCGTGGGGGCACAAGTGTCTGCAGTTCGTCAGAGCAATCACCATTATAATACTTGCAGAACAGGCAGAGAGATGCAACGTTTCTTCGATGGACAGAGGCTGAAGCTTAGATGCCAGTTCAGGGCCTATCAGATTAGCGACTCTCTTTTGAACCTTGTCAAAGAGCGAGAGACTAGTAGCAGATGCACCAGCCCAGATATGACAGCAATACTCCCTACATGGGCGAATGGTTGCCTTATAGAGGTACAGGATACTTTCGGGTGTTAGTAGTTTTCTAGCATGGTAGAGAGAGCCCACCTTCCTTGCAGCAGCCCTGGCAATGCCCTCGATGTAATTGTTCCAACTCATGTTTCCTGTGAACGTTAGGCCAAGGAGCTTGAAAGACGTACTCTCAGATAAAGAGTCGTTAGCCATTGCTATAGGTGGTAGAAAAGGTTTCTTGTAATTATTGAATGAAACTAGTTTAGTCTTGGCGGCATTGAACGTGACCATCCATTTTTGTCCCCATTCCACTACAGATTGGAGGTCATCCTCTAGTGTTTCTGCCATTTCTATAGATATGTGTTCATTTGTTTTCCTGTCGTGTCTGTTATAGAGTGTGGTGTCATCAGCATATATACCCATCTCAGAGGAAATTTTGTTGGGGAGGTCATTTATGAATATCAGGAACAGTAGAGGTCCAAGGATAGACCCCTGGGGCACTCCCGCATTTATATCATATTGTTTAGATGTACGACCGTCGAGGACAACCTGGATGTTTCTCTTATCTAAGAAGGATTTAATTGTGTTAAGTATTCTACCAGTGATACCGCATGATCTAATCTTCCTGAGGAAACCCTCATGCCATACCCTGTCAAAAGCCTTAGATATATCTAGAGCTACCGCTCTGCCCTCCCCTGCTTTGTCCAGTGAATGGTATATACATTCAGAGATTACAGTTAGGATGTCTGCTGTGGAACGGGCTTGTCTAAATCCATATTGTTGGTCAGTCAGAAGCTTAGCATCTGTAAGATGCCGGACTAGAGCATGGTTAATTAAGGTCTCAAATATTTTGGCAAAAAGTGGGAGGAGGCTAATGAGGCGATAATTTAATGGGTCAGCTCTTTCGCCAGAATTCTTGAATACTGGTACCACAGAAGCAGTTTTCCAACAGCCCGGAAAGCAAGATTCATTAAGGCATTTGTTGTAGAGTTTGGAGAGAACTGGAGCTACTTCAGCTGAGCACTTTTTAATAGCACAGCTGGGATGAGACTGGATCCACATGCTTTTGAAGTGTCAAGGTTTTTTATGATAGCATGTACTTGAGCAGGGGTGATTTGTAGATCGTTTAGCGTGGCGTCTGTCTGCATAGGAAATTCAGGTAGGGGGTGGTTGGAAGCGTCCAGTGTGGAGTTTGAGGCAAATCGACTGGCAAGCATGTTAACCTTTTCGGTTGCTGAGCAAACAACCTCGTGATTGTTGGTTAGTGGGGGAATTGTTGATTTCCCATTATTTACTACACTGTTGTAGATTTTCCAGAAGTCACGAGTTCCTAATTTTTGTGCTTTGATGCGTTTTTTAGTGGTTTCATAAATTCTCTCTTAGCTGTCGCTATTTCTTTCTTCACGTTACTTCTAACTTCTATGTACTTCTGTCTGTTTGAATTGGACTTATGTCGGTTAAATCTGCGGTATGCATGCTACCTTTGAGCAACGGCAGTTGCGCAAGTCAAAGTAAACCATTGGGGAGAGTGGGGCTTGCTATAAAATTTCCGCATGGGAACATGCGCTTCGATTGCAGTTTTGAACCATTCAGTGGTCTCGTTTGCACACTGTTCAGCAGGAAGAGAAAAAATATTTCCCCATGGGGCATCTCTGATAAGATTTCTGATGGCTTCCCAGTCAGCCTTTTTATAATATCTCGTTGTTTTGAGCACTGGCTCTTCAGTTTTAGCTCTAGAGTTTAGGGCGATGCTGACCATTATCCCTGCATGATCAGCGTTCCCAAGTGGGTTGTCGGCATTCGTTATACAATCATCAGGAACTGTGTTCAAAAACAGATCTAGAAGTGATGTGTGTTGTTCTTCCTGGTCAGGGAAACGGGTTGGAAAAGTAACAATTTGTGATAGGGAGTGAGATATAGAGAAGCTATGAGTTGTGCTGCCCGCTGTATCTTTGTAAGTAGAGAATCCAAGCCAGTTTTTGTGGTGGACATTAAAGTCACCAAATACATGTATTTGTGCGCTAGTGTCGAGGGAGAGTGCCGTGCCTATGCTGTCAGAGACTTTGTTTATTATGGTGCAGTCCTGAGTCGAGGGAGAGCGGTAGAGAAAATAATAGTAGCTAATATTGTGTTGCATGTTTAGTGCAAAGCACATAAAGGCTTGATCATCCGATTCTAGGTTTGTTTCTCTAGTCAAGGGAAGGGTATTACGAATGTAAACTCCAAGTCCGTGCATGTGTCTGTCAGAGTCCTTACGGCAGAGTGGGAGATATCCAGGCATGTTAAAGTGGTTAGAGGGGATGGAGGAGTGTAGGTTATTCTCACTTAGTGCTAAGATATCCGGGGTATTTGTTAAGAGAAATGCTTTAACATCAGCTAAATTAGTTCTAAGCCCACGGATATTTGTGAATGCAAGCCTCAAGGGAGGAGGCAAGTTGAATTTGCTTGACCCTAAGCCTGGTTTAAGCTTATTTTTAGATTGTACTGTCATCATATTTTTTTACGAGTTTTAGTGAGGTAAGGGGGAGCTGAACAAGAGGCTATGCAGCATATGCATCATAAGTATTATCAGCTGACCCTTCTTCAACTAGGACTGTGGCCTCAGGAAAGCCCACCGGGGATGAGTGCAGGGTCCCTTTCCATGCGCGACATGGCACTACAAGCATCCCAATATTATACAACTGTTGATGGAGCAGCTGCTCTAAGCGCTACCAAAGAGTTAGGGTCCTGTACTACCAGTCGGAAAAAGCAGCCAGTAACTGTCAATCCGGTACCCTCAACCCATCAGAGGAAGGTCAATCCAATCTAATTGCTCAGGCATATATTGTACTCAAGCACTCTTAAGTGCCTAGTTTTAGGGGTGGGGTGTGTCGGGAGTTGGGAAACGGCGTTCATTGCCCTAGACAAGAAACAAGATCTTCCACTGGGTGTTTCTGTCGAATCACTGTGATAGTATCTCTGCACCTGACTAATAGGCAAAGAAGGAGTATGGAAGCCGGCGATAGACAGAACTTATCTACTCCTTAAGCAATTTAGGTTTGCAAACCGGTAATTTGTTTGAGTCACCAGCTCTAGGAAGGTTTGTCATCCGAGACTGAAGAGGCCTCCCTCCCCTTTGGTTTAGTTTCAGAGTTTTCCTTCTCCTAGACGGATGATCTGGGAAGATCTACTGGGTCCGTCAGCACTGAGAGGGTTTGCTCCGCGCCTGGGTTCTCATCCAGGTATTTCTGTGACCCCGCGTGGTTAGTTAATGTTACTGGGTTAGTTTGTAGAGGTTATATATCTGCTGAATAGTTAGTTTGTAGAGGTTATATATCTGCTGAATAGTTAAGAAAGGAGATAATGTGGTTTGAGGCTTTCCTTTATGTACACACATATATTTATGTACACACACACACACACACATATATTTAAATAAAATACTAGGCGGAAGTTTCTCGAGCGCTCTTTCGGCTATCATCTCGTCAGGAGTAAATCGATAGCAATCTAAATAATATTGTAACGAAAATAAAGAGTTCTATTGGGGAACTTATTAAATGTGCCAACGTTTAAAAACGATTAAAATATTGGCACAACGAGGGAGAAAAAAAAAGCGGGAGAAAAAATTTCAAAGTTCCCCAAAGAGAAACAATGCGTTTGATGTTTCTTTTTGCCGGCACAAAGAAGGTTGACGCACCGCGATAGAGATGGCCTCCAAAATCTTTAAATGGTTTTTGGAGTCTGCTCTATGTAGCACCTCAAACCAATCTATTTTATATCTATCGGCACAGCACGGGTTGTCAACGAAATGCTGGCCAATAGCAGAGTCCAAGGCTGCAGAAGGAGGGAGACCACCAAACCCCATCCTCCCTTGTCTGATCTTCGATGGAACATGCTATATATGTATATTACATATATATATATATATATATATATTCATAAGAGAAAGAAAATTACAACTGTAAGTTGAACTTTACAATCAAAATGTATTGTTCGACTGAATACTCCAACAAACAATTTACAAAGTCTTTATTCCGCGGAGTTTCAGAGAATGCTATTCTTGCTATTCTTCCCATCAGAGGACAGAAATAAATCAGCAAATTATATTTGTAGCAATGCTAGAATTTGTTAGTTATGGCATTAAGTGAAGCCACAATTTATTGGCTGCTGGAAAACTGCTTCTGTGGTACCAGTTTACAAAACTGCTTCTATGGTACCAGTTTATAAGAATTCTAATGAAAGAACTAACCCAATAAATTATTTCCCCATTAGTCTCCTCCCTCTTTTAATCAAAATATTTGAGTCCTTAATTAATCAAGCTCTAGTTCACCACCTTACAAGCCCGTTCTATTGCAGATATTCTAACTGTAATCTCTGAACGTTTATACCAAGCACTGGATAAGGCAAGGGAGGGGAGGGCAGTAGCTCTAGATATATCTAAGGCTTTTAACAGGGCATGGACTTCTCATAAAAATAAAATCCTATGGTATTACTGGACGAATTCTTAGCATAATTAGATACTTCTTAAATGAGAGAAGAATCCAGGTTGTCCTCGATGAGCGTACGTCAAAAAAATTTGATATAAATGTGGGAGTACCTCAGGGATCGATCCTTGGACCTTTATTATTTCTGATATTCATAAATGACTTACCTGACAAAATTGTCCATGAGATGAGTATATTTGCCGACGACACCAGGCTCTTTAGTAGGCGTGTGGGGAAAACTAATGTGCACATATCTAAGGTAATGGCTGAAACCCTAGAGGAAGTCTGTAGTTGACATCCCTCCAGGGGATTAATGGACTATCTCATGACGTCACTTCCGTTCGTGACGTCACTTCCGATCGGACAAATGTTTATTTACAAACAAACTTGGGTCATCATCAAAGTGTAGTATCTGTTCTTCAGATGCTACACGTCAATTTCTTGTTCTCTATTAGTGGAGGAGAAATCCTTCATGACTGAGACAATTTTTATTTTTGTTCCTTTTCTCCACATTAAAAAACGACCCTGGTGTCTAACTCTGCCCTCGTGGGGAGGCATTGTAAATAGGAACCAACAGTGAGCCTTGCTTTATTGCCAATTTAAGTGGCAGGTGAAATACATTTACGACAGGGCTCTACCAAAAGCGGGGGCTTAATTATAGTCATCCTCTAAAAGTATAAGCCATTTTTAGTTTCAGAACAGTTTCAGATGGTTCGCTGTTACACACACGTCCTGGGAGGTGACTTGTTTGTAGTAGACAGTTCCACAGAACAAAATATTCTTACCGTGTCGAAACCCGGGAAAAGAACATGTGAAATTGCTCCAGAAAAGGTTTAATATTTATGAAGCAATTCTGGTTTCTGATTGGTTGGTAGCAGAATGTGAATTAATTTGATTTGTCAGTTCTTAGCAGCATCGTTTATAAATAGAATCGTCCGACTGTGTGGGATCATACCCCCATTATAGAACTTCACTATGATGGGATGTGTCTCCTAGCGGCTTCGGCTGCAGAGAGACAGGGTAGTACATGTCAAGGATTCATCACTTGACACTCAGCCCAGGATTCGTCACTTGACACTCAGCCTGAGGTACACTGCCTGGGAAATACCTAGGAGGTCCACCCTCCCAGGTCTTGCCACCGGGCTTTCCGGTGGGGCAAGTTTATTGCTTGCTGCCTGAGGCGCCCCGACCAGGGAATGCCGACAGGGTTACTCAGGCAATTTTTAAAATTGCAGGTGTGCCCCTCCTTTAGGGGAGCCTGCGGGGTTCCCACTTTCCAGGCCTTGTGCCAAATAATGCTGATGTGGGCAGCATTTAAATGACTACCCCATTATAGAACCAAAATATTGCAACACTTCCACATGCAGTACTGTGTTTCAATTAATTACAATTATTTATATCGTGTAAAGGGGTGGGGGGTCATATGAAGACATATTGAATAGTCGGGGGTACATACTGGAAACAATATATAATGGGGTCTCTGAACAGTTCATATTTATAACATACAGGAGATGCGAATTCATTACTGGAGGAGGGGGAATGTGCAATACATTTCTTTTAAATCGGAGAAGGAGAATCATTACTGATGATGGGGGAGGGGACAGACAATCATTATTTTGAGAGGGTGTCATACAAAGTTCGTTTAAGATGATGATAGTCAATCCTTTTGTGGAATGACGACACACGAAGACAACAGTTTACAAATATAGATGATTCTTTATTCTTACCTGCTGGATGATTGATGGTCAGGGATTCAAGCCTTTATGACTACATGGCCTCCTCTTCCACTTTTGCGTCCGAGGGCATCGGCTCTCACTAAGTCGCTCTCTAACTCTCGTCTCTGATCCTGACTGTTTTTCACTTCAAACCCTGTCTCAATATATTGGGAATATCCTTTCTTGATGACATCAAAGGTGTGGCCAAACATTGTGACTCCTCACATTTCAAATTATATGTGTGCTTGTACATGCGCCTACAAAGAAATCCCTAAATTGAATTGTATCGTTTTTTACCTATTTTGTTATCAGGTCTCACTAAGTTGTTGTCGAACCCTGCCTCAATATATTGAGAATCTCCTTTCTTTATGACGTCAGAGGTGTGGTCAACTAATGTGGCTTTATCACATTTCAGTTTACCCGTGCACTTTGCACATGTATCTTGGTAAACAAAAGAAATTTCTAAATTTAATTTTAACCTGAATACAACATATAACGGAGATTCCAAACAAAGGATGATAATGAAATTTATATAAATTACACACACAGTTCATATTTATAACACATAGGAGATGCGAATTCATTATTGAAGGAGGTAAATGTGTAATACATTTCTTTTAAATCGTAGGGGGAGAATCATTACTGATGATGGGAGAGGGGACAGACAATTAATAGTTCATTGTATGGCTCCCTACATCGCCTTTGAAATAACACTGTAGCAGTAGTCACCCTGCTCAAATGCTAGCAGACTTGGACTATGCTGACGACGTTACACTCCTTGAGAATTGTATTGAGTATGTATCTAAATCGATCTTCTAACTCATCGTTGCTTTCATCGGATGGATCAGAAATTGACTGTGTTGACGACTTCAAATATCTGGGAGGCTATTCCAAAAGCGAATATGATATGATTAGGCTCATGCTAGCATGGAGTTTACTTCATTCTTTAGAGAAAGTACGGGAATCTCCAATCAAGAAAGAAACCAAGACTAAGGTCTTCAAAGCCTGCATCAGCTCAGAATCATGGACGCTAAGCATATCATGCTAAAAACATCTCGATAGTAAATATACAAGATTGGCCAAGATCAAAGTATAGTATCTGTTCTTCAGATGCAGCACTTCCATTTCTCGTTCTCTTTCAGTGGAGGAGAAATCCTTCACGACTGAGACGATTTTTATTTTTGTACCTTTTCTCCACGTTAAAAAACGACCCTGGTGTCTAACTCTGTCCCGTGGGGAGGCATTGTAAATAGATACAACATATCCTGGAAAAGTCACCCAACAAACAAGTCATTGTTTGGTTCCCTACCTCGTCTTTCCAATATTGTGAGAAAGATACGTCTAGCACTTGCCGCTCATATTAGTCGCCATGACGAACAGGCAGGAAAGTTCCTACATTGGACTCCAGTCGCAAAAAGGGAAGTTGGACGACCATGTGTGACATTAAAATCCATTACTGAAGAGGAAACTGGTCTGGTAGGAAATGAGCTAGTTGCTGTAATGGCCGACTGAGAACTCTGGCAATCGGAATTTGTTTACGTTTCACCTTTGTCGACTGATGAAACAACAGCAACAACAATAACGGCCTTTTAAGTGCAATTGTTTGTATCTCGCTTGCACTTTGTTCACCGGGTAGTTTCTGAAATTGTAATTACTGGAATGATGAAGATTTTCCGCAGAGTCTTATTTCTTTTCATGCGTACTTAAGACTTGTTTCTTTTTAGTTTGCGTGAATAACCATGCGTGTTTTATAAAAACACAAATATCTATTTTTAAAATAAAATATTTCATCCTTCGTTAAAGCAACAAAAGATTCGAATTATGAATGAAGCAGTTGAACGGTTAAGAGAGCGGAAGTTGAGTGGAGTATCTCAACAGACAGATGCGATGATGCTGGGAAAAAGGGAGGTATATAATAAGGGGGTAATTTAATACTAATTGAATACATTGCATGACGGGATTGGAAGGCCTCATCGCCTATTCCCCCCCATCTCTCTCTCTCTCTCTCTTTCTTTATATATATACATATATCGTATATATATATCATATATATATATATATCATATATATATATATCATATATATATCATATATATATATATCATATATATATATCATATATATATCATATATATATATATATCATATATATATATATCATATATATATATATCATATATATATATCATATATATATCATATATATATATCATATATATATATATCATATATATATATCATATATATATATCATATATATATATCATATATATCATATATATATATCATATATATCATATATATATATCATATATATATATATATATATATATGATATATATATCACATATATATATATATCATATATACATATATCATATATATATATATATATATCATATATATATATATATATAAAATTTTAGTCATTCGATAAATTTGAAAATTTATGATGTGAAATGGTTAAATTTCACATCAAAAGATTTTTAGTATTCTATGTAAGACAAAGAATACATTTGAAATATTTTTTTTTTTTTTTTTTACACAGTGATCACCACTTATCAAGGCCCGGAAGCCACTCAGGGATAAGGGTTATTGCAAGTACATTACGTTAGTGAGGAGATTTGCTGAAATGTTTACTTAAGGGGGCGGTTCATTAGGAATTTGTTAACATTGGACTTGAAGACAACCAAGTTGTAGTCCAGAGGGAAGCAGGCAGACGGAACAGAGTTCCACAGGCGTGCACTTCTAAGAAAGAAGCTTTGTTCATGGAATCCGCGTTTTGATTTAGGCACAGATATAGAGTGGGGGAAATTTTTCACAGTGGATTCAGCTAGACGGGTGTTTTTCGTGAAAGATTGGCGAGGGGGGACCAGAGACTGGAGTTCAGACGAGCATCTGCCATGGAAATAACGATAAAACAAGGATAGGCTCGCAACGTCTCTTCTGTGGGAGAGAGGTTGCAGGGTAGAGAAAAGGGCATCCCCCACTAAGCCACAAAGTCTATTTTGTACTCTGTCAAGGCAGGATAGGCTGTTTTTAGCAGCTCCTGCCCAGATATGGCAACAGTATTCCATCCTTGGACGTACTTGGCTTTTATATAGATAGAGAATTGCATCAGTAGTGAGATATCTTCTGGAGCGGTAGAAGGATCTCACCATCTTTCCAGCGACCTTGGCAACAGACTTGATGTACGTGTTCCATTTCAGATCAGGAGTAAAGGTCAAACCCAGAAGCTTGTCAAAACACGGGGCCTCACCCAGACGAGAGCCATCCATCACAATTGATGCCAGATGGGGATCAGAGTGTTGATGATGTAAGGATAGGAGTTTGGTTTTGGATGCATTAAAGGTAACCAGCCACATCTTCTCGCACTGAACCACGCGCTCGAGATCAGAGGAGAGAGAATCAGAGAGAACTTTGTCATTTACAGCCTTTGATTTGAAATATTATAACTCCTTATCTTTTAAGATTTCGATGTCCACCATCTCTTCAGATGAGAAAATATTAGCAAAGAGTTATAATGGTTTACACCTTATTTGCTAAAGTCAGTGAGGCATGGAAAATCACAATTAAAAGTCCTTTAAGTATTTAAATGAAATAGAGTAAGGGAAGTTAATGAAAGGGATATAAAAATTAACATTCAAATTGCATGGTAAAATCCGAAGTGAATATCTTTGATAGCAGTGTTGTAAAATGATCCAAACTGTATTTTGAGTAATCCACATCACAATGTAATGATCCGAATTAGGCATTTTCCTGGAACAATTTTCTTTGTTTATATCATGAATCCGGTAAAAAAAAATTATATAGGTCCGGCAGATCTGTTTATTAATAAACATATAATTTAATATATTTAATATTTTTTTATAATTATAGAACATGAGCTTGAAATTCCACTCCAGAATAATTTCAAATTGTTAATAAAATAAAATAAAACCGCAAATTAAGAGCAATTTTTTTATTTAGAATATTACTGCCATTAATATTTTGTAAGACTTATAATCACAGGTTTCCACACCAGTTGATTGTAAAATATCTTTTTTCTGAAGTGTGTGTGTGTGTGTGTGTGTGTATTATATATATATATATATATATATATATATATATATATATATATATATATATATATATATATATATATATATATAAAGAGAGAGAGAAAGGAAGAAGGAGAATAGACTAAAAATATATAATTTGCCCCTTGTTGAAATTCAATTATTCTTAATTTTTGGATATCTTTCTACCTGGAATAAATATATATATTTCATGAAAAATGACAAACAATGTCGTTTTTGAAGTTTTTACTCCAAAACAAGTAATAATTCAAGGGCAGTGCTCCAACCTGGGGATCACGTTTGCAGATCCACAGGTGCACTCGTGGGGTGGGGGTGGGGGGCGTTGTTGGGTATGGTTGGTCCATGGAACAACCCCGGTTTCACCCCACTCCTGAATATATAATGGAGCACACAGGCGAAAAACGACAGTGGAGTCAGAGTCGAAGACTAACAAGAGAGACCCTAACCCTAACCCTCTCTTCCTCTCCACGCCAACCTCACCGATATATCGAAAGACTCTGTGAAGTCGGACATTTGTACTGTAACAAACTGTTCCCCAGTTCGATACAAAAAAACACCTGACGAAGGCCGGAGGGCAAAACGGCTGAAACGTTGTGACAATAACAACCAAGATGAGGAAGTCAGTCCGACAATCTCAATCAATGAAAACACCTCATCTAAAAAATACAGACAATTACTATTGTACTGTAAAGACAATTATTCATGTAAAGACGACATGATTCCATTTCCATTTGATGAAAACCGATTTTTTTTTTTTTGTTGACCAAACAATGGACAAATATATAAATACAGGGTGTGCCAAAAGAAGCTGATGGTTAAAAAAAAAAAATTCATAACTTTCTGAATTTTTCATATATTTCTTTTTTCAGATCATCTAGAGTAACCCTAACCCTAACCCTAACCCTTCCAAGGTCATCATGAGCCATTACACTACTGACAACGGATATTTATCGTAGAGTCGTATTTTCGGTTGAATAAGTCAATATCAGAAACTCAAAGAGAATTTCGACGGAACTTCAACACAAGAAATTCCCCTACTCCCTATGCAATGTGTGACCTCCCTAAGTCTGGTAGACCCCGTACGGCAAGAAGTGATGAGAATCGTCAGAGATTAGCATAGAGTGTGGCCGAGGATCCATCCACATCAGTAAGAAGGAGGTCATGTCAAATTGGGGTTTCTCAATCATCTCTTCACAGAATGCTTCATGAAGAGGGCAGATTTCAATATAAAATTCAATTGTTGCAAGAGCTTCAACCAAACGATCCGAAAAAAAAGCTGGAATACGCAATGCAATTCCAAGATTTGGCCAATGGAGGATCCAAACTTTCTCAAAAACCTCATTATGTCCGATGAGGCCCATTTTCATCTGAATGGGTTCATAAATAAGCAAAATTGCAGGATTTGGGGATCATAAAATCCCCACACAACAGCACAACGGCAATTACACCCTTAAAAATGTACAGTATGGTGTGGAGTAACGGCGGATGAAGTAATTGGAATTGGTGGACATTTGAGTAACATCATTTTTCATAACTAAAATTAGACCTTGCATAAATAAAATTAGAATGAGTAGAGTATATTAATTATCTTATCAAGGCCTGGAAGCCACTCGGGGATAAGAATTATTGCGTGTACAGTAATCAATGGGACAATATCGTTAGTAATGGAGATTTGATAAAGTGTCTTACTTAAGGGGGCGGTTTATCAGAAATTTGTTTACGTTGGACTTGAAGACATCCAAGTTGTAGCCAGGTGGGAAACAGGCAAACGGAAGAGAGTTCCACAGGCGTGCAGTTCTAAGAAAGAAGCTTTGTTCATGGAATCTACGTTTTGATTTAGGCACAGATAAAGAGTGGGGAAAATTATTGACAGCGGTTTCAGCTAGACGGGTGTTTATCGTGAAAGATTGGCGATGGGGGGACCAGAGATTGGAGCTCAGACGAGCACTTGCCATGGAAGTAACGATAAAACAAAGACAGGCTCGCAACGTCTCTTCTGTGGGAGAGAGGTTGCAAGGAAGAGAAAAGGGCATCCCCCACTAAGCCACGAAGTCTATTTTGTACTCTGTCAAGGCAGGATAGGCTATTTTTAGCAGCTCCTGCCCAAATGTGGTAGCAGTACTTCATCCTTCGACATACTTGGCTTTTATATAGATAGAAAATTGCATCAATAGTGAGATATCTTCTGGAGCGGTAGAAGGATCCCATCATTTTCCCAGCATCCCTGGCAACAGATTTGATGTACGTGTTCCATTGCAGGTCAGGAGTAAAGGTCAAGCCCAGAAGCTTCTCAAAACATGGGGCCTACCTTAGACGAGAGCCATGCATTTCTATTTATGCTAGATGGGGATCAGAGCGTTATCTAACTCTGTATGCATTACATTTAGATACTACTAGCAGGGTGGGGGGCCTGCCTTTGCCCCATCATAAAATACGCTTAAATATGATATTTTAATTTATTAAGCTTTTGTACATATTAATAAAAAGTCATGATTTCAAAAGTCAAAAAAGTATTCTGGTGCCATCAACTAGAATTGAAACCAAAATCAAAACTGTAGCAGATGTGGCAGCAGTACTCCATCCATGGACGTACTTGGCTTTTATTTTTTTTTATTTTCAGTCTTCATCTGTGTATTTGTGTCTTGTCTTAACTGATAGAATTGCATCAAAACCCATGAATTGTTTATTACTGGATTCGAGTTTATGGTCTTTTATTTGCATACTGAGAACGCTTTTATGACAAGTAAATACAAGGTAAAAGTAGTCCATAAAATGTAGTAGGTAAGAGGAACATCCTTTTAGTGTTAGGGTTAGGGTTAGGGATGGGAGCCTTTACAAAATGAAAAGAAAGCCTTCTTCTAAGCCTGAACTTTTAGAATCATTGTGTTGGGCATGGCAAAAAATTCTTAAAGATGATATTCATTAACTGATCAATACGATGCCTAAAAGGGTCCTTGCATTAAAAACAGCAAAAGGAATAATAATAATAATAATAATAATAATAATAATAATAATAATAATAATAATAATAATAATAAACTGCTTAGTAAAATCCAAATTTCACATTGGCATACTCTTCAGGTTCAGAACCAACCTAAAATACTCCCGATGGCTCTTCTCAACTGATGCCCCAGTCTGTCGTTCGTCTTATTGGAACAATATCTTCGATGGTTCAAAGTTTATAAAAATGGAACAATGGCCGTTATCAAAAATAACATATATTATATTATAAGCGATAGTTACAAAAAAAAAAAAAAGAGAGAAAAAAACAAAACAATCAAAAATATAAAAAGGAGAAGGTATGGTTAAGGGTAGAAAGGAGTGAAAGAAAGATTTTAAAGTAGGTAAATAGAGAGGAAGAGTGAGAATGAGAGAGAGAGAGAGAGAGAGAGAGAGAGAGAGAGAGAGAGAGAGAGATGGAAATAAACAAAAAAGAAAAATGTCAGAGAAGTGGGAGAAGAACAACTTGCTTCCCTTCTTTCGCAAACTCTTACGCTAAGTTATTAAATTTGTGACCATTTATTTTTGATTTTGTTCTATAAATGATATGTTTATTGAAATAAATTATTTCTATGGGTGTCGATTCTTTTTTGTTATGTCTGTGTGCATGCATATATATATATATATAAGGTTGTACATGGATAACCAAGCAATATCGAAATGTGTTCAGTGGGGGAAAAAGAGCTGTCTAATCAAAAGGAAGAAATAGCATCTTTAATGAGGTTAACTTTTCAGCTGCCATTTTTTTTTTTTTGTTAAAACTTTTGAAATTTTTATTTTTTGATTGCAAAATTCACTTTCAAACTCTGATGAGTTAACATCTAAATGTTGATAGATGCATACAGGTTCTTCCTAATGTTTATATAATTTTATTTATAAAACCTCTATTAGTTAATCCTATCAATATACTTAAACTTGTATGTGTGTATATATACATACGAAAACTTAGAAATATACAAAAGAATGACATTAAACATACAAGTTAAATCAAGTTAATGTGAAAGTTTTAGTTAATAAATTTTTTTTTTTTTTTATTACATTTTCACCCCAAACAAGGTACATTGCCACTCAGGTGTAGGGGGCTACTATCAGGGTCAGCAACTACGGGGGCACTATGTAGGGATTTGGGCAGCAAGATGTCGGTTCACGTTGCACTTGAACTTCTGCATGTCAGTACAGTTAGGGAAGCATGATCCTGGAATGGAATTCCAGAGTCTAGCGGTTCTGGGGAAGAAACTATTGGAGTAGAAGGATCTTTTGCATCTAGGGATCTCTACTGTGTGGGGGTGAGATTTGGCTGCCTGTCGGGTTTGTCGAGGGTGTCTGCGACGTGGGGGCACAAGTGTCTGCAGTTCGTCAGAGCACTCACCATTAAAATACTTGTAGAACAAGCAGAGGGATGCAACGTTTCGTCGATGGGACAGAGGCTGAAGCTCGGATGCCAGTTCAGGGCCTATCAGATTGGCGACTCTTTTTTGAACCTTGTCTAGGAGCAAGAGACTAGTAGTAGACGCACCAGCCCAGATGTGACAACAATACTCCATACATGGGCGAATGGTGGCCTTATAGAGATACATGTAATTTATCTACACAAATTAAAAAAAATAAAAATCACATGATGACAAGTCCGGGGAACATGGTGGCCATAACCCTTTGCTTATTGTTCTCTCTTCTGTAAACATGCCATGAACTTGTATCAGTGATCTGTAAGATTTGTAGCACCATCTTTTTGGAAAAAGAATTGCATTTTGTCTTGTGGTGTCAGTTGGTCTGTAAGAGAAAGATTAGATAGCTCGGGCTACTTTTAAGTGGACCATCTTGCACTACTTAACAGATAGGAGAATCGGAAATCAAAGAAACTCTGTCACCAAAATATGTCTAGCATAGAAGTGTGAAAAACCTCAAAGCCCACTAATTCATTGTAGTTGTTTTTTCAGGTTTCTCAATGCTGATGGACCGGACAAAAAGCCAAACTTTTTTCTTTTTTTGGCACAACTAAAATAAATTTACATCGTTTTTTTTTATGTTATTATGGTGTATGTACCTGTACCTGGACTCCCAATTTAGAATGCCCTTGTGTCTCACTGGGAAGATAAATAAATAGAATGACACATAATTAATAACACCTGTAACTAAATCATTTCCTTTCAAAATGAAATTCTACTTTTTTAGGCGATTATGTGTGACTGAACATTCTAAAAAACTTGGCAGAAAAAAGCAAAAACGAAAAGGATTAATTTAGAATTTGGACTGAGGGATCAGTTTCTTCTATAAATTTAATTTTTTACCACTTAACCCAAATCTGACTGGAATGATCATAAAACCACACTCAATCATTTAATAAAGTTAATAATATCCCCCAAACTGCCTTAAAACACTAGAATAGTTTAGAAATTCAGGTTTCTTTTACACTAGAGGGAGGTACCCGGTGTTGCCCGGGTGTTTGGAGGTGTGTGTGTTGGAGGGGGGGGGGGGTAGATCAAAACAACCCTGTTAAAAAAAAAACAACGTTGGCCGGGTGTTTGGAGGTGTAAAAGAAAAAAAAAGTTTTAGTAGGAAGGTAAGCTTGAACCCTGAAGTCTTGACGCGAAGGTGGAAACAAAACGGAAAAAAAGCCTGCGACCTAACCATCTCGGCCACGAGGGGAGAGGAAGTGATAGGTGTCTTAAGTTAACGTTTATAAAGTGAAATTAACAGGTGTGAGAAAGTTAAGTCGCCTGATGTTTGACCTAGTTTCCCCCCGCCCCATCATTCGCTTTCTGAAGATGCGGTGATCAAAAAAATATCTAAAAAATAGTGCGTAAAAGTCGGGCAAATTAAATACACACACAACCCCCGTTCTTAAGTTGTAGATATCATCATTTAGACGTGATATAAAAAGCTATAAGAAATAGTAACCTCACCCCCAAGAATCCCAGCGAAAAAAGCCTTTTGCGGACGTACACAAAAATGCTCACACACACACACACACACACACACACACACATATTTTCGGTTTTATATATAGACTAGCAGGGCTACCCGGCGTTGCTCGGGACCGTATAAACAATGAAAAAACAAAAGCAGATATTGAACATATGTTTGATTCTTAGGGGAGAGGAATCTTTCATCTCTATGTATTATTTGTTTTATCTACCCTAGGACTGATATTGTTCATGTTTTATCCCTAGCATAGGTAATTTACAGCATGTATATGAAATTGTTTTACCTTAGGGAGAAGAGAACAGGTAATATACAACATAATGTGTCTATATTACATCCCTGGCAACGCCTAGAAACCAGCTAGAACATGTATTTCAGTCAATCTTTATTATATCCTGGGCTATGCCGGGAAACCAGCTAATCTCTTTTTAGTGACTTGACCACCAAAATACCTCCCTAAGTGTGTCCTTTCTTTTGAACTTATTAGATATAGGTATCTAGAAATGTGTGTGAAATTTTGTTGAATGCATTGTTCACTATGATTTTCTTATTGTTCTACACAATATCAACTGTAGCGAAATAACACAGTAAACTTAGTGTAGTGTTAGAATAAAGAGCAAAGGAAAAAATTAGAATCATATTTTGTAATTGCAAATCTAAATTTGCTAGCATGTACCAGTATTTGCCAGGTTGTGGAAATTTGGAACTTATAACATATGTAGTGGCCTTTTCCTAGATACCTATTGCTAAAAATTATACTTTCATTTTGTTAGAAAAATCTCTCTTCAGATGCCCTGCATCATTCAAAATAAAAACAAATATTTTTATAATTGTTTCAGTATATTGCTACACAATGTGAAAGTTTTTAACGTTTGTAAAAAAAATCATGAATGTGCTTATATTGCAAAAAAGAAAATATCAGTGCACAGTATTGAAAGTGTTTGAGATTCAAAAGTCTGTAACATTTCTACTAACTTCATAAGATGTCATGTGAGAAACTGAATTGAATATCAAGACATTATCTGAAGCGTTTTTATTTTGGTGTAACATATGTGTTTACAGTGAACCTTAACTTTTAATAAACAGATTGGTATGCAATGACATAGGCTAAGAATCTTTAAAATATATATAAATTGGAAAAATGTGTGAACAAATGAAAAAAAAATGATCCGCTCCACTTGATGACATCAAGCACAGTAATATTTTAGTGAAGAAAATATGAAATTGATGTTCAGTGATTAGTTTGGATGAATGAGAAAATGTAATTGTTTGATGCATAAAAATAACTCAGTTGCTGTATTTAATATTAAGCAGCAAAATATAGTGATTTGAATATTTGGGAAAACATCAAACCAGATTATGTAAAAAGAAAAAAAAAAGATGAAATTAGAAAATATATATTTTATGTTTATGAGTTCTGCCAATCAAAATTTTGTGGCAGAAATTGGGTGATTACCATGCAATTTTATTTTGGTAAAATTCTTAAATTATTAGAATGTTTATTATAATTTCTAATTAGTGACTTGTTATAATCAAAATCCGCCCTAAAGAGTGTCCTTTCTTTTATTAGGTATCAGAGTAGGTATCAAGATTTCTACTTCTATATAAATGTGATATTTCAGATCTGTACATAAAAAATTTGTTGAATATATAGGTTGAGAATTGTTCTGTGTCGCTCTCTCTCACACACACACGCATTCTCACTTTTATAGATATAATAGATAGATTACTCTAGATATATTTCCATATGTCTGAATACCCTATATACAAATTTTCAAATCTGTAGATAAAAAAATTTGTTGAGTATATAGGTTGAAAATTGTTCTCTCTCTCTCACACACACATTCTCAATTTTAGAGATATAATAGATAGATTATGCTAGATATATTTCCATATGTCTGAATACCCTATATACAAATTTTCTAATCTGTAGATCAAATATTTGTTGAATATATAGGTTGAAAATTGTTCTTACTCTCTCTCTCTCTCTCTCTCTGGCTACCTCACACACACATTCTAACTTTTATAGATATAATAGATAGATTATGCTAGATATATTTCCATATGTGTGAATACCCTATATACAAATTTTCTAATTTGTAGATAAAAAATTTGTAGAGTGCATAGGTTGAGAATTGTTCTCTCTATCTCTCACGCACACACATTCTAACTTTTAAAGATATAATAGATTATGCTAGATATATTTCGATATTTCTGAATACCCTATATATAAAAATTTGTTGAATGTATAGGTTGAGAACTGTTCTCTCTCTCTCTCTCTCTCTCTCGCTCACACACACACACATTCTCACTTTTATAGATATAATAGAAAGATTATCCTAGATATATTTCTATTTGTATGAATACTCTATATACACATTTTAAAATCTGTAGATAAAGAATTTGTTGAGTATATGGGTTGAGAATTGTTCTCTCTCTCTCTCTCTCTCTCTCTCACACACACACACACATTCTCACTTTTATAGATATAATAGATTATGCTAGATATATTTCCATATGTCTGAATACCCTATATACAAATTTTCAAATCTGTAGATAAAAAATTTGTTGAGTATATAGGTTGAGAATTGTTCTCTCTCTCTCTATCACACACATTCTCACTTTTATAGATATAATAGACAGATTATGCCAGATATATTAAAATATGTCTGAATGCCCAATATACAAATTTTGAAATCTGTAGATAAAAAATTTGTTGTATACATAGGTTGACAATTGTCCTCTCTCTCACACACACACACATTCTCACTTTTATACATATAATAGATAGATTATGCTAGATATATTTCTATATGTCTGAACACCCTATATACAAATGTTCAAATCTGTGGATAAAAAATTTGTTGAATGTATAGGTTGAGAATTTTTATCTCTCTCTTTTTCTCTCTCTCTCTCTCTCGCTATCTCACACACACGCATTCTCACTTTTATAGATAAAATAGATAGATTATGCTAGATATATTTCCATATGTCTGAATACCCTATATACAAAGTTTCAAATCTGTAGATAAAAAATTTGTTGAATATATAGGTTTAGAATTGTTCTCTCTCTCTCTCACACACACATTCTAACTTTTGTAGTTATAATAGATAGATTATGCTAGATATATTTCCATATGTCTGAATACCCTATATACAAATTTTCTAAACTGTAGGTAAAAAATTTGTTGAGTATGTAGGTTAAGAATTGTTCTCTCTCTCTCTCACACACACACACACACAAGTTCTCACTTTTATAGATATAATAGATAGATTATGCTAGATATATTTCTATATGTCTGCCTACCCTATATACAAATTTCCAAATCTGTGCCCAAAAATGTGTGGAATATATAGGTTGAGAATTGTTCTCTCTCTCTCTCTCTCACACATATTCTCACTTTTATAGGTTATATAGGTTGAGAATTTTTTGCTCTTTCCATCACTCACATTCACACTTTTATAGATATAATACATAGATTATGCCAGATATATTTACATATGTCTGAATACCCAATATACACATTTTCAAATCTGTAGATAAAAAATTAGTTGAATATATAGGTTGAGAATTGTTCTCTCTCTCTCTCTTTCTCTCTCTCTCACACACACATTCTCACTTTTATAGATATAATAGATAGATTATGCTAGATATATTTCCATACGTCTGAATACCCTATATCCAAATTTTCTAATATGTAGATAAAAAATTTGTTGAATATATAGGGTGAGAATTTTCCTTCCTCTCTTTCTCTCTCTCTCTTTCTCACACACACACAAGCTGAAAATTGTTCTCTCTCTCTCTCTCTGACTCTCTCTCTCTCTCTCACACACACACACATGGTCATTTTATAGATATAATAGATAGGTTATGCTAGATATATTTCTATATGTCTGAATACCCTATATACAAATTTTTAAATCTGTAGATAAAAAATTTGTTGAGTATATAGGTTGAGAATTGTTCTTTCTCTCTCTCTCACACACACATTCTCACTTTTATAGATATAATAGATTATGCTAGATATATTTCCAAATGTCTGAATACCCTATATACAAATTTTCAAATCTGTAAAGATAGAATTTGTTGAATATATAGGTTGAGAATTGTTCTCTCTCTCTCTCTTTCACACACATTCTCACTTTTATAGATATAATAGATAGATTATGCTAGATATATTTCCTTATGTCTGAATACCCTATATACAAATTATCAAATCTGTAGATACAAAATTTGTTGAGTATATAGGTTGAGAATTGTTCTCTCTCTCTCTCTCTCTCTCTCACTCACTCACTCACTCACTCACTCACACACACACACACACATTCTACCTTTTATAGATATAATAGATTATGCTAGATATATTTCCATATGTCTGAATACCCTGTATACAAATTTTCAGATCTGTACATAAAAATTAGTTGAATATATAGGTTGAGAATTGTTCTCTCTCTCTCTCTTCTCTCTCTCTCTTTCACACACATTCTCACTTTTCTAGATATAATAGATAGATTATGCTAGATATATTTCCATATGTCTGAATACCCTATATACAAATTTTCTAATCGGTAGATAAAAAATTTGTTGAATATATAGGGTGAGAATTGTACTTACTCTCTCTCTCTCTCTCTCTCTCTCTCTCTCACGCACACATTCTCACTTTTATGGATATAATAGATAGATTATGCTGGATATATTTCCATATGTCTGAATACCCTATATACAAATGGTCAAATCTGTAGATAACAAATTTATTGAATAGATAGGTTGAGAATTGTTCTCTCTCTCTCTCTCTCGCAACCTTACACACACAACCACACGCAAACATTCTGACTTTTATAGATATAATAGATCGATTATGCTAGATATATTTCCATATGTCTGAATACCCAATATACAAATTTTCAAATCTGTAGGTAAAAAATTTGTTGAATATATAGGTTGAGAATTGTTCTCTCTCTCTCACACACTCACATTCTCACTTTTATAGATATAATGTATAGATTATGCTAGATATATTTCTATATGTCTGAATACCCTATATACAAAGTTTAAAATCCGTAGATAAAAATACGTTGAGTATATAGGTTGAGAATTGTTCTCTCTCTCTCTTACGCACACACACACACACACACACACACACACACACACACACACACATTTTCACTTTTATAGATATAATAGATAGATTATGCTAGATATATTTCCATATGTCTGAATACCCTATATACAAATTTTCAAATCTGTAGATAAAAAATGTATTGAATATATAGGTTGAGAATTGTTGTCTCTCTCTCTCTCTCTCTCTCTCTCTCTCTCTCTCTCTCTCTCTCTGGCTACCTCACACACACACACATTTTCACTTTTATAGATATAATAGATAGATTATGCTAGATATATTTCCATATGTCTGAATACCCTATATACAAACTTTCAAATCTGTAGATAAAAAATTTGTTGAGTATATAGGTTGAGAATTGTTCTCTCTCTCTCACACGAAACTGTGCGCTCGGCTTCTTCCCCCCCTTCCCACCCCAAATGCTTGGGAAACTGTGCACTGTTTTTGTTGGTTTTCAAGCTGCCTCTTCCCCCCCCCCACACACACACAGTTTAACAGTAGTAGGAGGTCAAGAGAAAGAGGGTGAGAGAGAGAGAAGAGTAAGTTGGTGAGAGAGAGAGAAAAGAGAAAGAGGGTGTTGGTTTTATATTTTTATTATCGTCTAATATTTTGAAAGCTGAATTTCTAATAAAATGTGCATCTATAGGAGATAATGCCTGGGAATGTGTTCCTCCCCCCCACAGTTTAACAGTGGTGTGACGTCAAGAGAAAGAGGGTGAGAGAGAGGGAAGAGTAAGTGGGTGAGAGAGAGAAAGAGAGAGAAAAAAAAAGAAAGACGGTGTTGGTTTTGTGAAAAAAGTTGTTATTTACAATTGTTCGCATTCTTGGCCTTTTGGTCAAGATCAAAGTGTAGTATCTGTTCTTCAGATGCTGCACTTCTATTTCTTGTTCTCTTTCGGTGGAGGAGAAATCCTCCACGACTGAGACAATTTTTATTTTTGTACCTTTTCTCCACGTTAAAAAACGACCCTGGTGTCTAACTCTGTCCCGTGGGGAGGCATAGTAAATAGGTACAATTGTTCGCCATTAGTGGATGTTGACGTCACGTCACGTGACATGACTAAGCGTTTTTTTTTTTTAGTATGAATAACATTTTTTGTTTTAATTATAAAGTCTACACTTAATTTTATAGAAAATGATGTATATATAATAGAAAAAAAAAATTACTGGTTTTGTTGGATTCAAGTGGATCCCCCCCTCCAGTTTAAGAGATAGCAGGTCACGTGGTAATATACAAAATGGCTAGCGTAAATATAAAGATCGGTTTTTTTATCGACGAATATTTTGAAAGCTGAATTTTTTTTTATTCCTGTACATTTTTTCCTGATATTTTTCGTTAAAACTCTTGTATAAATACTATTTTTAACCAGTTAAATACGTTGGAGACATTGTCATGGAGTTTAATAATCTCTAGAACAAAGCAGAAGAGAAATTACAAAAGTATCGGTAAAACAAAGTGTTTGTTTACATTTGTTCGCCATTACTGGATGTTGACGTCACGTCACGTGACATGACTAAGCGTTTTTGGATTATGTAATATTAACATTAAAATGACAGGTTTTTTTTGGGGCCCCCCTAGGAGAGAAATGATCAGTTCACCCCCTTTTAATGGTCCGTTTGGTGTGGAATTTCGATATTTGTCATGCGGGTGATCAAGGTTCAATATGATACATAATTTGTCAACTTTGGTTGTGTCTGTCAAAAGTTTGAGCTGACGTCACGTCACGTGACACGTATTGAATAACGTTAAAATGACAGGTTTTTTGGGGGGCCCCCCTAGGAGAAAAACGATCAGTTGACCCCTTTCTACTGGTCCGTTTGACGTGAAATTTCGATATTTGTCATCCGGGTGATCAAGGTGCAATATGATACCAAATTTGTCAACTCTGGTTCCGTCTTTCAAAAGTTTTAGCGTTACAAACAAACATACATACATACATACATACATACACACCGATTTTTGCCTTTTATATATATAGACTAGCAGGGCTACCCGGCGTTGCTCGGGACCGTATAAACAATGAAAAAACAAAAGCAGATATTGAACATATGTTTTATTCTTAGGGGAGAGGAATCTTTCATCTCAAGTTTTAGCATTAAAAACAAACATTTGTCTTTTATATATATAGATAATGACAGGTTTTTGGAGGGCCCCCCTTGAAGAAAACTGATCAGTTGACCTACTTCTAGTGATCCGTTTGACGTGAAATTTCGTTATTTGTCACCCGGGTGATGAGGCTTCAATATGATAGCAAATTTGTCAAGTTTGGTTGTGTCTGTCAAAAGTTTTAGCGTTACATACAAACCTACATACACACAGATGTTTGGGATTTGGGGGCCCCCCTTGAAGAAAACTGATCAGTTGACCCACTTCTAGTGGTCTGTTTGACGTGAAATTTCGATATTTGTCATCCGGGTGATGGAGCTTCAATATGATACCACATTTGTCAACTTTGGTTCCGTCTGTCAAAAGTTTTAGCGTTACAAACAAACATACATACATACATACATACACACAGATTTTTGGCTTTTATATATATAGACTAGCAGGGCTACCCGGCGTTGCTCGGGACCGTATAAACAATGAAAAAACAAAAGCAGATATTGAACATATGTTTTATTCTTAGGGGAGAGGAATCTTTCATCTCAAGTTTTAGCGTTAATGACAGGTTTTTTGGGGGCCCCCCTCGAAGATAACTGATCAGTTGACCAACTTCTAGTAGTCCGTTTGACGTGAAATTTCGATATTTGTCATCCGGGTGATGGGGCTTCGATATGATACCAAATTTGTCAAGTTTGGTTCCGTCTTTCAAAAGTTTTAGCGTTACAAACAAACATACATACATACATACATACACACCGATTTTTGCCTTTTATATATATAGATTACATTCATATAAAGAATTCATGTTTTCGTTTCCAAAAAAATTCTCGGGTGTCCATACATACGTAATCACCTGAAAAAACTAGAATCTCACTTTCGACAGAAAAAAGCAAAAATGAAAAGCGGCATTCACCTGGGATGGGTTGAACCGAGCCCTAATGGTTTTAACCGCATCTCGCGTCAAAGCCATCCATCCCTGTTGGTCGGCCGCAGGGGTGGAGGGTTTTCTTATGGTGTATAAATTTTAATATCACTGGTAGCTTAATAGCAATAAATATTCATTATTTTATCTTTAGTATCAACAATATAAATTTAAGTTCAAGTTTTTTTTTTCTTATATTTCTTTCTGTCTTTTGTCACAAAACCATGGAGACAACTGACTTTACTTTATATATTTCATATAACTAATTACACTGGGTAACAATCTTTTACTTGTTATTATTCCTGAAGTTGAAGTTGTCGGCCTTGATTAACATAATTTTAAATTAATTTTGCTTCTTGGTCCCCCGACAAAAGGAGGGTGGACCTGTAAATTCACCCTTGTCCGTTTGTCTCTCCGCACTTTTCTCAATAACACCTTAGAATTTTTAGAAATTTTGCACAAACATTAAACATGACATAAGTAAAAGAGTAACAGAACGGATTTTCTGGGAAAACTCCGGTTGCCCCCCTAAGGGTGCCTTTCAGGTTAAAATGGCTAAAATTGACACTTTTGTGCTTATTAAAAAAAATAGATATCTTGGATTTTTATAAAACTTTCTGAAAAGTTGTAACTAACTGATTTCTATATAATTTTGTTTGTCTATACTTCACGATAACTCTTGGGTGTGGCCCAGGGGCTCTTTTAGGGCTAATGAAAACATTCCATTTTTGGGACTATTTTACCATATTTGTCCAAAATTTTCTGTGTATGTCTATTTAGCAGTTTTGCATGGTGCCGAACTCAAAGTTAAATATGTTAAGGTCTTGGAGACTTTTGGGGCTAAATGGGGGGGGGCAAATAATGGACGTAGTCATTTTTTTTTTTTTTTTTTGCATGGTGCAGAACTCAAATTTACATATGTTAAGGCCTAAAACTGCACCGTTTGTTAATTTGACCGTGGGAACTTTTGAGGCTAAATGGGGGGGGGGGGCTAAATGCTGATCTTAGTCATTTTTTTCATGCCTCATTCACTGTGCAATCACGGGGGACCATGCATGCTTCACTTGTTTTTAATATAATACATAAGAATTTTGCATTAATTACGCGTATTTCACGACCGGGGAAGACGGTTTGCTAAATAATAAAAAGAGATAAGATGCGATTTTCGTTTTTATTTCCGACGGACTCAATCACTGGGGATCAATAGTACTATAGTCTTTTTGTTGAGCTAGCCTCTTAAATAAAATGTCTATTCACATTACACTTGAACTTCTGTATTTCAGTACAGTTGGTGAAGCAGGAACCTGGAAGGGAATTCCAAAGTCTAGTAGTTCTGGGGAAGAAACTACTAGAGTAGAATGCCTTCTTACATCTAGGGTTCTCTACTGTGTAAGGGTAAGACTTGGCTGCTTGTCGAGTTTGTCGGGGGGTATTTACGTCGAGGGGGTACAAAGCTTGTAGTTCGTCAGAGCATCCACCATTAAAATACTTGTAAAACAGGCAGAGGGGTGCAACAATTTATCGATGGGACAGTGGTTGAAGCTTGGATGACAGTTCAGGACCTATCAGGTTGGCAACTCTCTTTTGAACCTGGTTTAGGAGCGAGGGACTAGTAGCAGGTGCATCAGGCCAAATGTGACAACAGTACTCCATACATAGGCAATTCTAGAATTGAACCTATTAAAAAAAAAAAGATGAATTGAAGAAAAAGAACTTCATGTACTTGTCACGGAATTAAATGTCATATTCCAAATATTACATAAATTAATCAGGTATTTTATATATATATATATATATATATATATATATATATATATATATCGCAATACATCCAGAAGTCGTCGGAGATAGCCCAGTGGTAGAAGTTTAGGCTTCTCTCCATGGGGATCCCAATTTCGAATCTTGCTAAATTCAGCCATTCTGATGAGTTGTAGATGACAAAACATGTGTCAGTGGATAATTATATTTGGGGGAACAAAATTGGTAAAAGGGAAAATGATTCCCAACTCGCATTTAGGTAAAAATTCACTTTCATATAAATAATTGAATTCATTCAAAAAGTATGGCAAAACAAAACAAAAACAAATAAAATAACATCTATCTATCTATCTATCTATCTATCTCTCTATCTATCTCTCTCTCTCTCTCTCTATATATATATATATATATATATATATAACTAGCATGGGTGCCCGACGTTGCCCGGGTGTTTGGAGGTGTATGCTTAGCAAAAAATAAAAAATAAAAAAAAAATAAAGCGGTCAATTTTATTAACTTGGACCCCTATTATGACCCCTTAAAATTTATTGTTTTGGTCTCAAATGGGTTCAAATCGAGTTATTAAGTTAGATCCATGTCCAAGGAACCTATATTGTAAATTTCAAGTGTTTAGACCGAAAATTGTCGGAGGAGTTTGGTAGAGTTCTCAAAGGTCAAATCGTTGAATTTTGACCTCCTTAACCAAGAAATTTCTGGCGGAAAACCGATCACGTAGATTTTCCCAGTTTGTAGACTGAAAATTCACAGACTTATTGCGAATGAAAATGTACACAGACAGACAGACACACACACACACACAGACACTTTCACTTTTATAGATATATAGACTAGCATGGGTGCCCGGCGTTGTGCGGGTATTTGGAGGTGTATGCTGAGCAAAAAGTACAAAAAAAAAAAAAGAAGGTCAATATTTTTTACTTCGACCCCTATTATGACCCCTTAAAATTTATTGTTTTAGGTTCAAATCGAGTTATTAAGTTAGATCCATATCCAAAGAACCTATATCGTAAATTTCAAGTGTTTAGACCCAAAATTTTCGGAGGAGTTTGGTAGAGTTCTCAAAGGTTAAATCGTTGGACTTTGACCCCTTACAGCCAAATTTCTGGCGGAAAACAGGTCACATAGATTTTCCCAAATCTCAGTATCCTGTATATCAAATTTCGAGTCTGTAGACTTAAAATTGACAGAGTTATTGCATAGGAAAATGTACACAGACAGACAGACAGACACACACACAGACACGTTCACTTTTATAGATATATAGATAGATATAAAGCTGAACGTCTGTGTGTGTGTCTGGTCACGAATAGGCTCCTATATGGTTGACTATTTTAAAAAATTGATTACATATAACGATAGAAGATGTATCGAGACACAGGAATGGGTATGTTTGATATGACATAATGATGATTCATTAAAATTGTGGGGTCTGCGTTCACGCCTGGTCCACAAAGTATGGAAATAAAAAATTTAAAAATTAAAAAAAAACGTTTACAAGTGTTTTTGATATAGATGTACATAATAATACTTTGATAAGTATGTTTTAACTTAGATAGGGATGGTATAATAAAATTGTGGGGTCTGCGTTTGCGCCTGGCCTCCATAAAATGGAAATAGGCACAAACTTTAATAAAGGCTGTTCATATCTATCTGCGTAAGTATACTTTGATAATTATGTTTCAGTTTGAAGAAATATGGTATAATAAAATTATGGGGTGTTCGTTCGCACCTGACCTCCATAGAATGGAAATATGTCACAAAGTTTAACAAGATTTTTTAATATAGATCCACAGAATATTGTGATAAGTGTTTCAGTGTGAACAGGTATGGTATAATAAATTATGGGGTTTATCTATTTTATTTTTACTTTCATCATATTTTGCTTTGGTTTTGATACCCCCAAATTCGAAGCTATCTCTTTACAACCCTTCCTTTTCATAACCTATCATACTTTCATGAATTAAGAGTCCATTTTCTGTAGGATGTTTTTGAACCCAGTCAACGACGGGTACTTTTGCTAGTATATATATATATATATATATATATATATATATATATATATATATATATATATATATATATATTATTCATAATATTCTGAATTGTATTATGTTTATATAATTGAGAATTCGGTAATTGTTCATATAACAATAAATTTTAAGTTAGCATAAAGTGGCTTAATTTGTAAACTTCAAAATTACTAGTTTTTGTAATCGAGCATTCAGATATTGTTGTCTTCATTTTGTGAAAACAACATTATATATATATATATATATATATATATATATATATATATATATATATATATATATAGAGAGAGAGAGAGAGAGAGAGAGAGAGAGAGAGACAGAGAGAAATTATTTAACGATTTTAATACGTAATTATAGCCATTATAAGGCTGATGTTAATCTCAATAGTTCGAATTGAGTTGTCTCCCCTTGTTTATAAAACATGGCAGATTAAAAAGTAACGTGTATCTTCCTCACAAAGTTTGATTTTCTTAGTTAAAAAAAAAACAAACTATTTGTTCAATTTACGTGATATTTGGAATATAACATCTTCCTTTAGTGACGGGTACGTACATCATAATTTTTTTGTTAACGTTTTTCTGTATTTGTGTTTGCAAAATAGGCTTCATTCTAAATATGCACCAAGTAATCAGGTTCTGCCCAATTCCCACCGCTACCTGACGTGACGTCTATTAACCCTTTTCCTCGAGTAACCTTCAAGCCTTGATAAACGCTAGCTCTCTTGTAAAAAAAGAAAAGAAAAGAATACACACATATACACACGCGCCCTTGGCCTCTTGGGCTTCTGGCCCAGATCAATCTCACTTGTGTAGTATCTGTTCCGGCAGATACTGTAATCAAAGATCATATGCGGGGTGGGGGGGGTTATAAGACAAGTAAGTGCTCTCTTGTAGCAATCAGTTATTTGGCCAATGTAGGGCAGGGGAATCCCTTCATACCAATTGTCACTATCCAGTTCCTCTACTCCCCGGGGAACTGGTCCCCCTCCCTCTCTCTCTCTCTCTCTCTCTCTCCACATTTAAAAACGGCCTTGTGCCTAATTTGCAACGTGGAGAAGCAAATATACACATACACACGCGAAATAGATCAGATAGTTTAAAAACAAAAAGTGAGAGTTATCGCCCTTGTCCATTTCAAGCACTTGTTTATTTCAAACCACGAACGACGACCAATTCGTTTTATATTTTTATTTTTAATTCAAATGATGTCGCTTATTTCTTTCAAAATGTGCGGACTATATTTTTAATCAAAACTTTCAAAGCCGCTGATTTCATTCGGATTATTCGAATTTAATTGCAGGTGCAAAATATTACCTGCAAAACATTTTTTTTTTTTATGATGCCGTGAAATCAAAAGAAAAAAAAAATTCATTTATGTTCTTTTTTTTTTCTTCTTCGGATAATTTATCCAGAGATTACGAAGTGCCTTTTCTGATAATCCTCGGAAATTCTCAGGTTTCGTCAAATCTGGGGATAAAACCAGACCCGTCATTGTCAGTGAGTGGGGGGGAAAAAAGAAAAAAAATATATACATGTTTATAAAATAATAATTTTGTTTTTAAAGTAATTATTTTAATTAATTCCCTCCCGCATGAAAAAAAAAATATATCTACGCTAAAATATAATTTTTAGTAATTTAACCATATGAACGAAAAAAAAAAATGTTTTGAATGAATCCTAAATTTTTAAAGTCCTATAAAACGATTTTTACTCAAATAAAAAATATATATATATATATATATATATATATATATATATATATATATATATATATAATGTATATATATATTAATTAAAAAGCAATTATTAGGAAATATTTTATTTTAAATTTCGTTGATTGGGGAAATATTTCTGTTTTCCCCGGACATTTTGCTTTCGTATCGCGGAACTTTCTTTCTTTCCGATTATGGGTAGGGGACCTGTGGGAAAGCAGACCGCACTATCATCACAAACCGGGGTGACATTTGCCGCACAAAGGGAGCTTTGAAAGAATTGATTTATGAATTTTTCCCCCCTGGACTACAAAAACTAATTTAGGATTATATATATATATGCGGACACACTCACACATATATATACATTTTGATTTTCTCAGTTAAAAAAAAAAAAAAAAGAAGAAATCAATGGGTGAACAACAAATTTCTCATTCTATTACAATTCAAACAAAGGTAAGTAAAAAAAAACAACAACAAAAAAAACAAATAAATAAAATAGGGCACTTCTACACTATCAGAACCTTTTGGTCAAGATCAAAGTGTAGTATCTGTTCTTCAGATGCTGCATTGCTGCTGCACTTCTATTACTTGTTCTCTTTCGGTGGAGGAGAAATCCTTCACGACTGAGACAATTTTTATTTTTGTACCTTTTCTCCACGTTAAAAAACGACCCTGGTGTCTAACTCTGTCCCGTGGGGAGGCATAGTAAATAGGTACACTATCAGAACGAAAGGTAAGTAAAATAAATAAATAAATAAATGTTTACTTAGACTGCAACAAAAGACCGACCAATAAAATTTGTGTTTTTTTTAAGGTTTTCGGGGTCGCTGACAACGAATCTGATATTCAAACACGTCGCAAATTTACCGTTTGCATGGTATTAACCCCTGAACCCTCGCACTATTTTGTGCCAACTCACTCACCGCCATCGTTTATGCTATTTCTTACATGATGCGTTCGCGCGACCCCCCCCCCCATGTAAACAGAATTTTTGAGAAAAATGAAACAGTTTTTCTGCTCTGTGCATGTCGGAGTCGGCGCGTTACTTACGGGAAAACGGTAAATGTAAATTAAACTGCAGAAGCAAGCACCTGTTAAATATTGTACAAGTTAATTGAAAAACCCGGTAAAACTATACAAACACCGTGACAGCGAATTAACCCCTAACCCTAACCCTAACCCTAAACCCTAACCCTAACCCTAATCCTAACCCTAACCCTGTCACGGTGTTTGTATAATAATACCAAAAACCCCTTTCCAAAAAAAAAAAAAATAAATAAATAAAATAAAAATGCTTTTGTAGACCGCTCGTGAAAACTTAATTTTTTCTTTTCAGATCAATTAAAAAAGCATAAAAAAAACTACGTAACACAGAAAAATGAACCACATTTTTTTTTTTTTGAAAACTTATTTGCTAAAAAATTCTTCCGCGATTTGACAAGTCACTTTACTACGCGTGCCCATGCGCGAACGCGTCATGTAAGAATAGCATAAACGATGGCGGTGAGTTGGCACAAAAATAGTGCGAGAGTTCAGGGGTTAATACTATGCAAACGGTAAATTTGCGACGGGTTTGAATATCAGATTCGTTGTCAGCGACCCCGAAAACCTGAAAAAAAAAAAAAAAGAAACAACAAATTTTATTGTAGTTAAAGTAAACATTTACCGAAAAAAAATAAAATAAAATAGGGCACTTCTACACTATCAGAACGAAATTTTTTAGGCGATAAATGGAGTTTTCAGATTTAAAAAAAAGCAACAGTTTTTCAACTGTTTTTTTTTTTTTTTTGTAAATTCTAATAAATTACAATTGTAGCTTCCAAATTATGCAGTCGAAATTACGTGAATATTACTGTATTATTAAAAATAAATTTAATCCTGTTAGTAGGTGAAAAAAATTGCCGCCATCTCGTTTGAATCAAAACGAAAAATTACCTCCCTTTTGAACTCTCCTTTGTCTTACGATCATTTTCATCAAATTTTATTCTTTTATTTTCTTTAATAAATAATTTTCTACCTTATCGATTTTCGTAATTTTTGGATATAATCATCTTAAAAATACGAGGAATACGTAGATACAATTGTTTTCATGTGAAATTCAGTTTTACGATTTCCGAAATCTCGGCATAATAAGCGCCAGAAAGGGTGCTTGACTGCTTGAGTAATATCCAAGATCAGTGCTCGGGAAAAAATCAAGTTAGCTTAAATAGATACGGTTGATTATAGAACGGAACGGAGTCACGGAGTCAAGACACGAAAAACGAAACCATGAACTTATTTTTAAACACACTTTAGTTTTAACACTTCTTGTGATCTCTCTCTCTCTCTCTCTCTCTCTCTCTCTCTCTCTCTCTCTCTCGAAAAAAAAAAAAATGACTTTTAAACAAAAAAACACTTCTATTAAAATAAAACAAATATTTTATCCCAAAGAATTAATTTAGTGTTAACACTTATTAATACGAAAAACAAACAAACAATTATTTAATTATATAAATTATATATATTAGCATTTCAACCCGGTGTTGCCCGGGTGTTTGGAGGTGGATGTTGAGAAAAAAAAAAAAAAAAGCGGTCAATTTTTTAACTTTGCAAGAGACTGCAGAGGTCAATTTTTTTTTAAAAACTTTGATCCCTATTATGACAGTGAGGTGCTTCAGTGCCATATATGTCGGTGCAGTTGGACTGGGCTGGCTTTGCCTAATAGATTGAGGGTACCAGATTGACAGTTCCTGGCTGCTGTTTCCGACTGATAGTACAGGAGCCCTAACTCTTTGGTAGCGCTTAGAGCGGCTGCTCCATCAACAGTTGTAAAATATCGGGATGTTTGCAGTGCCATGTCGCGCATGGAAAGGGACCCTGCACTCATCCCCGATGGGCTTTCCTGAGGCCACAATCCTGTGGGTGAGGACAGCTGATGGTCTACTTGTATTGCATGTCTGGTATTCTGCACAACTACTTGTCCAGCACCCCCTCACTCATCCACCCTAACTGAAACTATTAAATAAAATAAAATGAAATGACAGCTCAAGCAAAAGTTATGTTTAAACCAGGACCAAACTCAAAGAAAACCAACCTGCCTCCTCCCTTGAGGCTTGCATTTACTAATATCCGCGGGCTTAGAACTAACTTCGATGATATTGAGTCATTTCTCCTTGTAAACACCCCGGAAATCTTAGCATTAAGTGAAACTAACCTTCACTCCTCCATTCCCTCTAACCACTTTAACATGCCTGGTTATCTCCCACTCTACCGTAAGGACTCGGACAGACATATGCATGGACTTGGAGTCTATATTCGAAACACCCTCCCCCTGATTAGAGAAATAAAACTAGAATCAGAGGACCAGGCTTTATGTGCTTCAGACTAAATATGCAACACAATATTAGCTACTTGTATTTTATCTACTGCTCTCCCTCAAACCAAGACTGTACCCTAATAAACAAAGTCTCAGACAGCATAGATATAGCACTCTCCCTCGATACTAGCGCACAAATACATGTATTTGGTGACTTCAATGTCCACCACAGTAACTGGCTAGGATTCTCTAATCACACAGACGTAGCTGGTAGCGCAACACATAGCTTCTCTATATCCCATTCCCTATCTCAGTTGGTTACATTTCCGACACGTTTCCCAGACCAGCACGATCAACATGCCTCACTTCTAGATCTCTTTCTGACAACGGTTCCCAATGACTGTACAACAAATGCCCACAGCCCACTTGGGAATGCTGATCACGCTGTGATAATGGTAGAAATCAGCCTAAATTCTCGCCCTAAAACTGAAGACCCATTACTCAAAACAACGAGGTATTACAAAAAGGCTGATTGGGAAGCCATCAGGGAGCTCCTCAGAGATGCCCCATGGCAAAATATCTTTACTCTTCCAGCGGAACAGTGTGCAAATGAGACCACTGAATGGTTCAAAACTGCTATTGAAGCACATGTTCCCGCATGGAAATTCTATAGCAAGCCCCACTCTCCCCAATGGTTTACTTCTGCTTGTGCAGCTGCCATATGTCAAAGGCAGCATGCGTTCCGCAGATTCAACTGACATAAGTCCAGCTCAAATAAACAGAAGTTTATAGAAGCTAGAAATAATTGTAAGAGAGTGATAGAGACAGCTAAGACAGATTACTCTGAAACCACCAGAAAGCGCATCGAAGCACAGAAATTAGGAACCCGGGATTTTTGGAAAATCTACAACAGTGTAGTTAATAATGGACAGTCAACTATTCCCCCACTAACAAACAATCATGAGGTTGCCTGCACGGCAACTGACAAGGCTAATCTGCTTGCCAGTCGGTTTGCCTCAAATTCCACACTGAACTCGGTACACCACTCACTCCCTGATTTTCCTCTGCGAACAGACGCCACACTAGACAATTTGAAAATCACCCCTTCTCAGGTACATGCTATTATAAAAAACCTAGACACCTTAAAAGCATGTGGACCAGATCTCATCCCGGCTGTGCTATTAAAAAAATGCTCTGCCGAGGTTGCTCCAGTTCTGTCCAAACTTTACAATAAATGCCTTAACGAATCTTGTTTTCCCGACTGCTGGAAAACCGCCTCTGTGGTACCAGTCTTCAAGAATTCTGGTGAAAGAACTGACCCACTAAATTATCGCCCCATTAGCCTCCTCCCGCTTTTCGCCAAAATATTTGAGTCCTTAGTTAATCAAGCCCTAGTCCAGCACCTAACAGCTGCTAAACTCCTGACTGACAAACAATATGGATTCAGGCAAGCCCGTTCAACAGCAGATATCTTAACTGTAGTTTCTGAACGTATATACCGTTCATTGGATAAAACAGGGGAGGGTAGAGCGGTGGCCCTTGATATATCTAAGGCTTTTGACAGGGTATGGCACGATGGTCTTCTAAGGAAAATTAGATCATATGGAATCACTGGAAGAATTCATAATGTAATTAAATCCTTCTTAAGTAATAGAAAAATCAAAGTTGTCCTCGACGGTCGTACATCCAAACAATATGACATAAATGCGGGAGTACCTCAGGGGTCTATCCTTGGACCTCTATTATTCCTGATATTCATAAATGACCTCCCTGATAAAATTGTTTTGGAGATGGGTATATTTGCCGATGACACCACACTCTATAACAGATATGAGGGGAAAACAAATGAACACATATGGCAGAAACACTGGAAATGGCAGAAACACTAGAGGATGACCTCCAATCCGTAGTGGAATGGGGACAAAAATGGTTGGTCACATTCAATGCTGCTAAGACTAAGCTTGTTTCCTTCAATAACTACAAGAAACCTTCTCTACCACCAATAGCAATGGCCAAGAACACATTGCCTGAAAGTACTTCTTTTAAACTCCTCGGCCTAACGTTTACAGGGAATATGAATTGGAATAGATACATTGAGAGCATTGCCAAAGCTGCTGCAAGGAAGGTGGGCTCCCTCTACGTGCTAGAAAACTACTTACGCCTGACAGTATCCTATACCTCTATAAGGCAGCCATTCGCCCATGTATGGAGTACTGTTGTCACATCTGGGCTGGTGCATCTGCTGCTTGTCTCTCGTTCCTGGACAGGGTTCAAAAGAGAGTCGCCAACCTGATAGGTCCTGAACTGTCATCTAGGCTTCAGCCTCTATCCCATCGACGAGATGTTGCAACACTCTGCCTGTTCTACAAATACTTTAATGGTGAATGCTCTGACGAACTGCAAACACTTGTACCTCCCCGACGTAACTACCCCCGACAAACCCGACAAGCTACTAAGTCTCATCCCTTTACAGTAGATATCCCTAGGTGCAAGAAAGCCTTTTACTCCAATAGTTTCTTCCCCAGAACTGCGGGTCTTTGGAACTCCCTTCAGGATTCTGCTTTCCCAACTGCAATGATATGCAGAAGTTCAAGTGTAATGTTAACAAACATCTTTCTACTCTTCTCCCTTCATAATGACCCTGCAAATTAAGTCCCTAATAGTAGCCCCCTGCTTCAAAGTGGCACTGTGCCTAATTTGGGGTGAAAATTGAATAAAAAAATAAAATAAATAAAAATAAAAAAATAATATATACAAACTTTTGTTTATGATATATACCGGTGTCGACCCAACGTGTCCCTTTTTTTGGATAAAAGGGTTCGAGGTTATTTGTACAACTAAACGGCAAATCTGCCTTAGAAAGTCTCTTTAAAATATTTTTGTTTCGACGTAAAACAGTACTGCTGCCATATCTGGGCAGGAGCTGCTAAAAACAGCCTATTCTTCCTTCACAGAGTACAAAATAGACTTTGTGGCTTAGTGGGGGGGGGATGCCCTTTTCTCTTCCCTGCAACCTCTCTCCCACAGAAGCGACGTTGTGAACCTGTCTTTTTTTTTTATCGTTATTTCCATGGCAGGTGCTCGTCTGAACTCCAATCCCTGGTCCCCTCCTCGCCAATCTTTTACAAAAAACGCCCGTCTAGCTGAATCCACTGTCAAAAAATTTCCCCCACTCTTTATCTGTGCCTAAATCAAAACGTAGATTCCATGAGCAAAGCTTCTTTCTTAGAACTGCACGCCTGTGGAACTCTGTTCCATCTGCCTGCTTCCCACCTGACTACAACCTGGATGTCTTCAAGTCCAACGTAAACAAATTCCTGATGAACCGCCCCCTTAAGCAAACACTTCATCAAATCTCCACACTAACGTACTGTACTTACAATAACCCTTATCCATGAGTGGCTTCCGGGCCTTGATAAGTGGTGACCACCGTGTAAAAAAAAAAAAAAAAATAAATTCATGGTTTCGTTTTTCATGTCTTGGCCCCGTTCCATATCTACTTCCAATAGCTTGATTTTTCCGAGCACTGATCTTGGACATTACCTTAACGGAAAATTTGGTAAAATCGCATTTTTCTTAGACATTATGCAATAGGCACAAGAAGTCTACACACAAGGGGCATAACTCCGAAAAGAATATTTTAGATTACTTGTGTCATGAGTACAATATTTGCTGTCTACAGCGATAAACTTTTTTTTTTTTACTAAAAACACAATAGCAGCTGTTCTACTCGTTTCCGAGTCCACAGGGAACTCTCTCTCTCTCTCTCTCTCTCTCTCTCTCTCTCGCACGCACACACATACACACAAAGTTCCTCATATAATAGGGTAAATATTACCCTCACACCGACCGACAAACAGAACAGCGACCACTCTAATTTCATTTTTTATCGGTATTCGAAGTCGCTGACAACGAATCTGATAATGTTTACAAAAACATAAACACCAAATATATTTTTATGTTTTTCATTTTTTTTTTTTTTTTTTTTTTTTGAGGGGGGTCAATTATAGAGCTTGTGTAACTTAACAGCTGCTTCTGCAGTTTAATTAACCGTTTTTCCGTAAGTAACGCGAACGCGCCGTCATTTACCGATTAGAATACGATTTAACATTTTTAGGAGATTTTACTGTTTTCTGTTTACATTAGGGAGGAGGCAGAGCAGTGGTTATGAGGCGCTCGCCCAGGGTACAGGGGTTCATACCGTGCAAACGGTAAGTTTACGACGGTTTTATCAGATTCGTTGTCAATGTCAGCGTTCTCGAATACCCTTAAAAAAACAAATTAGAGTGGTCCTGGTCCGGTGTATCAGAATTTTTGTAGGAATTTTTGACACCCCTAACACGAAACTGCGAATAAAATATAAAAAACTCGTAATTTCTCTTTTAAAAGTGGGTTGTTTATTTTCTTTATGGATTATACTTCCAAAATAAACTATTAAAGTTGTATAAAAAGTAATAGAAATATTTTTTTTTAAACATTAATGAAATTAATTGAATTTTACAAGTTCAGTATTTTTCAATTTTTAAACTTTAAAAATCTATCAAAATTTTTCTATTGATTCAATTTTTACGATATTTTCAGGGTCAATGTGAGATTTTATGCTCTTTCCAATAAACCGAATATAATATTTTAGAAAAACGTTTTTTCTAATTCATGCCCCCCCCCATTTTCAAGTGTCCATTAAAGAGTAAATAATTGATTTACTCAACAACGTTTTATATATCACAAATTGAAGATAAAAGATCAATAAATAATATATTCAAATTTAAAACAAAAAAGTAGTGTTTTTTTTTAGAAATTTACCTGTATAGTCCGAAGTTTAAAACCTTTTTTTTTTAAACCACGTTGTTTGTTTTTTTGTTGTTTTTTTTTTAATTAAACCTTGGTCCTTGCTCCTTTAATTGAAAAAAAATTAGGGCTTGAATTACATTTTTCGAGTAGTTATAAGCTTGGAAAGACAGAGGGTCGAATTAATTTACGCCTCCCATTTTGAAATGTCTATTAAAAAGTAAATAATTAATTTACTCACCAAAGTGTATTATATCACAAATTGAAGATAAAAGATCAATAAATAATATATTCAAATTTAAAACAAAAAAGTAGTGTTTTTTTTTAGAAATTTACCTGTATAGTCCGAAGTTTAAAACCTTTTTTTTGTTAACCACGTTGTTTGTTTTTTGTTTTGTTTTTGTCTTTTAAATTAAACCTTGGTCCTTGCTCCTTTAATTGAAAAAAAAAAAATAGGGCTTGAATTACATTTTTCGAGTAGTTATAAGCTTGGAAAGACAGAGGGTCGAATTAATTCACGCCTCCCATTTTGAAATGTTAATTAAAAAGTAAATAATTAATTTACTCACCAAAGTTTTATATATCACAAATTGAAGATAAAAGATCAATAAATAATATATTCAAATTTAAAACAAAAAAAGTAGTGTTTTTTTTAGAAATTTACCTGTATAGTCCGAAGTTTAGAACCTAAAAAAAAAACAAAAAAAAAACACGTTTTTTTTTTTTTTTTTTTTTTAAATGAATCCTTGGTCCTTGCTCCTTTAATTGAAAAAAAAATTAGGGCTTGAATTACATTTTTCGAGGAGTTATAAGCTTGGAAAGACGGGGTGGAATTATTCAATATTTTTCACGAAATTTCTGACACACACTGGTCCGGTGTTCTGTTGTAGCACAAGGCAATATCTACCTATAATAAAAAGAGCAGAAGAGATATTTAATAGATAATTGTCTAAATACGAAATCTGTACGAATTAAAATTGGGCAAGGCCGCGGGATCGTCCTTCCCCAATCCGCAATTTAGTTTATAAATTCGGCGCTTCTGCACTATTGGGACGAAATTTTGGAAATCGTAATACTGAATTTCACATGAAAACAATGGTATCTACTAATGCTGGGACGATTAATCGGGAATGGGAAAAAGCGGAAGATTTGGGGGGGGGGTATTGGAATCGGAAAAATTTGATACCTATTTTCCGATACCAAAACGATTCTTTTAATTGTCTTTTTTTTTCTTTTTTTTTTTTAATTTTATTTTGTTCAAAGCAAAATCTTCCATTGCTGGTAATAATGATAAAATAATAAATATTTATTGATTTTAAAATACCAATAAAGCTAAAATCGATAGATCATCCTCCACAAGTGTATTTTGACGTCTAGGAAAATATCTGCACATGTGTGTGTGTGTGTGTGTGTGTGTGTGTGTGTGTGTGTGTGTTTTGTACGTAAATCGGGGAAAGTAACAGTTTCATAGTTAAATAATTAGACTTTTATAAAGAATCGGAATCGGTAATTGTTTAGGAATCGGGAATTTAGCACGGAATCGGTAATTGTATCGGAATCGGGAAAAATATTGGAATCGCCTCACCTCATTACTCGTATCTACATATTCCTCGTATTTTTAAGACTATAATATCCAAAAATTACGAAAATCGATGAGGTAGAAAATTATTTATTAAAGATTAAGAAAATAAAAAATAGAATTTGATGAAAACGATCGTAAGACACAGGAGAGTTCATAAGGGAGATAATTTTCCGTTTTGATTTAAACAAGATGGCCGAATTTTTTCAACTATTAACACGAATAAATACCCTCCCAACCTCCCCCTGTTAAGAACGGCTTCCGGAATAAACACTCCTCCAACCTCGAAAGCCTCTCTTAACATGGGGAGTTTGGGAGGTTATTTATTCCGAAAGTCATTCTTAACATGGGTGATTGTGGGTGTTTATACTACGCTGAGATGGAACGTAAAAAAAGTACCCTTGATTATTACTGAATTATTAAAAAATAAATAAAATAAAACAACGGTATTTTTTTACGACCTGTCCCAGCGTAGTATAAACACCCCCCAACCACCTCATGTTAAGAACGGCTTTCAGAATACCCCCCCTTCCAATTCCCCATGTTAAGAACGGCTTTCGAGGTTGGGGGATGTTTATTCCTGAAGCCGTTCTTAACATGGGGAGGTTGGGGGGGGTGTTTATAATACCCTGGGGCAGTGGGGCAGTGGGGCACGTCGTAAAAATTTACCTAATCAGGTAATTTCGACTGGAAGTTACCAGTGTAAATTATTAGAATTGGCAAAAAAATAATCAGTAAAATCCATTCTTTTTTTTTTTTGTTTTTGTTTTTGTTTTATCTGAAAATCCATTTATCGGCTACAAAATTTCGTCCCACTAGTGTAGAAGCGCCAAAAATTCTTTAGTTTTTTTAATTAAAAAAAAAGATGAGACGATTTTGAATACATAGATTACAAATAAGAGCAAAAAAAGGATATTGTTTCCCTTATGGCCATCCATAGCGTGAAATGTTTATGGTCATGTGTTACTGTGAAAAGGTCGACTTCTTACGGTCGGGACATTTGCAGTGCATATGCACTTTAATTTTACATGTCATCGACCTGTGTTCGAATCCGAGTATTGGTAGGGACAATTGGGACGGATTAAATATGAATCAATATATATTTTTATATGAATTAAAAATCTTTTTGGTACTTATGCAGTGCCACGCCGCGCTATTTTTAAAATACTATTTTCAAGTTTTACGATATCATTTTTTTTATTAACTTGTTAGATGAAAGTACAGAATAGTAACAAAACACCCTCCTTTCATGTTAAGAATGGCTTTCTAAATAATAGCGTTATTGTTTCAACATCTTTTTTTTTTTTTTCCAACCCAGGATCTCAACCGGAAAATGAAAACTATTTTTTTTTCGGGTGATTTCAGAAGATAATTTGGATTTGTTTCGAAAAAGTTGTCAAAAAACAAATATATAACAAATAAATGTTATCAAAGGCAAGATAAGTTACTTTTCTACCAAACTGGATATGTTTTTAGTGTTTTTATTTAATGTAACATGCTTATTCAGCTCGAAAAACATACAGTGTTTACCGATTGGAAAATTTAAAATGGCGCCCAACTCTCTCTTTAACACAGTAAGTTTTGGAAAAGGAGTTATAAATAAAAAACCAGACAAAATACTGTTAGAAACTCACTCAATCGTGACATAGGCTGACATATACTCGGCGAGTTTTTAACAGTATTTTGACTGGTTTTTTATTTATAACACCTTTTCCCAAACTTACCTTCTCCGAGAGAGAGCCGGCCGCCATTTTTAATTTTCAAATACATCGGTAAACAATGTATGTTTTTCGAGCTGAATAAACATGTTACATTGAATAAAAACACTAAAAACATATCCAGTTGGGTAGAAAAGTAACTTATCTTGCCTTTGATAACATTTATTTGTTATATATTTGTTTTGTGACAACTTTTTCGAATCTATGTGTACAGTAAAACAAACCCGATAATTTGGTAAACACGCATAATAACGTAGTCGAGCCAAGCGTGGTCTACGTAAACAGAAGGCCGTTCCATTAAAGTCACGGAACCTGCAGACGTAGAATAAAGTACTATCGCCACGATTAGGCAATAGACGAGTATTACGATGATAGTTTATTTTCCTTTTCGGTTATAGTTAGCTAGCGCACTTCCTAACTTTCTGCGGAGCGCTACCGGAAGCGGTGACAAGTCAAATCAGTCTCTTCTGTTTTGTTATGTATTGGATAGTTTTTTTTAATTTTTTTTTTAATGATGTTTGAAATTTTATTTTGATTTCATTTTATTTTTATACTTTCATAAACACAATATTTATTTTTAAAATTACAAAAAAAAACTTTTGTTTTTACAATTCCATAAACATATTTCTTATGAAAAAAACTTTTATTTTTTTAATTTTGCTACTAAATGTGCAAATAAAGATTAATTGTGTTATTTTAATCTTTTTATAATTTTGTTAATTTTTATTGTATATTTTTTCAATGATATCCTTTTCTTATATTTTATTTCGGGTTTGTATTACTGTACACATAGATTCGAAAAAGTTGTCAAAAAACAAATATATAACAAATAAATGTTATCAAAGGCAAGATAAGTTACTTTTCTACCAAACTAGATATGTTTTCAGTGTTTTTATTTGATGTAACATGTTTATTCAGCTCGAAAAACATACTGTGTTTACCAATGTATTAGAAAATTAAAAATGGCGCCCGACTCTCTTTTTAACACGGTAAGTTTGGGAAAAGGTGCTATAAATATAAGACTAGCCAAAATACTATTAGAAACTCGCTCAATATATATTACTGTGACATAGGTTGGCACATATTCGGTGGTTTTTTTTAATAGTATCTTGTCTATTTTATTATTTATAACACTTTTTCTCAAACTTACCGTGTTAAAGAGAGAGTCGGGCGCCATTTTTAATTTTCCAATACATCGCCGATGTATTACATCGGTAAACACTGTATGTTTTTCGAGCTGAATAAACATGTTACATTGAATAAAAACACAAAAAATATATCCAGTTAGGTAGAAAAGTAACTTATCTTGCCTTTGATAACATTTATTTGTTATATATTTTTTTTTTGACAACTTTTTCGAATCTATGTGTACAGTAAAACAAACCCTTTATTTCAATAAATCGTTTCACAATAGAAATGCTGAAGAATAATAATAAAAAGAGGTTTATAAAACTGGTACAAAAGTGACTGTATTTTCTTTTCTTTATCTAAGCTAGCAGGGACACTCGGCGTAGCCCAGTAGTAAAATATGCTTAAATATATTTTAATTCTTGCAGATTTCGTATATATTATCATAGAGTTAATGTTCTATCGATTTTATATATTATGAAGTTGTGATTTCAAAAATAAAAAAATATATCTGTATGACTTAGGTTCATCAGCTTGAATCAAAACCGAATCCTAAACTTATGATCCCAAACTTATATATCTATAATATAAAGCTTTGTGTGTGTGTGTGTGTGTCTCTGGTCACGAATAGGCTCCTATATGATTGACTATTTAAAAAAAAACTGATTACATATAATGATAGATGTATCGAGACACAGGAATGGGTATGTTTGATCTGGCAGAACGGTGGTTCATTAAAATTGTGGGGTCTGCGTTCGCGCCTAGTCCACAAAATATGGAAATAAAAGATTGAAAAATTGAAAAAAAACGTCTACAAGTGTTTTTGATATAGATGTACATAATAATACTTTGATAAGTATGTTTTAACTTAAATAGGGATGGTATAATAAAATTGTGGGGTCTTCGTTCGCACCTGGCCTCCATAGAATGGAAATAGGCACAAACTTTAATAAAGACTTTTCATATCTATCTGTGTAAGTATACTTTGATAATTATGTTTCAGTTTGAAGAAATATGGTATAATAAAATTATGGGGTGTTCGTTCGCACCTGACCTCCATAGAATGGAAATATGTCACAAAGTTTAACAAGGTTTTTTTATATAGATCCACAGAATATTGTGATAAGTGTTTCAGTGTGAACACGTATGGTATAATAAATTATGGGGTTTATCTATTTTATTTTTACTTTCATCATATTTTGCTTTGGTTTTGATACCCCAAATTCGAAGCTATCTCTTTACAACCCTTCCTTTTCATAACTTATCATACTTTCATAAATCAGAGTCCATTTTCTGTAGGCTGTTTTTGAACCCAGTCAAAGACAGGTACTTTTGCTAGTATATATATATATATATATATATATATATATATATATATATATATATATATATTCGGGTTTTTTTATTCAAAAGTAATGGACTAATGAATTCAACGAGGTTGTTAGATAGTGCTCAATAAAAAGAGCTGATAATACTTGTTTATTGTTATATAAACATGCTCACATCCCGCTGCTACAAATAGCCACTTGTTTCAATCAAACAACAGATATCATCAGGCAGCGACTTGACTATTCAAAAGTTCAATGAATAATCTATTCATTCATTGAAACTTTTTTGATTGAAACAAGTGGCTATTTGTAGCAGCGGGATGTGAGCATGTTTATATAACAATAAACAAGTATTATATATATATATATATATATATATATATATATATATATATAACTTTAGTTCCTTCAGCTTTGATCGAAACCGAAACCAAAACTTCTGAAGAATTCTTGGTAAAATTATTTATTACAAGAAATGTCAGCACTCTTTTTGGACTTTGGGTCAAGATCAAAGTGCAGTATCTGTTATTCAGATGCTACACTTCAATTTCTTGTTCTGCAAGTGGAGGAGAAATCCTTCACGACTGAGACAATTTTTATTTTTTGTTCCTTTTCTCCACGTTAAAAAACGACCCTGGTGTCTAACTCTGTCCTTGTGGGGAGGCATTGTAAATAGGAACAATTAAACGACCCAGATTTAAGCGTGACACAGTAAATGGAACACGTACATCAAATCTGTTGCCAGGGACGCTGGGAAAATGGTGGGATCCTTCTACCGCTCCAGAAGATATCTCACTACTGATGGAGTACTGCTGAAACTATTGTCAATAATTTTCCCCACTAAATCCAAACGTAGATTTCATGAGCAAAGCTTCTTTCTTAGAACTGCACGCCAGTGGAACTCTCTGCCGCTTGCCTGTTTCCCACCTGACTACAACTTGGACGTCTTCAAGTCTAACATAAACAAACTCTTGACAAACCGCCCCCTTAAGTAAGACACTCTATCAAAAACCCCAATACTAATGATTACTACAATACTATCTCATTGATTACTGTACACGCAATAACCCTTATCCCTGAGTGGCCTTCGGGCCTTGATAAGTGGTGACTCCCATGTAAAAAAATAAAAATAAAAAAACAACACACACGCTATCGTATTAATATATAGATTATTATTATTTTTGTTGTTTTTTTTTCTCTTTGACAGACACATTCCATTCTTGATGATTATATTATTTACTGGAAGGATAAACTTGGAACGGGAATCAGCGGACCAGTCAGGTAAGATCCGTTTGACTTTCGTGACCTAGGTTTCTGTGAAGGGTATCCATAACACACTTTGGAATATGGCCATAAGTGCATAGTAAGATTTAATGCTACTAAGACTAAACTTCTTTCCTTTATGACAATTACAAGAACAAAAAAAGAGGGTACTTGTTTTGTTTATCAAGACATTAAAAATGAAAATATTAAAACAAAGAAAATCAAATTGTACGTATCCGTTGTGGAGATTAAGTTGTCGTAAAAGAAATTTCACTTAATTTGATCAAGTATTTTTTCTTTTTTTTTTGTTTATAGAGGAAAATCAAATTTTTAATGCGATCAATCATATCTCGCCATCTTGCCTCTTTCGAAAACGAGAAGGAGGAGGAGGAGGAGGAGGGGGTGCCAAGGGAGATAACTCCAATTATCGCTTAAAGTTGTCAAAATTTTTATTTTGAAACATGGGCAGAAAAAAAAAATAGATAAATTTTTTTTTTTTCATTTATTTTATATAGCTTTTCTGTCTTTTTTTTTTAATCCTTTTTTTTATTTTGTTTTCTTTTAATCCTTTTTTTTCGTTTAAAGGCACCTTCCCTCCTCGCCTGTGAAATAGGTAAGCTGGCCGGAATATGATCGGTTTCATTAAAATTTGCTTTTCCTCTGTAATAAAAAAAATGTACTTGATCAAATTAAGTGAAATTTTTTTTTATGAGAAGTTAAAGCTTTTGACAGGGTGTGGCATGAGGGTCTCCTCAGGAAAATCAGATCATATGGTATCACTGGTAGAATACTTAACATAATTAAATCCTTCTTAGATAAGAGAAAAATCCAGGTTGTCCTCGACGGTCGTACATCTAAACAATATGATATAAATGCGGGAGTGCCTCAGGGGTCTATCCTTGGACCTCTATTGTTCCTAATATTTATTAATGACCTCCCCGACAAAATTGCCTCTGAGATGGGTATATATGCTGATGATACCACACTCTATAACAGGCACGACAGGCAAACAAATGAACACATGACTAAAAAAAATGGCAAAAACACTAGAGGATGACCTCCAATCTGTAGTGGAATGGGGACATAAATGGATGGTCACATTCAATGCTGCCAAGATTAAACTAGTTTCATTCAATAATTACAAGAAACCTTCTCTGCCACCAATAGCAATGGCCAGTGACTCCCTTTCTGAGGGTACATCTTTCAAACTGCTTGGCCTAACGTTCACAGGAAACATGAGTTGGAACAGTTATATTGAAAACATTGCCAGGGCCGCTGCGAAGAAGGTGGGCTCTCTCTACCGTGCTGGAAAACTACTTACACCTGAAAGTATCCTGTACTTCTATAAGGCCACCATTCGCCCATGTATGGAGTATTGTTGTCATATTTGGGCTGGTGCATCTGCTACTAGTCTCTCGCTCCTAGACAAGGTTAAAAAAAGAGTCGTCAATCTGATAGGCCCTGAACTGGCATCTAGGCTTCAGCCTCTGTCCCATCGATGAGACGTTGCATCCCTCTGCCTGTTCTACAAGTATTATAATGGTGAATGCTCTGATGAACTGCAGACACTTGTGCCCCCACGATGTAGACACCCTTAACAAACCCGACAGGCAGCTAAATCCCATCCCCACACAGTAGAGATCCCTAGATGTAAAAGATCTTTCTACTCCAGTAGTTTCTTCCCCAGAACTGCTAGACTCTGGAATTCCATTCCAGGTTCCTGCTTCCCTAACTGTACTGACATGCAGAAGTTCAAGTGCAATGTGAACCGACATCTTGCTGCCCAAATCCCAACATAGTGCCCCAGTAGTTGCTGCCCCTGATAGTAGCCCCCTACACCAAAGTGGCAATGCGCCTTGTTTGGGGTGAAAATGTAATAAAAAAAAAAAAATAATAAAAAAAATAACCGGTACGTACAATATAACTTTCCCAATATTTTAAATTTTTTATGTTTTAATTAAATTAAACAAGGTTTCTGTGATGGGTGCACGTAACACACTTTGGAATGAGGCCATAAGTGGTTGCTACTAAGGCTAAGCTCCTTTCCTTTAACAATTACAAGAACCCTTTTCAACCACTGATTGCCGCGACTAATAACACCCTATCTTAGAGCTCTTCATTCAGATACCTCGGCTTAAAATACTTTGGAATGCTGTAGTGGAACGAGGCCAGAAATGTTATTTATTTATTTATTTATTTTTTTTACAAAGGAGTCACCACTTATCAAGGCCCAAGGACCACTCGAGGATAAGGGCTAATGAGTGTACAATGGTCAAAGGGAACATGTCAGTCATCGATAGTATCGGAAATTTGATAAATTGGATTACTTGGCTCATCAAGAATTTGTTCACATTGGACTTGAAGACAACCATATTATAATCAGTTGGAAAGCAGGAAACCAGAACAGAGTTCCACAGGCGTGCAGCTCTAAGAAAGAAGCTTTGTTCATGGAATCCACGTTTAGGTTTAGGCACAGATAAAGAGTGGGGGAAATTATTGATAGTGGTTACAGATAGACGAGTGTTTTTCGTGAAAATCGGGATACAAGGGACCATAGATTGGAGCTCAGTCGAGCACTTACTATGAAAATATCGATAAAGCAGAGACAGGCTCGCAATGTCTCTTCTGTGGGAAAAAGGTTGCAGGGGAGAGAAAAGGGACATCCTCCACTTTAAAAAAATTTTTTATTTTATTACATTTTCACCCCAAACAAGGCACATTGCCACTTTGATGTAGGGGGCTACTATTAGGGACATAAGCTACAAGGGTACTATGTGGGGAGTTGGGCAGCAAGATGTCGGTTCACATTACACTTGAATTTCTGTATGTCAGTACAGTTGGGAAGCAGGAAACTGGAAGGGAATTCCAAAGTCTAGCAGTTCTGGGGAAGAAACTACTGGAGTAGAAGGCTCTCTTACATCTAGGGATCTCTACTATGAAGGGGTGGGATTTTGTTGTTTGTAGGGGGTATTTACGTTTAGGGGGTACAAGTGCTTGCAGTTCGTCAGAGCATTCACTGTTAAAGTACTTGTAGAACAGGCAGAGTAATGCTATATTTCGTCGATAGGACAGAGGCTGAAGCTTAGATGAGAGTTCAGGATCTATCAGGTTGGCGACTCTCTTTTTAACCTTGTCTAGGAGCAAGAGACAAGTAGTACTTTTTTTTTTTTAGAGGGAAAAAAACAGTACTTCCATTGTATATCGTGAAGATGACACTCCTAGGAATAAATGTAATGTTTTGATATTACGAATTAATGTATCTAAATATACGGGAATAAATGACTAGATCTTGAAATTGTTCATTCAGCTGAGAAGTTCAAGCCAAATAGTAATCAACATCAACAATAGCAGCTAAAAAGGTTGATGAGAGGTCTACTTTTGGTGAATATTTTTGCATGAAGGACATCCTTGAGAATTCCAGTTCCAGTTCTCTGATCTAGCTGAAATTTTGCATGTGCAATGATTTATATCTCTACGGGTTATATGGCAAATTACAGCTCTGAACTAATTATGGTTTCTGTTTTACAGGTGTTTGAACTGAGTCAGGTGTGAAATGGAGCCTGTTGAATGTTGAGCAGTGATATGGTTTTTGTATTTGAAAGGACGCACGCAACAGGAGACTTTTGATGAAATGAAAGAAACATGGTGATAATGCCCCATCATATGACCTTGTAAAACGCTGGCATCGTGAATTCAAACATGGCCGGAAGTCTGTGGAAACAGCTCCCAGACCTGGTCGCCCCCCCCACTTCTGCCATTGATAAGGCATCTGTCCATCAAGTTGAGGCAGCCATTTTGGAAGATCGGCGCCTTACTATTCGCCAAATAGCCCAAGATGTCAATATTAGTACAGGGTATGTGGAAACTATCATTCATGACCATTTGCATATGCATAAGGTGTCTGCCAAATGAATTCCCAGGTTGCTCACGCCATTCCAGAAGTGAGAATGCGTCGAGTGCTTGAGGATGAATTTGGAAATGTGCCAAGAAGATGAGTCAAAATTTTTCAAAAGACTGATTACACAGGATGAAACCTGGATCCATCACTATGATCCAGAGACCAAAGCCCAGTCAATGCAGTGGAAGCACTTGGACTCACCACCTCCAAAGAAGGCAAGGGTGCCGCCCTCTGCTGGCAAGGTCATGCTCACAGTCTTCTGGGACCAGTACGGAGTAGTGATGACAGATTTCCTGGCAAAGGGCACCACAATTACAGGAACCTATTATGTTTCACTTTTGAGGAAATTAAGGGAAGCTATCAAAATCAAGAGGCGGGGCAAGATCAGCAAAGGTACCCTCCTCCTGCAGGACAACGCTCTGGTCCACAACTTGCATGTTGCCAGATCAGAAGCACGGGCGTGTGGTTATGAAATCCTCCCCCATCCTCCTTACTCTCCTGGCCATGCACCCTCTGACTTTCACCTCTTCCCAGCCATGAAGTTGTTTTTGAAAGGAAAGCATTTCCCAGATGATGCAGCCTTGATTTCTGAAGTCACGTCATGGTTGGAGGACCAACCTGGGTTGTTCTACAAAAACGGTTTCCAGAGCTACATCAAACGATGGGAGAAATGCATAACTCTGGGTGGTTCCTATGTAGAGAAAGACTAATAACTGTGCCAAGTTTCGTTGCTCTACTGCTATGGGATGTTACAAGGAATAATTTGCGAAGCGGACTAATTCGCAAAATAAAAAACAAAAGAATTAACAATGATAATGCCGTTCATCAAATTCCGTCTCTGTTTGTTTAAAATATCAGGTCAGCTGATATTTGGGCTTGACGATGAATGCCCTGGAAAAGTCACTTCTGATTAATGTTTAGTTTTAAAATATCAAAACGAAGAAATGATTTGCAGCGATTTTAAATGGTCCCTCTTCTTTTATCGTAAACTGAACTCATTAATAAGAAAAAAATGAAAATAAAATGGTGAGGTACACCCGGGTTTGAACACATGTGATCATTCGATCTGTAGTCAAAGACTTTACCATTCGGCTATATTTCCAGATGACAAGAAATCTGTTTTTTCTTTTTTTTTTTTATAGAAGAAATGATTTGCTGAGATTTTATTATCTCCCTTACCGGTGTAACATAAAATATTCCCCTGCAAAAATTCTTCTTTTTATCAATAAGAAAGAAAGACTATTTTTAGGATCGGATTTTTTTCAATTTTAAATATTTTTTGTGTACAAAGCATATCTAAGAACACTGCCAGTTAAATATAAATTAACTTTGTGGGAAGTTTGCCAAAGATAGGGTCAACTATTTCAGAACCTATAAGGAATTCTCTCACACACACACACACACACACACACACAAATTAATATATTCTAACTATTTTTTATTTGTTTAACAAATTTCAGATCATGCAAGAAGTTATCGACAGGCGAGCGTTTTGCTGTAAAATGTCTCCCCGATACGATGAAGACGCGGATGGAAATCAACTTGCACGTCCTGTGCAGTGGCCACCCCCATATCGTCTCCGTTTACGACGTGTATGCGAATGATGTTCAGTTTCCAGGCGAATGCCACCCAAGGTATGACTTTCTTCACAAAAACAGAAACGCGTGTGTATTGCATGGTTGTAGTTGGTTTTCGAATCAATCCAAACAAAGAAGAGTACTCTTTTATACCCCAAACAAAGCAATCTTTCACGAAAAACACCCGTCTAGCCGAATCCACTGTGAAAAATTTCCCCCACTCTATATCCGTGCCTAAATCAAAACGCGGATTCCATGAACAAAGCTTCTTTCTTAGAACTGCACGCCTGTGGAACTCTGTTCCGTCTGCCTGCTTCCCTCCGGACTACAACTTGGATGCCTTCAAGTCCAATGTTAACAAATTCCTAATGAACCGCCCCCTTAAGTAAACACTTCAGCAAATCTCCTCACTAACGTAATGTACTTGCAATAACCCTTATCCCTGAGTGGCTTCTGGGCCTTGATAAGTGGTGATCACTGTGTAAAATAAAAATAAAAAAAAAAAAAAAAAAAAGGGATTGTCACTTGGAATGTGAGTGACTACTATTTGTGATCGTGTCTATCAGATGGCTGTTCACATTACATTTAAACTTCAGTAGATTAGTATAGTCTGGAAAGCAAGAAACAGGGAGGGAATTCCACAGTCTAGCAGTCCGAGGGGAAAAAAACTATTAGAGTTGATGGCTTTATGTCATGTAGGAACTTTAACGTCCATGATTTTGATGATGATGATGATGGTTTCTGATTGCTTAGTAATAATAGTTTCTTTCATTTGACGTTTCAGAATTTTTAGATAAGGATTGGTTATTAGTATTGTTTGAATTCATTGGACTACTGCTCTCATCTTGAGCATGATTTTAATATCAAAACATTACATTTATTCCTAGGAGTGTCATCTTCACGATATACAATGGAAGTACTGTTTTTTTCCCTCTAAAAGCAAAAAAAAAAAAAAAAATCACACTAGTCCGATGAATCCAAGTCAGTCTTTTTTTTTTTCTTACTCTTATTATTCACCCCCCCCCTCACCCAAGGAATATTGCCGTTTGGACATAAAAGGATACTAAGGGCGAAACAATAAAAGGTTTGTAGAGGTATACAAGTTGGAAAAATAAATAAGAAAGGTTTATTTTAAAAGTTTTATTGAAAAATCAATTCAGGTAACTTTATTATGTAGTAGAGCTGACATCTATTCAATGTACTATTAACAAATATATATAATATTATAATCTCACTCTCCAGATAAGCTGCCTCTTTGATCACGAACAATCCTCTTTTTTTTTCTTTTTTTTTTTTTTTTTTACATGGGGTTCACCACTTATCAAGGCCCGAAGGCCACTCAGGGATAAGGGTTATTGCGCGTACAGTAATCAATGAGATAGTATTGTAGTAATCATTAGTATCTGGGGTTTTGATAGAGTGTCTTACTTAAGGGGGCGGTTTGTCAGGAGTTTGTTTATGTTGGACTTGAAGACGTCCAAGTTGTAGTCAGGTGGGAAACAGGCAAGCGGCAGAGAGTTCCACTGGCGTGCAGTTCTAATTATGTCTCATTAGCAATATTTAGGTATGAATAAAATAATAAAAAAGAAGTAAAAACAAATAAAATAAAGGTAAATTCGAATGATCGGAACGCACATCATTTTTTATCGGTACCGTTGTAGTTTATGAAATCAACTATGCAGAAATCAAAACCTTTCAGTTTAAGCAATAGAGAAAATAATGAGTCTGTAGGCAGAAATATAAATCATCGAATCTCGCCAAAAAGAAACCCAGATGTGATTTATGAACTCTAAACAAACAAAGACAAAACTTGAAACTATAAATAAACCAGACACAACTTATATTGGAAACATTATAAGTTCCATTTAAAGGTGTGATACTTCCAAAACAAATCTGGAGAGAAAGAAAGTTATTCATATATCAATTTGAAAAACGGTCGAATCAATTTTCTTCAGTCAAGTAATGTCTTAAGGGATGAACTTAACATTTTTACTAAATAAGACTGGCCCTGTCGGTGGGGCATTAGAATATGCCGACTGCCCCCCTGCAGAGGGTAAAAGTCCCTCAATGGGGGTCCTGGATATGACCTTAAACTATATCCAGTGGTGAGGCCCCAGCTTGTGGGCTTTGGGGAGTGTGGAGCCACCTTTTAATTACCATTGCTCCCAGATCCACTCTGACCCGGAGTGGTAGTACCTGTTAGGGTCCCAACTATGGGTTGAATAGAAACCGACGTGAAAACAACAAATATATTCTATTAAAAAAATTTTTTCTTCAAAATGTTTGGATTCGCATTAAATAACCTGAAAAGGGTTGATATGCCGTAAAACAAAAACAACCAACCAAATATATATATTTAAACGAAGAATGAGAATGAACTAAGTACAAAGAAATGTTAAACCTTATTTCATTATTAAATAAGTTTTAAACAAAAACTTTTCTCATATCACAGAAAATAAAGTAGCCGATATTTTTGTAAATAAACAAAGCATGATACGAAACTAACATAGAATCGAAATGATTTAACTTAGTTGATATGGACAGATTATGAAAATAAAATTTTAACAATTTTAAAAATAAGACACTGTTATCAGGGAGTCGTTTATGAATATCAGGAATGATTGAGGTCCAAGGATCAATTTCGTGAGGCACTTCTGCATTAACATTTTGCTGTTTGGATTTACGTCAATGAAAGATTTTTTAAGAAGTTTAAACCGGGTTATTACTTCACTTATTCTTTACGTCAATCAAGGATAACCTGGATGGTCCTCTTGTCTAAGAAGGATCTAAATATATGTAGAGTTGAATGTAATAATCAAAGAGGAAAGCCCCCCTGTGTGTGTGTGTGTCGTGTGGTCAGACAACTTACCTTCGGATGGGATCTAAGAGAGAGAGAAATTAAAGATGGCAGCCATGGATTTATAAGGTATAGTCTCATGGAATCTCACGAGATCTCATCTTCCACTGCACATGTATGCAAATGGAATGGGGTCAGTTTTCTAATAAAATGTCTGTTGGCAGAGGCAGTTGGCAGAGACATGCTGGAAGTTGAGAGAGAAATATATTGTACTATCGGCAAATATACTCATCTAAGACAATGTTATCAGGGAGTCATTTATGAATATCAGGAATGATTGATGGCCAAGGATCAACTCTGTGAAGCACTCCATCATTTATTTTTATCTGTTTGGATTTACGTCAATGAGAGATAACCTAGATGGTTCCCTTGTCTAAGAAGGATCTAATTATATTTAGCATTTATTCAGTAATAATGTAGGATTTAATTTTCATTAGGAACCCTTCATGCCAGACTTTGTCAAAGGCTTTGGATCTTACACCTGACTAAGGTCATAGGTTTTAGTGACCGAACCGTTGTGCCGATTTTCTTTTAACAAAGCAACACCTGCTTCTTTGTATATATCAGGGAGTCATGCATGAATATCAGAAATGATTGAGGTTTAAGGATAAACTCTGTGAGGCACTCCCACATTAATATTATGCTGCCTGGATATACGTCAATCAAGGATAACCTGGATAGTCCTTTTGTCTAAGAAGGATCTAATTATATTTAGCATTTGTTTAGTAATAACGTAGGATTTGATTTTCATTAGGAACCCTTCATGCCAGACTTTGTCAAAGGATTTCGATATATCAGGTTCTACAACCCTGGTTTCCCCTGCCTCGTTCGTGCACGGAAATGATTGTTTTCTAAAGATTATGGTATTGCTTTAGATATATATACATTCATATTCCCTGATACCTATTATAGGGTTATTACTTCGCTTATTCTTTACCCCCCCCTCCCCCTACACACTCCCGGGCAACACCGGGTACCCCCGCTAGTCTATTATATAAATGCGAAAATGTGTGTGTTTTTGTGTGTGCATTTAATTTTTGTATGTCCGGCAAAGGCTTTTTTTTGGGGAGGAGACCTCGGGGTGTTGCTCGGGGGGGGGGGGGGTTCGGGAGGGTTACTAATTCTTACAACTTTTTATATACTCCCCAGATTATAATATCCTCGATTTACAAAACGAGGTCGTCCCTTTCTTTTATTTACATGACTTTTATGTTACAAAATTCGCCGTGTGATTTCATTTCTCTATGGCGTTTAATTGCAACCATTCTCACTTCTCTGCCTTCTTAGCATCACGGGTCCTGGATATGACCTTAAACTATATCTGATGGTGAGGCCCCCGCTTGCGTGATTTGGAGAGTGTGGAGCCACCTTTTAATTGCCATTGCTCCCAGGTCCACTCTGACCAAAATTGTTCTTCAAAATCACTGGATTCGGCATTAAATAACCCAAATAGGTTGATATGCCGTAAAACAAAAAACAACCAACCAACCAACTTAGCGTCACGGTAACGCGTCCCACTTTCTTTTCTGTCTTCGCCTCAAGGCTTCAGGTTCGAGCCTACCTTCCTACGAACACTGTTTTTTTCTTCTTTTACATTTCCAAACACCCGGGCAATGCGGGGGACCCTCGCTAGTTAATTTTAAATCTCAGTTACATTCAATTCAGTTATATGTAATCAGAAATAACCATTAAAACATCTGCTTTCTTGTATGTGTGAGGAAAATGACTGCTGTAAAAAATAATGAAGGGGGGAGCACAAAGCAGTGTTAGGGGAGGGCAGAGAACTCTCCCCTGCAATTACAACTCCCCATACTTCTCATGTCGTTAGGGAAGGGCAGAGAACTCTCCATACTTCTCATTTTGTTAGGGAAGGGCAGACAACTCCCCATACTTCTCATTTTGTTAGGAAAGGGCAGACAACTCCCCATACTTCTCATTTTGTTAGGGAAGGGCAGACAACTCCCCATACTTCTCATTTTGTTAGGGAAGGGCAGACAACTCCCCATACTTCTCATTTTGTTAGGGAAGGGCAGACAACTCCCCATACTTCTCATTTTGTTAGGGAAGGGCAGAGAACTCCCCATACTTCTCATTTTGTTAGGGAAGGGCAGAGAACTCTCCATACTTCTCATGTCGTTAGGTAAGGGCAGAGAACTCTCCATACTTCTCATTTTGTTAAGGAAGGGCAGAGAACTCCCCATACTTCTCATTTTGTTAGGGAAGGGCAGAGAACTCCCCATACTTCTCATTTTGTTAGGGAATGGCAGAGAACTCCCCATACTTCTCATTTTGTTAGGGAAGGGCAGACAACTCCCCTACTTCTCATTTTATTAGGGAAGGGCAGACAACTCCCCATACTTCTCATTTTGTTAGGGAAGGGCAGACAACTCCCCTACTTCTCATTTTATTAGGGAAGGGCAGACAACTCCCCATACTTCGCATTTTGTTAGGGAAGGGCAGACAACTCTTCCCTTCAATTACATTTTTCTTGAATCTTTTTTTATTATAATAGCAAAATTTGAAAATCGAAACATTGATTTTCAAGTAAAACCAGTGTTATTTACTGAATTGTCATGTTGTAGTCATGAAAATATGCAAAAATTATGAAATCTTCATTTTTTTTTAATGTCACTTCCCATATGCCTATTGATGTGCTGAATAATTAATGCATGGAAACTTTGGCAAAAATAATGCAAAATGTCACTAACACAAGTAATAGTGTCTCTGGCTATCCCGTCGAGTGACGGAATCAAAGAAGGAAAGAGAAAAGAAAAATTAGACAGTTTATTAATATACATATGGCATTAATTTGTGTATGAGGACAATGACTGCTGTGAAAGTGAATGAAAGAGAAAACAGAGAGACAGGAAGAACGGTTGGTGAAGATTACAGTTAAAGTCAGGAGTTGGCAATAAGGAGTTTATTGCGTTTTTAATTAATTTGTTTTGTTTGTCATCGTTGATATCACTTCCACTATGAAGTTATTTAAGAAAGAAAAGTATGTTTTTCTTTATCTACTTCATAATTAATTTAACAAAGTGTTTTAATTAACCCAACATAACCAACATTTTCACACATAAAAACAACACATTTTCATAACCAACTTCTTAAACAAATTTTAAACAAGCAAGTGATCAAGCCTAATCTAATCAACTGCAACCCAAGAGAAAAAAAGAAAGAGTGAAGTGAAAGTTACCTTTTCAGGTCTGACATACTTCTCATTTTTGTTAGGAAAGGGCAGACAACTCTCCCCATCAATTACATTTTTCTGGGTCCTTCTTTATTATAATGGTGAAATTGAATTCCAAGTAAAACCAGTGCTATGTACCGTTTTTTATTTATTTACTTGTATATATTATAGCAATACTGTTCTCATATGATTTTTCAAACAATAGAAAATACACTAGCAGGGAGACCCGACGTTGCCCGGGATTTAAAGAAGATAAAAAAATATTTCATACTCTTATATTTTTGTTGTCATCGAAATTCGTGAAATCGCCCGGGAGGAAGTAAGTTAGTTAAAAAAATATGTTATTCTACATTGCACTCTAGAGAACCTGCTGTTTCTTTTATAAACTTTTTTTATATAAACTTCTTTCCAGTTAACGAAAAAAAAAAAACATTAAGAAATTTATGTGCGGGCTTTGAACCTACAGATCACGTCATGCAAAAAAAAAAAACAAAAAACAAAATAAACAACGTAAATTTCCAAGTCTTATAAAATTCTTTGCAGTTAATGAAAAATAAATTGTCATGTCATATGAAAATATCCAAAAATTACAAAGAACAATAAGGTAGAAACTTAATTATTAATGGAAATAGTTTTCCGAAGATAATTAGTCTCCTTTTGTTAGGGAAGGGCAGACAACTCCCTATAATTCTCCTTTTGTAAGGAAAGGGCAGACAACTCCCTATACTTCTCATTTTGTTAGGGAAGGGCAGACAACTCTCCTCTTCAATTACATTTTTCATGGTTCTTTTTTATTATAATAGGGAAATTTGGAAATCGAAATATTGAATTTCAATTAAAACCTATCTACTAAATTGTCGCATCACAGTAATTGGACATTGCGTCACTTTTAGACATGATAAAAGGCTCCTATCGCACTTGAGATTTGTACACAACTAACCAACTAGTAGATGGTCTGCAACAAAAAAGAAGACTGGTTTTTATCAAACGGAAGTGGAATCCTGCTGTCTTTTCTAGAGCAACAGTTTTTTTTTTTTTTTTACATTTTCACCCCAAACAAGGCAAATTGCCACTTTGGTGTAGGGGGCTACTATCAGGGGCAACAACTACTGGGGTACTATGTAGGGATTGGGCAGCAAGATGTCGGTTCATGTTACACTTGAACTTCTGCACGTCAGTACTGTTGGGGAAGCAGGGACCTGGAATGGAATTCCAGAGTCTAGCAGTTCTGGGGAAGAAACTATTGGAGTAGAAAGATCTTTTACATCTAGGGATCTCTACAGTGTGGGGGTGTGATTTAGCAACCTGTCAGGTTTGTCGAGGGTGCTCACGTTGTGGGGGCACAAGTGTCTGCAGTTCGTCAGAGCATTCACCATCGTTCTACCCTGTATTTAGAGATTTATAAAGAATCGGAATCTGTAAGCGTATCGAGATCAGGAAAAATATTAGAATCGTCCCATCACTACTTGAAAACCATGCCAAAAACCATAACTGTGGCCGTAAACTTTGTTTTCATCACCTTGGGCACGTCCCTGTTACTTGTGGCAATCCAGCCATGCATTTTGAGGGTGCTGGCAATGGTCCTGTTGTCATAACTTGAATTAGTAGAGAGCATGAGTTGTACAGCGGCGCATCTCCGATCTCAATTCTTGAACATTGTGTCACTTCCAGACATGATAGAAGGCTCCTATCACTCTTGGGATTTGTACACAACTGACCAACTAGTAGATGGTCTGCAACAAAAAAAGAAAACCGGTTTTCATCAAATGGAAATGGAATCACGTTGTCTTTTCTAGGGTGGCAATTTTATCGATCTTATCGATTTCCTTATTTGATCCAAAAATTAGAAAAACAACGATAAGGTAGAAACATTATTTTTAATGGAAATAGTTTTCGAAGACAGTTAGTGGAAATTAAGTTTTACAAAAAAAAAAAAAAAAAAACTGAAGAGTTCTAATTGCAACAAAAGGGAGATAAATATTTTCTGAAAACTGAAAATCTTTGGGCAATTTTGCAAAAACTTAATTTCTATTAAATCGTCTTCGAAAACTGTTTTCATTTATAATTAATTTTCCGCCTTACCATTTTTCATTACTGTGACATGACAATTAAATAGATATCATTGGTTTCACGTGAAATTCAATTTTCGAATTTCATTATTATGACAAATAAGAGCCACATCTGTTTAATAATGCTGCACACTGACAGTTTTCTAAGCCTTACTACTTCCGTGCTGGTTCATAACAAATTGGAAATAAGTGTTATGTTTGTGACATCCTCACTGGAGAAGTTTTGAAAAGTTCAAAAGAATCTGAAGTATTATGAACCATATATTTTTTTTTTTTAAATGGAGTTCACCACTTATCAAGGCCCAATGGCCACTCGGGGATAAGGATTATTGTGTGTACAGTAATCAATGGGATAGTGTAGCAATAGTATTGGAGAATTGATAAGGTGTCATTACTTAGGGGGGCGGTTCATCAGGAATTTGTTTGTGTTGGACTTGAAGACATCCAGGTTGAAGTCAGGAGGGAAACAGGCAAGCGGAACAGAGTTCCACAGGCTTTGTTCATGGTATCTACGTTTTTATTTAGGCACAGATAGGGAGTGGGGAAAATTATTGACGGTGGTTTCAGCTAGTCGAGTGTTTTTTGAGAAAGATTGGCGAGGGGGGACCAGAGAGTGGAGCTCAGACGAGCACCTGCCATGGAAATAACGATAGAACAATGACAGGCTCGCTAAGTCTCTTCTGTGGGAAAGAGGTTGCAGGGTAGAGAAAAGGGCATCCCCCACCAAGCCACGGAGCCTATTTTGTACTCCGTCAAGGCAGGATAGGCTGTTTTTTGCAGCCCCCACCCAGATGTGGCAGCAGTACTCCATCTTAGGATGTACTTGGCTCATATAGATAGAGAATTGCATCATTAGTTAGATATCTTCTGGAGCAGTAGAAGGATCGCACCATTTTCCCAGCGACCTTAGCCACAGACTTGATGTATGTGTTCCATTTAAGATCAGATATATATATATATATATATATATATATATGTTACGTCATCGTATCATAAAGGATTGAGTGTTTAATTATCTTATCAGAGTTAATGTCGTTTCAACATACCTTCTGCGTCTCGTTGGTTGATCTGGAACATCTCGTCTGGGAGGAAGACTGGTACCTGTTTTTGGGAACGAAGATTTATTTCACTCCAAGACAAGAAATTGGTTCTATAGTTTTTTATTCACATTCCAGATCGATTGTAGAAGAATAGAAAGTGAATTTGGCCTGTGGTTTCTTCTTCTAGGTCTTATTTCTACCACGTCAGCGTTCGTCCCCCGCCCCTCAGCAAAGGGGAGGAGACAACGGCAAAGCCGTCCGCTCTCTTCAGAGTCCCAACCAAATCTCCCCAATTCAGCTAACCTGATCACATGACTCACACGCAATCCGATCAGCTGATCTTGACTTCCGGTCAACGTGTCTACACTATAACTCACACTCCTCCCCCCTCTCTCTCTCTCTTGATTCATTCTATAACATATATATATATATTACAATAGAAAAATGGAAAAGTAAAAGACAATAAATTAAAGACAATAAATTAAAGACAATAAATTATTGTAGCATTAAGAATTGATAATACAGTGTTATTACAATAGAAAAATGCAAGCATGAAAAATAATATGGTTAAGCTTAAACATGGAAAAGTAAAGAACTAGTTAAAACTGGAAAAGAAAAGGACAAGCTATTCTAGTAAAAAATATAATAAATTTATAACCTAAAATATTGCAGCATTAAGAATTTTTTATATAATGTTATTACAATAGAAAAATACGAGCATGAAAAGTAATATGGTTAAGCTTAAACATGGAAAAGTAAAGGACTAGTTGTTAAAACTGGAAAAGAAAAAGACAAGATATTCTAGTAAAAAATATAATAAATTTATAACTTAAAATATTGCAATATTAAGAATTGATTATATAATGTTATTACAATAGAAAAATGTGAGCATAAAAAGTAATATGGTTAAGCTTAAACATGGAAAAGTAAAGGACTAGTTGTTAAAACTGGAAAAGAAAAGGACAAGATATTCTAGTAAAAAAAATATAATAAATTTATAACTTAAAATATTGCAGCTTTAAGAATTTTTTATATAATGTTATAAATTGAATTTTAAAAAAATTCTTAATGCTGCAATATTTTAAGTTATAAATTTATTATATTTTTTATTATTTTGATTTTCTTATTTTATTTTTATTCTATATTTTATTTTATTTATTTATTTATTGTTAATTGTTGAATACAGTTAGTATATTGTCCCGATATTAAATGTGATTCAGCCAGATAAATACCTGATTAAAAGAGGTTACAACAACACTAATTTAATTTTATTGTGTTGAAAAAAAAATGTGCACAATACTTCATTTCATTCTCTAATATTTCTCCAAAGATGGCCGTCTAGGAAAAAAAAGGATTCATTTTTTTTTTTAGATTTATTTTCTTCACATCTATATAAAAGTGAACATGTCTGTGTGTCTGTGTACATTTTCCTTCGCAATAACTTTGTCAATTTTCAATCTACAGACTCGAAATTTGATACACAGGGTACTGAGATTTGGGAAAATCGATGTGATTGGTTTTCGGCCAAAAATTTGACTGTAAAGGGGTCAAAGTTCAACCATTTAACCTTTGAGAACTCTACCAAACTCCTCCGACAATTTGGAGTCTAAACACTTGAAATTTTAGATATAGGTTCCATGGACATGGATCTAACTTAATAACTTGATTTGAGCCCAAAACAATAAGTTTTAAGGGGTCATAATAGGGGTCAAATTTTAAAAAAATTGACCGTTTTTTTTTTTTGCTCAGCACACACCTCCAAACACCCGGGCAACGCCGGGCTGAAATGCTAGTAATCTATATAAATATAACAGTGGATGTATATTTAACAAACAGAGCAGGCAGCTCGGCATTTTCCAGTCATAAAATACGCTTGAATATAGATTTCTTATTTATTATTATACTGGACTACCCGTGACCCGTTGGGTCAGTATGTTATAATTATATAGATTGGAACCAGTATATAGTAATGATTTAAAAAGTTTTTAAAAAATGGCTCTTGCGCCACCACAGAGAATCGAAACCAAAACATTTAGCTTACGATTTACTTTTTCCTTTGACGTTAATGCCTGAGCTATGAAGACATGTTTGCTGCAAGGCTAATAATTTAAACATGAACCAATAGCTATTACGTTATGCATGCATATTCGTAATGCCATCGTTCAACCACCTGGCAAATTTCATTTTTTTTAATGTTCACACTTTTGCACCAATTACCTTGGCTAAAACGCAAATATAAAGTTTCACATGGGTTTGAATACTCTATATGTTAAGTAGACGAAAAACTGGTAAGCAAAATTAAAAAAAATACATATATACGCATACATAAATATATATAGAAAGAGCCTTGTGTTTACTATAAGCTTTTTACGTAAGTATTACGCAAGTATAAATCATGTAGAATATCTGCATGAATATAATTACACGTAATAGTTAACTAAAGATGATCATCTCGTAAGAAAACCGAAAAAAAAAACTAATAGGGAATTAATTAAAATGAATGTTTAAAAGAATATGCAAATTAGCTAGATCTTTTGCTAGTGAATGCAATTCCACAACCCATATATAAGAAAATTGTATTTTCTTTTTAAATAAATAGAAAAAAAGAGTGTTTTTAATATTGTGACCCGATGGGGACCGGGCGATGCCGAGTGACCTTGCTAGTCGACACGAATTCAGAGAAATTCGCACGGCTGAATTCTGATGATGGTTTGATGTTATTTAAATAGAAATGTCTTTTGGATTTTGTCAGAAAGAGAAAAAACAAATGATAATTGTTCTTATCTTATTGCTTTTATATATCTGTTAACAACAGAAAGGTTGTTTTTAAAATCTCTGTTGAGTGAGATGAAGAATGGGGATCAAGAGTAGGGGGCGCCGCCAGGCATTGTTCGACTTGGAATGACTAAGCACTCCTAATTTGGTAATAAGTAGAAACATCTCAGTGTAAATGGGGGTTGAGGTTTGGGAGAGATAAGCTCTAAGAGAAAGAAAGGTGTTTGTAACCACTCTCTGAAGGAGAGGTGGGGAAAAGGGGTTGGATTTAGAAAAAGGAATTCTAAACGGAGAAGAGTCATAGCCAGCAAACCGAACGTTAAAAGTATGTATATATGCATATATGTATGTGTGTGTACTTATGTGTGTATTTGTCTTTTTTTTTCATTTTTCTTAAACTTTTTCTTCTAGGGGATGGGACATCCAACCAGATATCTGACATTTACCCCTATTTTAGTGAGTCCAACCAAGAGATCTTTTCAGGATTCTAGCCGTTCCTTTCAGTGCAATCGTTTGTATTTCACTTGCACTTGGTTCACCGGGTATGCTTGCTATGTACTTTTTAAAGTTCTTTTTCATAAGCCCAGTTGCTCCTATGATGACTGGTATAATTGAAACGTCTTTTAATTTCCAATTTCGTTTCATATCATACATAAGTCCTTGATACTTTGTTATCTTTTCCCTCTCAACTCTGTTAAGCCCTGTATCATTGGGTACACTAACCTCTATTACGGTCGCTTTTTTGTTTGCTCTGTCCCAAATCACTATATCTGGTTTAACAGCTGCGTTTTCAAGATATGTAGCAGTAGGGATTATGTAGTCATAGTGAATAGTGTAGTTGTCATTCCCAACTGTTCTTTCGGGTATATGTTCCCAGGAGTTTTTACTACACTGAATGTTGAGTTTCTTACATATCTTCCAGTGACTGTGTGCGTGTGCGTGTGCGTGTGCGTAATAAATGAGATTTAAACGTTATATTTGAATTAAGTTTAAAGTTATAAAATTATTTGAGTTTATAAGTCTTCCTATTGATTAATTTATTATTTGCGGACTATTGTCCTCATAATTCTTTAGCTGTTATTTCACGACGTTTCGACCAACTATTTCTTTGGCCTTAGTCAAGTGGTAACCGTGACGTGATACGAACTCCGGATTTCCTCACTGCATTCTCAGCAATTACTGCCATCCATAGTTGTTGTCATCTCACAACGTTTTTGGACAAGTAAGCCTCTAGCCGGCGTTGAGTAGTATTGAAACCGCTATCTTCAGACAATTCTCACATGGATCGTAGAGATTCAACGTCTCTATCCACTGCGTCATGGGCCCCGTGGTAAAGTTTGGGAGCCCTTCAGGGCCTGATGTTATGATGGGAACTAGCCTATGTTAATGGGAACTCTGTGACTTTACTGGTCTGGTCTTACATCATTCACTGCTATAGTCAGTCACCTCAAATTAGACAATAGTTGTTATGAAATAATGAAAACAATAAACAGTTTGTTACTGTTATAACCCGGAGTTCTGTTTGTTGTGGTGAGGACTCTTGATTTTGCAGCAAGCCGCAAGGATCAGCGGAGTGATTGATGTACCCGGAGACTACCTACATATGGAAAGAAAGACAATTCGATCAGGAGGAAAAACGCCTCTCCATGAAAACACAGTGGGTAAGGACGATTAACAGGCTAACTTGTAACGAGACAAGGTACGATCAAAGAACACCTGCCACATCGGGTGGAATCCAACGAGGTTAAGGACGCCCGGTACCCGGTGTTGTTGTAATGGTGGGAATGCTGCAGGTACCGACAACGTTATAATATGAATAAAAATTTATAGGAGTATGGATAGCCTGTGGGAATGCTGTCAACGTTATAATATGAATATCAATACACAAAAAAAAAAATTATAGGATTATGGATAGATTGTTCACAATAAAACAATCCTGAAATGTAAATCTGTGCAATTAGCCCCTGGATCTCCCTCGAGAATGAAACACAAACATTTCTTTATAGCTTACTTGCTATAAATATATTTTTATGCTAATATTTCTTTCTCTCTGTTCACAGACCGCGCTTGTTGATGATCTTGGAATTGATGGAGGGCGGAGAGTTGTTTGATCGGATCAGCAAAGAACGGTGTTTTACAGAAAAGAGGGCCACCTTTTATATGAAACAGGTTTGTGGAAATTGCATTGTCGCCCTTCCAAATGGAAATGCAGTCGTACCTCAGTACTCGACCATAATGCGTTCCAGATGTTTGTTTGAACACCAAAATAATATATTTTTTCTTTTTAAAATTACATTTTCACCCCAAAACAAGGTACATTGCCACTTTGATGTAGGCGGCTACTATCAGGGACATAAGTTACAGAGATATTATGTGGGGAGTTGGGCAGCAAGATGTCGGTTCACGTTACACTTGAACTTCTGCATGTCAGAACAGTTGGGGAAGCAGGAACCCGGAAGGGAATTCCAAAGTCCAGCGGTTCTGGGGAAGAAACTTCTGGAGTAGAAAGCTCTCTTACATCTAGGGATCTCAACTGTGAAGGGGTGGGATTTTGCTGCTTATCGGGTTTGTCGGGGTATTTACGTCAAGGGGGTACAAGTGTTTGCAGTTTGTCGGAGCATTCACCGTTAAAGTACTTGTATAACAGGCAGAGGGATGCAACATTTCGTCGATGGGACAGAGGCTGAAGCTTAGATGACAGTTCAGGACCTATCAGGTTGGCGACTCTCTTTTGAACCTTATCTAGGAGCGAGAGACTAGTGGTAGATGCACCAGCCCAAATATGACAACAGTACTCCATACATGGGCGAATGGTGGCCTTATAGAGGTATAGGTTCCCCTTTAAATTAAACTATCATCTAAGCTTCATTGCATACAGTGTTGTATAATAATGTATATGATATTGTATAATAATGTATTATAAATGCGTACAGTATTGTATAATAATGTGTATCTAATATTGTATGATCATCTGTATACAATATCCAGATTAGATTCAAGTCTCGTGTATAGATAAATAACAAACACCAAAAATATTCTCATACAATAAAATAAAACAAACACACATTTGAATTTGTTTTATCAAACTACCATGACACATTTAACAAACATTTGCAAAATTAACAAAACGAAGAAAAAAAATGTTTCTTGAAAAATTCTTATCTCCAAATTCTATGGAAGAAAACCAAAACCAAATGCATTGACAAAATGTTGCAAGTATTTTTATGGTAGATGCTCCGACGAACTACAAATATATTGAGGTCATTGCCAAGCCTGCTGCAAAGGTGGCCTTTCTCATTCGACCTTGCATGCAGTGTTGTTGTCACATCTGGGATGGTGCATCTACCATATATATATATATATATACATATATATATATATATACACACATTTTATTTTTTATTACCGTATCTTTCTGTTAAGTTACATTATTGTTTCAGCTACTTGGCCGCTGTATATGATCATATATATGATGTATATAGCACCTTAAAAAAAATTTGACGTAAGCGAGAGCAACGCGGGTGTCTACGCATGCAGGCGCACATGTGTTGCACGCCAGGGCGGGGATGTATGTGTACATGTGACCGTTTCTTTTAAGTATATATGTGAGTACGTGCGCATGTGTGTACCCATGCCCGCGACCGCTAACTAACCCCCTCCAAACAATTAACAACAAAATAAAAACTAAAAATCAATAAACTGAATCATAGCCCCCCCCCCCGCCTCCGAACCTAAGCGAGCCAGATGTCTTCCCTCGGCAAGCTTGCCATAAAGGATCTGACAGGAACCGGTGTGTCAATGTGATTATGCCAGATATAATGTATGAATATGTGCATATATATATATATATCTATAATATAAAGCTGAATGTGTGCGTGTGTGTGTATCTGGTCACGAATAGGCTCCTATATGGTTGACTATTTTAAAAAACTGATTACATATAATGATAGAACATGTATCGAGACACAGGAATGGGTATGTTTGATCTGGCAGAAAGGTGGTTCATTAAAATTGTGGGGTCTGCGTTCGCACCTGGTCCACAAAGTATGGAAATAAAAAATTAAAAAATTAAAAAAAACGTTTACAAGTGTTTTTGATATAGATGTACATAATAATACTTTGATAAGTATGTTTTAATTTAAATAGGGATGGTATAATAAAATTGTGGGATCTGCGTTCGCGCCTGCCCTCCATAGAATGGAAATAGACACAAACTTTAATAAAGACTTTTCATATCTATCTGCGTAAGTATACTTTGATAATTATGTTTCAGTTTGAAAAAATATGGTATAATAAAATTATGGTGTGTTCGTTCGCACCTAACCTCCATAGAATGGAAATATGTCACAAAGTTTAACAAGGTCTTTTAATATAGATTCAGAGAATATTGTGATAAGTGTTTCAGTGTGAACAGGTATGGTATAATAAATGATGGGGTTTATCTATTTTATTTTTACTTTCATCATATTTTGCTTCGGTTCTGATAGCCCCAAATTCAAAGCTATCTCTTTACAACCCTTCGTTTTCATAACCTATCATACTTTCATAAATCAGAGTCCATTTTCTGTAGGCTGTTTTTGAACCCAGTCAACGACGGGTACTTTTGCTAGTATATATATATATATATGCACATTATATTTGGCATAATCAGGTTGACACACCGGTTCCTGTCAGATCACAGAAGTTAAGTAATGTTGAGCCCGGTCCTTACTGTAGGAGGACGTCGACATCTCCCTGCTAGAGTTACAAAAACCTAACGTCATCATCTCCCCTAACGGGGATATACATGCGACTGGAGACTGCTTATGAATTTTATACTCCCATGGAACTTCCTCCTTCAAAGGAAGCCGATTAAGTCCAAATAGGGTCAATGCGGCTTCACACACACACACACACACACACACACACACACACACACACACACACACACACACACACACACACACACACACTCATCCGCCATTAGTGTCTCACTCTTAGTTGATTGGGAGTATGTACGTTGAGAACAAGTTTTATGAGTACTTGTAAAATAAGCACAGGAATGCAATACTGCAGTGATGGGACAGAGGTTGAAGTTTGGTCGATAGTGTGTGACCTATTAGATTTGAGACTCATTTTTGGACCCTGTTTAAGAGGAAGAGACTGGCCATAGATGCACCAGCCCATATGCGGCATCCATACTCCCTGCATGGGCAAACTTTTAGTTTTATTCTACATGCTCACCCATTTCATTTAATCTATATTTTATTTACAGAACAGAAAATCAGTTAATTTTATAATAGTTTCTCTCAGGATGTTATTTTCTTTAATGTCAGCCACAAAACTCAATTATTTCGAAATTAAGAGAATTAGGTGTTTGTGCAGATAATTGATAAACCAACGCATTTCAGGTGAAAACATTATGTACTTGGGTATCATGTCGAACTTAGTGCAAATTCCAAAAATTATGAAAAATGATCCAGTATATGTACAGCACCATATCTCAAAACATGGCAGAAGGTGTGTGGTACCACCCCTAACCAGTACCAGGGACAACTGGATCCGATGGCTCAGGGAATCGAGTTTAAATTCCCGGGGCCCTACGCTCTTCAATTGCCTGCCACGTAACATCAGAGAGATCACGAACTGCAAAACAGAATCGTTCAAGTCGGCGCTGGATACCTGGCTGAAGTCTGTACCAGACGAACCTCAGATCCCCGGTTATACCGCTATGAGACGCAGTGAATCCAATAGCTTACGCCACATGCTTGTCTGTGTAAAGAGGGACAGCGAAACGGTGCAGCGGTCTATTGATTCGACGCCGCCTACACCGTCCCAACTGGAGGCCGCTTGCTGCAGTGACCTTGGAGGGCTCTGACCGCTGAAAGACATCACACAAATCACACAAATTATTAAGATGTAGTTTTTGTTTTAATAAATGTAAGACACTGTGCTTGTTAAAAAAAAAAAAAAAAAAAAAAAAAAAGATATAGTTTTAAGAACAAAAAAGAAAAAAAATCATCTACAATTATGTTCTGATGGTATATTTAAAGATGCCGGACCCTTAATTAAAATTAAGGGAGATAACTCGGTTTGTAACATAGAATTAAATGTTGGCTTTGTGGGTAATTTTCTAGCGAGGTAGAGGGAGCCCACCTTCTTTGCAGCAGCCTTGGCAGTGTCCTCAATGTATTTGTTTCAATTTATGTTGCCTGTGAATGGCTTAATTTTTTTTTTAATGTCTGCATTTTGCAACAATTCCATTTTTCTTATTGATCAACTTGTTTTTGTTTGATTTTTTTTTTTTTTAACAAGATTGCCTCTGCCATCAAAAGATGTCACCGTCTAAACATTGCACACAGGGATTTGAAACCGGAAAACCTTCTTCTCAAAGACAATTGTGAGGTAATTATGGCATTTTTTTTGTTTATTTTAAATTCTATTCCAACTATCAGACAATAGCATTAATTAGTAAAAGGTCAATTTTTAGGGGTCACTAGGTTATTTTTGAAGACTTTTCTATAATTCAATGTTTAACTGAATCCTTATACTAAATGTCAATATTAGTAAGAAAATGTTTTACGAAACCGTGAATAGACAGTTTACGTGTGTTTTCGTTTTTTTTTTTTTTATAGAAAACACAGTGCAAGGGAGGCGACTCTAAGAAAAAGTTTTTTTTTGAGGGGATTATCTCCCTTGGTTTGGGTGAAATTTTTTTGTTATTTTCTATTATTTTCCCCATAAAAATTTGTAATTAATGGGCTCTAAATGTGTTAAATTCAATTCATGGGACGGCTTCGAATGTTGTTTCGAATCATCATATGTGCTGCTTCCTTGAGTTTTCTATTCCTCCATCTTCTATAATTGTCCAAACAATCGAAAAGATATCACATCCGTATCATTTGGACTCTTCAAACTATTGGACTATTCCTCCATCTTCTATAATTGTCCAAACAATCAAAAAAATATCACATCTGTATCATTTGGACTCTTCGGACTATTGGACTATTCCTCCATTTTCTATAATTGTCCAAACAATCGAAAAAATATCACATCCGTATCATTTGGACTCTTCGAACTATTGGACTATTCCTCCATCTTCTATAATTGTCCGAACAATCGAAAAAATATCACATCCGTATCATTTGGACTCTTCGGACTATTGGACTATTCCTCCATCTTCTATAATTGTCCGAACAATCAAAAAAATATCACATCCGTATCATTTGGACTCTTCGAACTATTGGACTATTCCTCCATCTTCTATAATTGTCCGAACAATCAAAAAAATATCACATCCGTATCATTTGGACTCTTCGGACTATTGGACTATTCCTCCATCTTCTATAATTGTCCAAACAATCAAAAAAATATCACATCTGTATCATTTGGACTCTTCGGACTATTGGACTATTCCTCCATCTTCTATAATTGTCCAAACAATCAAAAAAATATCACATCCGTATCATTTGGACTCTTCGGACTATTGGACTATTCCTCCATCTTCTATAATTGTCCAAACAATCAAAAAAATATCACATCCGTATCATTTGGACTCTTCGGACTATTGGACTATTCCTCCATTTTCTATAATTGTCCAAACAATCGAAAAAATATCACATCCGTATCATTTGGACTCTTCGAACTATTGGACTATTCCTCCATCTTCTATAATTGTCCGAACAATCGAAAAAATATCACATCCGTATCATTTGGACTCTTCGGACTATTGGACTATTCCTCCATCTTCTATAATTGTCCAAACAATTGAAACAATACAAACATTCAAACTTCATCTCCAAAATTCAGAACTGCATTAAAATCGTAATGTGTTCAGTGTTGGGAGCAACGTCGGATGAGAATTTGATTTTTTTTAAAAGACTTTTTCACCCCCAAACGAGGCACATTATCACTTGGAATGGAAGTTCAAGTGTAATGTGAATAGACATCTTGCTGTTCAACTCCCTACATAGTATTGTTTCAATTTATGTTCCTGATAGTAGTCCCCTACATCAAAGTTGTACTGTCTTGTGTGGGTTGAAATTGCAATTTAAAAAAAATAGCCACTCAGGGATAAGGGTTAATTGCATGTACAGTACGTTGTACGTTAGTGTTGAGATTTCATAAAATGTCTACTTAAAGGGGGGCGGTTCATCAGGAATTTGTTTACGTTGGATTTGAAGACATCCAAGTTGTAGTCAGGTGGGAAACAGGCAGACGGAACAGAGTTCCACTGGCGTGCTGCTCTAAGAAAGAAGCTGTGTTGTTTATAATTTTCTCTATATAATACTAAAACTCTTCATACAAAATTTAATATAAATGGATGGTCACATTCAATGCTACCAAGACTAAACTGGTTTCCTTCAATAATTACAAGAAACCTTCTCTGCCACCAATAGCAATGGCCAGTGACTCCCTGTTTGAGAGTACATCTTTCAAACTGCTTGGCCTAATGTTCACAGGAAACATGAGTTGGAACAATTATATTGAAAACATTGCCGCTGCGAAAAAGGTAAGCTCTCTACCGTGCTAGAAAACTACTGACACCTGAAAGTATCCTGTACCTCTATAAGGCCACCATTCGCCCATGTATGGAGTATTGTTGTCATATTTGGGCTGGTGCATCTGCTACTAGTCTCTCGCTCCTAGACAAGGTTCAAAAAAGAGTCGCCAATCTGATAGGCCCTGAACTGGCATCTAAGCTTCAGCCTCTGTCCCATCGATGAAATGTTGCATCCCTCTGCCTGTTCTACAAGTATCTTAATGGCGAATGCTCTGACGAACTGCAGACACCTGTGCCCCCACGACGTAGACACCCCCAACAATCCTGACAAGCAGCTAAATCCCACCCCTACACTGTAGAGATCCCTAGATGTAAAAGATCTTTCTACTTCAGTAGTTTCTTCCCCAGAACCGCTAGACTCTGGAATTCCATTCCAGGTTCCTGCTTCCCTAACTGTACTGACATGCAGAAGTTCAAGTGCAACGTGAACCAACATCTTGCTGCCCAAATCCCAACATAGTGCCCCAGTAGTTGCTGCCCCTGATAGTAGTCCCTTACACCAAAGTGGCAATGTGCCTTGTTTGGGGTGAAAATGTAATAAAAAAAAAAAAAATAAAACAAATGGATACTTTTTTAGCTACAGTAAATATGATTCTATTTTATTTATATATATAAAAGCGAAAATGTGTGTATATGTGTGTGTGTATGTATGTTCGCTTTTTGTGTATGTCCACAAAAGGCTTTTTTTAGGTGGGGGTGTTCGGTGGGGTCGCTCCTTCTTAAAACTTTTCATATGCTGTCTAAATGATAATATCTACGAGTTACGAACGAGGATCGCATGCGTATTTGATTTGCCCGAATTTCACACGCTATTTTTTCCAGAATTTTAGATCGCCGCGTCTTTCTTTCGCTTTTCAGTATAAAAAGCGAAACCGGATTCAAATCGGCAGTTTCCCAGCCAACAGCCGGATGGTTTCCGGAAAGTGATGTAAACGTTTGGTCAATGCCGGGTTTTCACTGTCATATCAGACAATTGCTTTCATCTAGACACTCCCCTAATAAACGGGGGAGCTGGTTTTCCCCAAAGTTGGCTAAAAATTAAAAATAAATAAACCGGATTTTTTACCTCATTAAAAACTGTCCCGCAGAAATTATTAACTGCGACATCTATTTTACCTCATTAAGTGCACACACCTGTCAATTCTCTTCCTACTTAAATAAATTCAAACGTCTTTCAGTAAATCGTTCTTGCTGCCCGAGCAGTTAACGTGTCATGTTTTTTTCACATTTTATTTTCCAACTTCGCCTCGGGACTTCGGGTTCGATCCTACCTACCTACCAAAACTTTTTTTGACATCCCCCCCCCACCATGTTTCTTTTTGATTTAAAAGCACACACACATCGGAGCACCCGGGCAACACCGGGTACCCCCGCTAGTATGTAATAAAAAGAAAAAAAATTGTTTTTATTTTCTCAGGATGCACTGGTGAAACTGACTGACTTTGGATTTGCTAAATTCGATAACGGAAAACTGATGACTCCTCACTTTACCCCTTATTATGTATCTCCTCAGGTGAGTACGCACTATATGACCCTCGTATTTGCATCAATAGTTAGTGAGGGGTCCCATGCTAAGCTGTTGTCACTAATTGACCTCCAATTTTCTTTTTTTTTTTTTTTAACAAATTGATTATTTAAAAAAATGATTAAAAGAAATATACTGTGACATGATCCCTTTCAGCATGTGGCCATTTCCAGCTACGGTATAACTGGAAATGTTTTCTCAATCATTAAATCATTTCTCTCCGATAGGCTCATAAGAGTAGTGGTAGATGGACAAAAATCGGAGGCCTGCAATATAAATGCTGGAGACCCTCAGGGGTCAATCCTGGGCCCAACTCTCTTCCTGATCTACATCAATGACCTCCCTAAACACATACTTAAATCATTCGTTGACATCTATGCTGATGACACAACCATCTACGGCAACACATCAAAGGCTGTAAATGAAAAAGTTCTCTCTGATTCTCTCTCCTCTGATCTCGAGCGCGTGGTTCAGTGGGGGAAGATGTGGCTGGTTTCCTTTAATGCATCCAAAACCAAACTCCTATCCTTGCATCATCAACGCTCTGATCCCCAGCTGTGATGGATGGCTCTCGTCTGGGTGAGGCTCAGTGTTTTGACAAGCTTCTGGGTTTGACCTTTACTCCTGATCTGAAATGGAACATGTACATCAAGTCTGTTGCCAAGGTCGCTGGAAAGATGGTGGGATCCTTCTACCGCTCCAGAAGATATCTCACTACTGATGCAATTCTCTATCTATATAAAAGCCAAGTACGTCCAAGGATGGAATACTGTTGCCATATCTGGGCAGGAGCTGCTAAAAACAGCCTATCCTGCCTTGACAGAGTACAAAATAGACTTTGTGGTTTAGTGGGGGATGCCCTTTTCTCTACCCTGCAACCTCTCTCCCACAGAAGAGACGTTGCGAGCCTGTCCTTGTTTTATTGTTATTTCCATGGCAGATGCTCGTCTGAACTCCAATCTCTGGTCCCCCCTCGCCAATCTTTCACGAAAAACACCCGTCTAGCTGAATCCACTGTGAAAAATTTCCCCCACTCTATATCTGTGCCTAAATCAAAAAGCGGATTCCATGAACAAAGCTTCTTTCTTAGAACTGCATGCCTGTGGAACTCTGTTTCGTCTGCCTGCTTCCCTCCGGACTACAACTTGGATGTCTTCAAGTCCAATGTTAACAAATTCCTAATGAACCGCCTCCTTAAGTAAACAAATCTCCACACTAACATAAATGTGCTTGCAATAACCCTTATCCCTGAGTGGCTTCCGGGCCTTGATAAGTGGTGATCACTGTGTAAAAAAAAAAAAAAAATATCACTCAACAGGGTGGATGTATTGATTCATGAGAGAAAATAGATTTTTATTTTTGAAATGTATTGTGATATGGTCCATGGCCTTGGAAGAGACATTTTTGGATGATGATAGTGTCTTTAGGAATACCTGCATAATAAAATTGGAACAAATAAAATATTGAGAGAATAGAAGGGTCACCAGTTAGTAAGTGCTAACTAAAATATAAACAGTTTTTTGAATGGAAAATTGAAGAAAAAAAAAACAACACGGAACTTTATAAAAAACATTTTTATATAAGAGATATGAAATATAAAAGATACTTTCAATCCTGAAAATGTTCATAGTACAAACACATGTTTAGTAATGAAAGTTCGGCAAATAGTCACAATAGAGAGAAGAGAGGTCTGTCTTTGATGCTTGCCAATTTCTCTCTACTGACTGACAATTTTATGCAAGAGAGAATATAAAAGGTTACTTTCAATCCTGAAAATGTTCATAGTACAAACATATGTTTAGTAATGAAAGTTCAGTAAATAGTCACACGAGAGAGAAGAGAGGTCTGTCTTTGATGCTTGCCAATTTCTCTCTACTGACTGACATTTTTATGCAAGAGAGAATATAAAAGGTTACTTTCAATCCTGAAAATGTTCATAGTACAAACACATGTTTGGTAATGAGAGTTCAGTAAATAGTCACACGAGAGAGAAGAGAGGTCTGTCTTTGATGCTTGCCAATTTCTCTCTACTGACTGACATTTTTATGCAAGAGAGAATATAAAAGGTTACTTTCAATCCTGAAAATGTTCATAGTACAAACACATGTTTGGTAATGAGAGTTCAGTAAATAGTCACACGAGAGAGAAGAGAGGTCTGTCTTTGATGCTTGCCAATTTCTCTCTACTGACTGACATTTTTATGCAAGAGAGAATATAAAAGGTTACTTTCAATCCTGAAAATGTTCATAGTACAAACACATGTTTGGTAATGAGAGTTCAGTAAATAGTCACACGAGAGAAAAGAGAGGTCTGTCTTTGATGCTTGCCAATTTCTCTCTACTGACTGACATTTTTATGCAAGAGAGAATATAAAAGGTTACTTTCAATCCTGAAAATGTTCATAGTACAAACACATGTTTGCTAATGAGAGTTCAGTAAATAGTCACACGAGATAGAAGAGAGGTCTGTCTTTGATGCTTGCCAATTTCTCTCTACTGACGGACATTTTTATGCAAGAGAGAATATAAAAGGTTACTTTCAATCCTGCAAATGTTCATAGTACAAACACATGTTTGCTAATGAGAGTTCAGTAAATAGTCACACGAGAGAGAAGAGAGGTCTGTCTTTGATGCTTGCCAATTTCTCTCTACTGACTGACAATTTTATGCAAGAGAGAATATAAAAGGTTACTTTCAATCCTGAAAATGTACATAGTACAAACAAACGTTTGGTAATGAGAGTTCAGTAAATAGTCACACGAGAGAGAAGAGAGGTCTGTCTTTGATGCTTGCCAATTTCTCTCTACTGACTGACAATTTTATGCAAGAGAGAATATAAAAGGTTACTTTCAATCCTGAAAATGTTCATAGTACAAACACATGTTTGGTAATGGAAGTTCGGTAAATAGTCACACGAGAGAGAAGAGAGGACTGTCTTTGATGCTTGCCAATTTCTCTCTACTGACTGACAATTTTATGCAAGAGAGAATATAAAAGGTTACTTTCAATCCTGAAAATGTTCATAGTACAAACACATGTTTAGTAATGAAAGTTTGGTAAATAGTCACACGAGAGAGAAGAGAGGTCTGTCTTTGATGCTTGCCAATTTCTCTCTACTGACTGACAATTTTATGCAAGAGAGAATATAAAAGGTTACTTTCAATCCTGAAAATGTTCATAGTACAAACACATGTTTGGTAATGGAAGTTCGGTAAATAGTCACACGAGAGAGAAGAGAGGTCTGTCTTTGATGCTTGCCAATTTCTCTCTACTGACTGACAATTTTATGCAAGAGAGAATATAAAAGGTTACTTTCAATCCTGAAAATGTTCATAGTACAAACACATGTTTGGTAATGGAAGTTCGGTAAATAGTCACACGAGAGAGAAGAGAGGTCTGTCTTTGATGCTTGCCAATTTCTCTCTACTGACTGACAATTTTATGCAAGAGAGAATATAAAAGGTTACTTTCAATCCTGAAAATGTACATAGTACAAACACATGTTTGGTAATGGAAGTTCGGTAAATAGTCACACGAGAGAGAAGAGAGGTCTGTCTTTGATGCTTGCCAATTTCTCTCTACTGACTGACATTTTTATGCAAGAGAGAATATAAAAGGTTACTTTCAATCCTGAAAATGTTCGTAGTACAAACACATGTTCGGTAATGAGAGTTCAGTAAATAGTCACAAGAGAGAGAAGAGAGGTCTGTCTTTGATGCTTGCCAATTTTTCTCTACTGACTGACAATTTTATGCAAGAGAGAATATAAAAGGTTACTTTCAATCCTGAAAATGTACATAGTACAAACACATGTTTGGTAATGAGAGTTCGGTAAATAGTCACACGAGAGAGAAGAGAGGTCTGTCTTTGATGCTTGCCAATTTCTCTCTACTGACTGACAATTTTATGCAAGAGAGAATATAAAAGGTTACTTTCAATCCTGAAAATGTACATAGTACAAACACATGTTTGGTAATGAGAGTTCGGTAAATAGTCACACGAGAGAGAAGAGAGGTCTGTCTTTGATGCTTGCCAATTTCTCTCTACTGACTGACAATTTTATGCGAGAGAGAATATAAAAGGTTACTTTCAATCCTGAAAATGTACATAGTACAAACACATGTTTGGTAATGAACGATCGGTATATAGTCACACGAGAGAGAAGAGAGGTCTGTCTTTGATGCTTGCCAATTTCTCTCTACTGACTGACAATTTTATGCAAGAGAGAATATAAAAGGTTACTTTCAATCCTGAAAATGTTCATAGTACAAACACATGTTTGGTAATGAGAGTTCAGTAAATAGTCACACGAGAGAGAAGAGAGGTCTGTCTTTGATGCTTGCCAATTTCTCTCTACTGACTGACAATTTTATGCAAGAGAGAATATAAAAGGTTACTTTCAATCCTGAAAATGTTCATAGTACAAACACATGTTTGGTAATGGAAGTTCAGTAAATAGTCACACGAGAGAGAAGAGAGGTCTGTCTTTGATGCTTGCCAATTTCTCTCTACTGACTGACATTTTTATGCAAGAGAGAATATAAAAGGTTACTTTCAATCCTGAAAATGTTCATAGTACAAACACATGTTTGCTAATGAGAGTTCAGTAAATAGTCACACGAGATAGAAGAGAGGTCTGTCTTTGATGCTTGCCAATTTCTCTCTACTGACGGACATTTTTATGCAAGAGAGAATATAAAAGGTTACTTTCAATCCTGAAAATGTTCATAGTACAAACACATGTTTGGTAATGAGAGTTCAGTAAATAGTCACACGAGAGAGAAGAGAGGTCTGTCTTTGATGCTTGCCAATTTCTCTCTACTGACTGACAATTTTATGTAAGAGAGAATATAAAAGGTTACTTTCAATCCTGAAAATGTTCATAGTACAAACACATGTTTGGTAATGAGAGTTCAGTAAATAGTCACACGAGAGAGAAGAGAGGTCTGTCTTTGATGCTTGCCAATTTCTCTCTACTGACGGACATTTTTATGCAAGAGAGAATATAAAAGGTTACTTTCAATCCTGAAAATGTTCATAGTACAAACACATGTTTGCTAATGAGAGTTCAGTAAATAGTCACACGAGAGAGAAGAGAGGTCTGTCTTTGATGCTTGCCAATTTCTCTCTACTGACTGACAATTTTATGCAAGAGAGAATATAAAAGGTTACTTTCAATCCTGAAAATGTTCATAGTACAAACACATGTTTGGTAATGAGAGTTCAGTAAATAGTCACATGAGAGAGAAGAGAGGTCTGTCTTTGATGCTTGCCAATTTCTCTCTACTGACTGACAATTTTATGCAAGAGAGAATATAAAAGGTTACTTTCAATCCTGAAAATGTACATAGTACAAACACACGTTTGGTAATGAGAGTTCAGTAAATAGTCACACGAGAGAGAAGAGAGGTCTGTCTTTGATGCTTGCCAATTTCTCTCTACTGACTGACATTTTTATGCAAGAGAGAATATAAAAGGTTACTTTCAATCCTGAAAATGTTCATAGTACAAACACATGTTTGGTAATGGAAGTTCAGTAAATAGTCACACGAGAGAGAAGAGAGGTCTGTCTTTGATGCTTGCCAATTTCTCTCTACTGACTGACATTTTTATGCAAGAGAGAATATAAAAGGTTACTTTCAATCCTGAAAATGTTCATAGTACAAACACATGTTTGGTAATGGAAGTTCAGTAAATAGTCACACGAGAGAGAAGAGAGGTCTGTCTTTGATGCTTGCCAATTTCTCTCTACTGACTGACATTTTTATGCAAGAGAGAATATAAAAGGTTACTTTCAATCCTGAAAATGTTCATAGTACAAACACATGTTTGCTAATGAGAGTTCAGTAAATAGTCACACGAGATAGAAGAGAGGTCTGTCTTTGATGCTTGCCAATTTCTCTCTACTGACGGACATTTTTATGCAAGAGAGAATATAAAAGGTTACTTTCAATCCTGAAAATGTTCATAGTACAAACACATGTTTGGTAATGAGAGTTCAGTAAATAGTCACACGAGAGAGAAGAGAGGTCTGTCTTTGATGCTTGCCAATTTCTCTCTACTGACTGACAATTTTATGTAAGAGAGAATATAAAAGGTTACTTTCAATCCTGAAAATGTTCATAGTACAAACACATGTTTGGTAATGAGAGTTCAGTAAATAGTCACACGAGAGAGAAGAGAGGTCTGTCTTTGATGCTTGCCAATTTCTCTCTACTGACTGACAATTTTATGCAAGAGAGAATATAAAAGGTTACTTTCAATCCTGAAAATGTACATAGTACAAACACATGTTTGGTAATGAAAGTTCAGTAAATAGTCACACGAGATAGAAGAGAGGTCTGTCTTTGATGCTTGCCAATTTCTCTCTACTGACGGACATTTTTATGCAAGAGAGAATATAAAAGGTTACTTTCAATCCTGAAAATGTTCATAGTACAAACACATGTTTGCTAATGAGAGTTCAGTAAATAGTCACACGAGAGAGAAGAGAGGTCTGTCTTTGATGCTTGCCAATTTCTCTCTACTGACTGACAATTTTATGCAAGAGAGAATATAAAAGGTTACTTTCAATCCTGAAAATGTTCATAGTACAAACACATGTTTGGTAATGAGAGTTCAGTAAATAGTCACATGAGAGAGAAGAGAGGTCTGTCTTTGATGCTTGCCAATTTCTCTCTACTGACTGACAATTTTATGCAAGAGAGAATATAAAAGGTTACTTTCAATCCTGAAAATGTACATAGTACAAACACACGTTTGGTAATGAGAGTTCAGTAAATAGTCACACGAGAGAGAAGAGAGGTCTGTCTTTGATGCTTGCCAATTTCTCTCTACTGACTGACATTTTTATGCAAGAGAGAATATAAAAGGTTACTTTCAATCCTGAAAATGTTCATAGTACAAACACATGTTTGGTAATGGAAGTTCGGTAAATAGTCACACGAGAGAGAAGAGAGGTCTGTCTTTGATGCTTGCCAATTTCTCTCTACTGACTGACAATTTTATGCAAGAGAGAATATAAAAGGTTACTTTCAATCCTGAAAATGTTCATAGTACAAACACATGTTTAGTAATGGAAGTTCGGTAAATAGTCACACGAGAGAGAAGAGAGGTCTGTCTTTGATGCTTGCCAATTTCTCTCTACTGACTGACAATTTTATGCAAGAGAGAATATAAAAGGTTACTTTCAATCCTGAAAATGTTCATAGTACAAACACATGTTTGGTAATGGAAGTTCGGTAAATAGTCACACGAGAGAGAAGAGAGGTCTGTCTTTGATGCTTGCCAATTTCTCTCTACTGACTGACATTTTTATGCAAGAGAGAATATAAAAGGTTACTTTCAATCCTGAAAATGTTCATAGTACAAACACATGTTTGGTAATGGAAGTTCGGTAAATAGTCACACGAGAGAGAAGAGAGGTCTGTCTTTGATGCTTGCCAATTTCTCTCTACTGACTGACATTTTTATGCAAGAGAGAATATAAAAAGGTTACTTTCAATCCTGAAAATGTTCATCGTACAAACACATGTTTGGTAATGGAAGTTCGGTAAATAGTCACACGAGAGAGAAGAGAGGTCTGTCTTTGATGCTTGCCAATTTCTCTCTACTGACTGACAATTTTATGCAAGAGAGAATATAAAAGGTTACTTTCAATCCTGAAAATGTTCATAGTACAAACACATGTTTGGTAATGGAAGTTCGGTAAATAGTCACATGAGAGAGAAGAGAGGTCTGTCTTTGATGCTTGCCAATTTCTCTCTACTGACTGACAATTTTATGCAAGAGAGAATATAAAAGGTTACTTTCAATCCTGAAAATGTACATAGTACAAACACATGTTTGGTAATGAACGCTCGGTATATAGTCACAAGAGAGAGAAGAGAGGTCTGTCTTTGATGCTTGCCAATTTCTCTCTACTGACTGACAATTTTATGCAAGAGAGAATATAAAAGGTTACTTTCAATCCTGTAAATGTACATAGTACAAACACATGTTTGGTAATGAGAGTTCGGTAAATAGTCACACGAGAGAGAAGAGAGGTCTGTCTTTGATGCTTGCCAATTTCTCTCTACTGACTGACAATTTTATGCAAGAGAGAATATAAAAGGTTACTTCCAAACCTGAAAATGTACATAGTACAAACACATGTTTGGTAATGAACGTTCGGTATATAGTCACAAGAGAGAGAAGAGAGGTCTGTCTTTGATGCTTGCCAATTTCTCTCTACTGACTGACAATTTTATGCAAGAGAGAATATAAAACGTTACTTTCAATCCTGAAAATGTACATAGTACAAACACATGTTTGGTAATGAGAGTTCAGTAAATAGTCACACGAGAGAGAAGAGAGGTCTGTCTTTGATGCTTGCCAATTTCTCTCTACTGACTGACATTTTTATGCAAGAGAGAATATAAAAGGTTACTTTCAATCCTGAAAATGTTCATAGTACAAACACATGTTTGGTAATGAGAGTTCAGTAAATAGTCACACGAGAGAGAAGAGAGGTCTGTCTTTGATGCTTGCCAATTTCTCTCTACTGACTGACAATTTTATGCAAGAGAGAATATAAAAGGTTACTTTCAATCCTGAAAATGTACATAGTACAAACACATGTTTGGTAATGAGAGTTCAGTAAATAGTCACACGAGAGAGAAGAGAGGTCTGTCTTTGATGCTTGCCAATTTCTCTCTACTGACTGACATTTTTATGCAAGAGAGAATATAAAAGGTTACTTTCAATCCTGAAAATGTACATAGTACAAACACATGTTTGGTAATGAGAGTTCAGTAAATAGTCACACGAGAGAGAAGAGAGGTCTGTCTTTGACGCTTGCCAATTTCTCTCTACTGACTGACAATTTTATGCAAGAGAGAATATAAAAGGTTACTTTCAATCCTGAAAATGTTCATAGTACAAACACATGTTTGGTAATGGAAGTTCGGTAAATAGTCACACGAGAGAGAAGAGAGGTCTGTCTTTGATGCTTGCCAATTTCTCTCTACTGACTGACAATTTTATGCAAGAGAGAATATAAAAGGTTACTTTCAATCCTGAAAATGTACATAGTACAAACACATGTTTGGTAATGGAAGTTCGGTAAATAGTCACACGAGAGAGAAGAGAGGTCTGTCTTTGATGCTTGCCAATTTCTCTCTACTGACTGACATTTTTATGCAAGAGAGAATATAAAAGGTTACTTTCAATCCTGAAAATGTTCGTAGTACAAACACATGTTCGGTAATGAGAGTTCAGTAAATAGTCACAAGAGAGAGAAGAGAGGTCTGTCTTTGATGCTTGCCAATTTCTCTCTACTGACTGACAATTTTATGCAAGAGAGAATATAAAAGGTTACTTTCAATCCTGAAAATGTACATAGTACAAACACATGTTTGGTAATGAGAGTTCGGTAAATAGTCACACGAGAGAGAAGAGAGGTCTGTCTTTGATGCTTGCCAATTTCTCTCTACTGACTGACAATTTTATGCAAGAGAGAATATAAAAGGTTACTTTCAATCCTGAAAATGTACATAGTACAAACACATGTTTGGTAATGAGAGTTCGGTAAATAGTCACACGAGAGAGAAGAGAGGTCTGTCTTTGATGCTTGCCAATTTCTCTCTACTGACTGACAATTTTATGCGAGAGAGAATATAAAAGGTTACTTTCAATCCTGAAAATGTACATAGTACAAACACATGTTTGGTAATGAACGATCGGTATATAGTCACACGAGAGAGAAGAGAGGTCTGTCTTTGATGCTTGCCAATTTCTCTCTACTGACTGACAATTTTATGCAAGAGAGAATATAAAAGGTTACTTTCAATCCTGAAAATGTTCATAGTACAAACACATGTTTGGTAATGAGAGTTCAGTAAATAGTCACACGAGAGAGAAGAGAGGTCTGTCTTTGATGCTTGCCAATTTCTCTCTACTGACTGACAATTTTATGCAAGAGAGAATATAAAAGGTTACTTTCAATCCTGAAAATGTTCATAGTACAAACACATGTTTGGTAATGGAAGTTCAGTAAATAGTCACACGAGAGAGAAGAGAGGTCTGTCTTTGATGCTTGCCAATTTCTCTCTACTGACTGACATTTTTATGCAAGAGAGAATATAAAAGGTTACTTTCAATCCTGAAAATGTTCATAGTACAAACACATGTTTGCTAATGAGAGTTCAGTAAATAGTCACACGAGATAGAAGAGAGGTCTGTCTTTGATGCTTGCCAATTTCTCTCTACTGACGGACATTTTTATGCAAGAGAGAATATAAAAGGTTACTTTCAATCCTGAAAATGTTCATAGTACAAACACATGTTTGGTAATGAGAGTTCAGTAAATAGTCACACGAGAGAGAAGAGAGGTCTGTCTTTGATGCTTGCCAATTTCTCTCTACTGACTGACAATTTTATGTAAGAGAGAATATAAAAGGTTACTTTCAATCCTGAAAATGTTCATAGTACAAACACATGTTTGGTAATGAGAGTTCAGTAAATAGTCACACGAGAGAGAAGAGAGGTCTGTCTTTGATGCTTGCCAATTTCTCTCTACTGACTGACAATTTTATGCAAGAAAGAATATAAAAGGTTACTTTCAATCCTGAAAATGTACATAGTACAAACACATGTTTGGTAATGAAAGTTCAGTAAATAGTCACACGAGATAGAAGAGAGGTCTGTCTTTGATGCTTGCCAATTTCTCTCTACTGACGGACATTTTTATGCAAGAGAGAATATAAAAGGTTACTTTCAATCCTGAAAATGTTCATAGTACAAACACATGTTTGCTAATGAGAGTTCAGTAAATAGTCACACGAGAGAGAAGAGAGGTCTGTCTTTGATGCTTGCCAATTTCTCTCTACTGACTGACAATTTTATGCAAGAGAGAATATAAAAGGTTACTTTCAATCCTGAAAATGTTCATAGTACAAACACATGTTTGGTAATGAGAGTTCAGTAAATAGTCACATGAGAGAGAAGAGAGGTCTGTCTTTTATGCTTGCCAATTTCTCTCTACTGACTGACAATTTTATGCAAGAGAGAATATAAAAGGTTACTTTCAATCCTGAAAATGTACATAGTACAAACACACGTTTGGTAATGAGAGTTCAGTAAATAGTCACACGAGAGAGAAGAGAGGTCTGTCTTTGATGCTTGCCAATTTCTCTCTACTGACTGACATTTTTATGCAAGAGAGAATATAAAAGGTTACTTTCAATCCTGAAAATGTTCATAGTACAAACACATGTTTGGTAATGGAAGTTCAGTAAATAGTCACACGAGATAGAAGAGAGGTCTGTCTTTGATGCTTGCCAATTTCTCTCTACTGACTGACATTTTTATGCAAGAGAGAATATAAAAGGTTACTTTCAATCCTGAAAATGTTCATAGTACAAACACATGTTTGGTAATGGAAGTTCAGTAAATAGTCACACGAGAGAGAAGAGAGGTCTGTCTTTGATGCTTGCCAATTTCTCTCTACTGACTGACATTTTTATGCAAGAGAGAATATAAAAGGTTACTTTCAATCCTGAAAATGTTCATAGTACAAACACATGTTTGCTAATGAGAGTTCAGTAAATAGTCACACGAGATAGAAGAGAGGTCTGTCTTTGATGCTTGCCAATTTCTCTCTACTGACGGACATTTTTATGCAAGAGAGAATATAAAAGGTTACTTTCAATCCTGAAAATGTTCATAGTACAAACACATGTTTGGTAATGAGAGTTCAGTAAATAGTCACACGAGAGAGAAGAGAGGTCTGTCTTTGATGCTTGCCAATTTCTCTCTACTGACTGACAATTTTATGCAAGAGAGAATATAAAAGGTTACTTTCAATCCTGAAAATGTACATAGTACAAACACATGTTTAGTAATGAAAGTTTGGTAAATAGTCACACGAGAGAGAAGAGAGGTCTGTCTTTGATGCTTGCCAATTTCTCTCTACTGACTGACAATTTTATGCAAGAGAGAATATAAAAGGTTACTTTCAATCCTGAAAATGTTCATAGTACAAACACATGTTTGGTAATGGAAGTTCGGTAAATAGTCACACGAGAGAGAAGAGAGGTCTGTCTTTGATGCTTGCCAATTTCTCTCTACTGACTGACATTTTTATGCAAGAGAGAATATAAAAGGTTACTTTCAATCCTGAAAATGTTCATAGTACAAACACATGTTTGGTAATGGAAGTTCGGTAAATAGTCACACGAGAGAGAAGAGAGGTCTGTCTTTGATGCTTGCCAATTTCTCTCTACTGACTGACAATTTTATGCAAGAGAGAATATAAAAAGGTTACTTTCAATCCTGAAAATGTTCATCGTACAAACACATGTTTGGTAATGGAAGTTCGGTAAATAGTCACACGAGAGAGAAGAGAGGTCTGTCTTTGATGCTTGCCAATTTCTCTCTACTGACTGACAATTTTATGCAAGAGAGAATATAAAAGGTTACTTTCAATCCTGAAAATGTTCATAGTACAAACACATGTTTGGTAATGGAAGTTCGGTAAATAGTCACATGAGAGAGAAGAGAGGTCTGTCTTTGATGCTTGCCAATTTCTCTCTACTGACTGACAATTTTATGCAAGAGAGAATATAAAAGGTTACTTTCAATCCTGAAAATGTACATAGTACAAACACATGTTTGGTAATGAACGCTCGGTATATAGTCACAAGAGAGAGAAGAGAGGTCTGTCTTTGATGCTTGCCAATTTCTCTCTACTGACTGACAATTTTATGCAAGAGAGAATATAAAAGGTTACTTTCAATCCTGTAAATGTACATAGTACAAACACATGTTTGGTAATGAGAGTTCGGTAAATAGTCACACGAGAGAGAAGAGAGGTCTGTCTTTGATGCTTGCCAATTTCTCTCTACTGACTGACAATTTTATGCAAGAGAGAATATAAAAGGTTACTTCCAAACCTGAAAATGTACATAGTACAAACACATGTTTGGTAATGAACGTTCGGTATATAGTCACAAGAGAGAGAAGAGAGGTCTGTCTTTGATGCTTGCCAATTTCTCTCTACTGACTGACAATTTTATGCAAGAGAGAATATAAAACGTTACTTTCAATCCTGAAAATGTACATAGTACAAACACATGTTTGGTAATGAGAGTTCAGTAAATAGTCACACGAGAGAGAAGAGAGGTCTGTCTTTGATGCTTGCCAATTTCTCTCTACTGACTGACATTTTTATGCAAGAGAGAATATAAAAGGTTACTTTCAATCCTGAAAATGTTCATAGTACAAACACATGTTTGGTAATGAGAGTTCAGTAAATAGTCACACGAGAGAGAAGAGAGGTCTGTCTTTGATGCTTGCCAATTTCTCTCTACTGACTGACATTTTTATGCAAGAGAGAATATAAAAGGTTACTTTCAATCCTGAAAATGTACATAGTACAAACACATGTTTGGTAATGAGAGTTCAGTAAATAGTCACACGAGAGAGAAGAGAGGTCTGTCTTTGACGCTTGCCAATTTCTCTCTACTGACTGACAATTTTATGCAAGAGAGAATATAAAAGGTTACTTTCAATCCTGAAAATGTTCATAGTACAAACACATGTTTGGTAATGGAAGTTCGGTAAATAGTCACACGAGAGAGAAGAGAGGTCTGTCTTTGATGCTTGCCAATTTCTCTCTACTGACTGACAATTTTATGCAAGAGAGAATATAAAAGGTTACTTTCAATCCTGAAAATGTACATAGTACAAACACATGTTTGGTAATGGAAGTTCGGTAAATAGTCACACGAGAGAGAAGAGAGGTCTGTCTTTGATGCTTGCCAATTTCTCTCTACTGACTGACATTTTTATGCAAGAGAGAATATAAAAGGTTACTTTCAATCCTGAAAATGTTCGTAGTACAAACACATGTTCGGTAATGAGAGTTCAGTAAATAGTCACAAGAGAGAGAAGAGAGGTCTGTCTTTGATGCTTGCCAATTTCTCTCTACTGACTGACAATTTTATGCAAGAGAGAATATAAAAGGTTACTTTCAATCCTGAAAATGTACATAGTACAAACACATGTTTGGTAATGAGAGTTCGGTAAATAGTCACACGAGAGAGAAGAGAGGTCTGTCTTTGATGCTTGCCAATTTCTCTCTACTGACTGACAATTTTATGCAAGAGAGAATATAAAAGGTTACTTTCAATCCTGAAAATGTACATAGTACAAACACATGTTTGGTAATGAGAGTTCGGTAAATAGTCACACGAGAGAGAAGAGAGGTCTGTCTTTGATGCTTGCCAATTTCTCTCTACTGACTGACAATTTTATGCGAGAGAGAATATAAAAGGTTACTTTCAATCCTGAAAATGTACATAGTACAAACACATGTTTGGTAATGAACGATCGGTATATAGTCACACGAGAGAGAAGAGAGGTCTGTCTTTGATGCTTGCCAATTTCTCTCTACTGACTGACAATTTTATGCAAGAGAGAATATAAAAGGTTACTTTCAATCCTGAAAATGTTCATAGTACAAACACATGTTTGGTAATGAGAGTTCAGTAAATAGTCACACGAGAGAGAAGAGAGGTCTGTCTTTGATGCTTGCCAATTTCTCTCTACTGACTGACAATTTTATGCAAGAGAGAATATAAAAGGTTACTTTCAATCCTGAAAATGTTCATAGTACAAACACATGTTTGGTAATGGAAGTTCAGTAAATAGTCACACGAGAGAGAAGAGAGGTCTGTCTTTGATGCTTGCCAATTTCTCTCTACTGACTGACATTTTTATGCAAGAGAGAATATAAAAGGTTACTTTCAATCCTGAAAATGTTCATAGTACAAACACATGTTTGCTAATGAGAGTTCAGTAAATAGTCACACGAGATAGAAGAGAGGTCTGTCTTTGATGCTTGCCAATTTCTCTCTACTGACGGACATTTTTATGCAAGAGAGAATATAAAAGGTTACTTTCAATCCTGAAAATGTTCATAGTACAAACACATGTTTGGTAATGAGAGTTCAGTAAATAGTCACACGAGAGAGAAGAGAGGTCTGTCTTTGATGCTTGCCAATTTCTCTCTACTGACTGACAATTTTATGTAAGAGAGAATATAAAAGGTTACTTTCAATCCTGAAAATGTTCATAGTACAAACACATGTTTGGTAATGGAAGTTCAGTAAATAGTCACACGAGAGAGAAGAGAGGTCTGTCTTTGATGCTTGCCAATTTCTCTCTACTGACTGACATTTTTATGCAAGAGAGAATATAAAAGGTTACTTTCAATCCTGAAAATGTTCATAGTACAAACACATGTTTGGTAATGGAAGTTCAGTAAATAGTCACACGAGAGAGAAGAGAGGTCTGTCTTTGATGCTTGCCAATTTCTCTCTACTGACTGACATTTTTATGCAAGAGAGAATATAAAAGGTTACTTTCAATCCTGAAAATGTTCATAGTACAAACACATGTTTGCTAATGAGAGTTCAGTAAATAGTCACACGAGATAGAAGAGAGGTCTGTCTTTGATGCTTGCCAATTTCTCTCTACTGACTGACAATTTTATGCAAGAGAGAATATAAAAGGTTACTTTCAATCCTGAAAATGTTCATAGTACAAACACATGTTTGGTAATGAGAGTTCAGTAAATAGTCACACGAGAGAGAAGAGAGGTCTGTCTTTGATGCTTGCCAATTTCTCTCTACTGACTGACAATTTTATGTAAGAGAGAATATAAAAGGTTACTTTCAATCCTGAAAATGTTCATAGTACAAACACATGTTTGGTAATGAGAGTTCAGTAAATAGTCACACGAGAGAGAAGAGAGGTCTGTCTTTGATGCTTGCCAATTTCTCTCTACTGACTGACAATTTTATGCAAGAGAGAATATAAAAGGTTACTTTCAATCCTGAAAATGTACATAGTACAAACACATGTTTGGTAATGGAAGTTCGGTAAATAGTCACACGAGAGAGAAGAGAGGTCTGTCTTTGATGCTTGCCAATTTCTCTCTACTGACTGACAATTTTATGCAAGAGAGAATATAAAAGGTTACTTTCAATCCTGAAAATGTACATAGTACAAACACATGTTTGGTAATGGAAGTTCGGTAAATAGTCACACGAGAGAGAAGAGAGGTCTGTCTTTGATGCTTGCCAATTTCTCTCTACTGACTGACATTTTTATGCAAGAGAGAATATAAAAGGTTACTTTCAATCCTGAAAATGTTCGTAGTACAAACACATGTTCGGTAATGAGAGTTCAGTAAATAGTCACAAGAGAGAGAAGAGAGGTCTGTCTTTGATGCTTGCCAATTTCTCTCTACTGACTGACAATTTTATGCAAGAGAGAATATAAAAGGTTACTTTCAATCCTGAAAATGTACATAGTACAAACACATGTTTGGTAATGAGAGTTCGGTAAATAGTCACACGAGAGAGAAGAGAGGTCTGTCTTTGATGCTTGCCAATTTCTCTCTACTGACTGACAATTTTATGCAAGAGAGAATATAAAAGGTTACTTTCAATCCTGAAAATGTACATAGTACAAACACATGTTTGGTAATGAGAGTTCGGTAAATAGTCACACGAGAGAGAAGAGAGGTCTGTCTTTGATGCTTGCCAATTTCTCTCTACTGACTGACAATTTTATGCGAGAGAGAATATAAAAGGTTACTTTCAATCCTGAAAATGTACATAGTACAAACACATGTTTGGTAATGAACGATCGGTATATAGTCACACGAGAGAGAAGAGAGGTCTGTCTTTGATGCTTGCCAATTTCTCTCTACTGACTGACAATTTTATGCAAGAGAGAATATAAAAGGTTACTTTCAATCCTGAAAATGTTCATAGTACAAACACATGTTTGGTAATGAGAGTTCAGTAAATAGTCACACGAGAGAGAAGAGAGGTCTGTCTTTGATGCTTGCCAATTTCTCTCTACTGACTGACAATTTTATGCAAGAGAGAATATAAAAGGTTACTTTCAATCCTGAAAATGTTCATAGTACAAACACATGTTTGGTAATGGAAGTTCAGTAAATAGTCACACGAGAGAGAAGAGAGGTCTGTCTTTGATGCTTGCCAATTTCTCTCTACTGACTGACATTTTTATGCAAGAGAGAATATAAAAGGTTACTTTCAATCCTGAAAATGTTCATAGTACAAACACATGTTTGCTAATGAGAGTTCAGTAAATAGTCACACGAGATAGAAGAGAGGTCTGTCTTTGATGCTTGCCAATTTCTCTCTACTGACGGACATTTTTATGCAAGAGAGAATATAAAAGGTTACTTTCAATCCTGAAAATGTTCATAGTACAAACACATGTTTGGTAATGAGAGTTCAGTAAATAGTCACACGAGAGAGAAGAGAGGTCTGTCTTTGATGCTTGCCAATTTCTCTCTACTGACTGACAATTTTATGTAAGAGAGAATATAAAAGGTTACTTTCAATCCTGAAAATGTTCATAGTACAAACACATGTTTGGTAATGAGAGTTCAGTAAATAGTCACACGAGAGAGAAGAGAGGTCTGTCTTTGATGCTTGCCAATTTCTCTCTACTGACTGACAATTTTATGCAAGAGAGAATATAAAAGGTTACTTTCAATCCTGAAAATGTACATAGTACAAACACATGTTTGGTAATGAAAGTTCAGTAAATAGTCACACGAGATAGAAGAGAGGTCTGTCTTTGATGCTTGCCAATTTCTCTCTACTGACGGACATTTTTATGCAAGAGAGAATATAAAAGGTTACTTTCAATCCTGAAAATGTTCATAGTACAAACACATGTTTGCTAATGAGAGTTCAGTAAATAGTCACACGAGAGAGAAGAGAGGTCTGTCTTTGATGCTTGCCAATTTCTCTCTACTGACTGACAATTTTATGCAAGAGAGAATATAAAAGGTTACTTTCAATCCTGAAAATGTTCATAGTACAAACACATGTTTGGTAATGAGAGTTCAGTAAATAGTCACATGAGAGAGAAGAGAGGTCTGTCTTTGATGCTTGCCAATTTCTCTCTACTGACTGACAATTTTATGCAAGAGAGAATATAAAAGGTTACTTTCAATCCTGAAAATGTACATAGTACAAACACACGTTTGGTAATGAGAGTTCAGTAAATAGTCACACGAGAGAGAAGAGAGGTCTGTCTTTGATGCTTGCCAATTTCTCTCTACTGACTGACATTTTTATGCAAGAGAGAATATAAAAGGTTACTTTCAATCCTGAAAATGTTCATAGTACAAACACATGTTTGGTAATGGAAGTTCAGTAAATAGTCACACGAGAGAGAAGAGAGGTCTGTCTTTGATGCTTGCCAATTTCTCTCTACTGACTGACATTTTTATGCAAGAGAGAATATAAAAGGTTACTTTCAATCCTGAAAATGTTCATAGTACAAACACATGTTTGGTAATGGAAGTTCAGTAAATAGTCACACGAGAGAGAAGAGAGGTCTGTCTTTGATGCTTGCCAATTTCTCTCTACTGACTGACATTTTTATGCAAGAGAGAATATAAAAGGTTACTTTCAATCCTGAAAATGTTCATAGTACAAACACATGTTTGCTAATGAGAGTTCAGTAAATAGTCACACGAGATAGAAGAGAGGTCTGTCTTTGATGCTTGCCAATTTCTCTCTACTGACGGACATTTTTATGCAAGAGAGAATATAAAAGGTTACTTTCAATCCTGAAAATGTTCATAGTACAAACACATGTTTGGTAATGAGAGTTCAGTAAATAGTCACACGAGAGAGAAGAGAGGTCTGTCTTTGATGCTTGCCAATTTCTCTCTACTGACTGACAATTTTATGTAAGAGAGAATATAAAAGGTTACTTTCAATCCTGAAAATGTTCATAGTACAAACACATGTTTGGTAATGAGAGTTCAGTAAATAGTCACACGAGAGAGAAGAGAGGTCTGTCTTTGATGCTTGCCAATTTCTCTCTACTGACTGACAATTTTATGCAAGAGAGAATATAAAAGGTTACTTTCAATCCTGAAAATGTACATAGTACAAACACATGTTTGGTAATGAAAGTTCAGTAAATAGTCACACGAGATAGAAGAGAGGTCTGTCTTTGATGCTTGCCAATTTCTCTCTACTGACTGACAATTTTATGCAAGAGAGAATATAAAAGGTTACTTTCAATCCTGAAAATGTTCATAGTACAAACACATGTTTGCTAATGAGAGTTCAGTAAATAGTCACACGAGAGAGAAGAGAGGTCTGTCTTTGATGCTTGCCAATTTCTCTCTACTGACTGACAATTTTATGCAAGAGAGAATATAAAAGGTTACTTTCAATCCTGAAAATGTTCATAGTACAAACACATGTTTGGTAATGAGAGTTCAGTAAATAGTCACATGAGAGAGAAGAGAGGTCTGTCTTTGATGCTTGCCAATTTCTCTCTACTGACTGACAATTTTATGCAAGAGAGAATATAAAAGGTTACTTTCAATCCTGAAAATGTACATAGTACAAACACACGTTTGGTAATGAGAGTTCAGTAAATAGTCACACGAGAGAGAAGAGAGGTCTGTCTTTGATGCTTGCCAATTTCTCTCTACTGACTGACATTTTTATGCAAGAGAGAATATAAAAGGTTACTTTCAATCCTGAAAATGTTCATAGTACAAACACATGTTTGGTAATGGAAGTTCGGTAAATAGTCACACGAGAGAGAAGAGAGGTCTGTCTTTGATGCTTGCCAATTTCTCTCTACTGACTGACAATTTTATGCAAGAGAGAATATAAAAGGTTACTTTCAATCCTGAAAATGTTCATAGTACAAACACATGTTTAGTAATGGAAGTTCGGTAAATAGTCACACGAGAGAGAAGAGAGGTCTGTCTTTGATGCTTGCCAATTTCTCTCTACTGACTGACAATTTTATGCAAGAGAGAATATAAAAGGTTACTTTCAATCCTGAAAATGTACATAGTACAAACACATGTTTAGTAATGAAAGTTTGGTAAATAGTCACACGAGAGAGAAGAGAGGTCTGTCTTTGATGCTTGCCAATTTCTCTCTACTGACTGACAATTTTATGCAAGAGAGAATATAAAAGGTTACTTTCAATCCTGAAAATGTTCATAGTACAAACACATGTTTGGTAATGGAAGTTCGGTAAATAGTCACACGAGAGAGAAGAGAGGTCTGTCTTTGATGCTTGCCAATTTCTCTCTACTGACTGACAATTTTATGCAAGAGAGAATATAAAAGGTTACTTTCAATCCTGAAAATGTTCATAGTACAAACACATGTTTGGTAATGGAAGTTCGGTAAATAGTCACACGAGATAGAAGAGAGGTCTGTCTTTGATGCTTGCCAATTTCTCTCTACTGACGGACATTTTTATGCAAGAGAGAATATAAAAGGTTACTTTCAATCCTGAAAATGTTCATAGTACAAACACATGTTTGGTAATGAGAGTTCAGTAAATAGTCACACGAGAGAGAAGAGAGGTCTGTCTTTGATGCTTGCCAATTTCTCTCTACTGACTGACAATTTTATGTAAGAGAGAATATAAAAGGTTACTTTCAATCCTGAAAATGTTCATAGTACAAACACATGTTTGGTAATGAGAGTTCAGTAAATAGTCACACGAGAGAGAAGAGAGGTCTGTCTTTGATGCTTGCCAATTTCTCTCTACTGACTGACAATTTTATGCAAGAGAGAATATAAAAGGTTACTTTCAATCCTGAAAATGTACATAGTACAAACACATGTTTGGTAATGAAAGTTCAGTAAATAGTCACACGAGATAGAAGAGAGGTCTGTCTTTGATGCTTGCCAATTTCTCTCTACTGACGGACATTTTTATGCAAGAGAGAATATAAAAGGTTACTTTCAATCCTGAAAATGTTCATAGTACAAACACATGTTTGCTAATGAGAGTTCAGTAAATAGTCACACGAGATAGAAGAGAGGTCTGTCTTTGATGCTTGCCAATTTCTCTCTACTGACTGACAATTTTATGCAAGAGAGAATATAAAAGGTTACTTTCAATCCTGAAAATGTTCATAGTACAAACACATGTTTGGTAATGAGAGTTCAGTAAATAGTCACATGAGAGAGAAGAGAGGTCTGTCTTTGATGCTTGCCAATTTCTCTCTACTGACTGACAATTTTATGCAAGAGAGAATATAAAAGGTTACTTTCAATCCTGAAAATGTACATAGTACAAACACACGTTTGGTAATGAGAGTTCAGTAAATAGTCACACGAGAGAGAAGAGAGGTCTGTCTTTGATGCTTGCCAATTTCTCTCTACTGACTGACATTTTTATGCAAGAGAGAATATAAAAGGTTACTTTCAATCCTGAAAATGTTCATAGTACAAACACATGTTTGGTAATGGAAGTTCGGTAAATAGTCACACGAGAGAGAAGAGAGGTCTGTCTTTGATGCTTGCCAATTTCTCTCTACTGACTGACAATTTTATGCAAGAGAGAATATAAAAGGTTACTTTCAATCCTGAAAATGTTCATAGTACAAACACATGTTTAGTAATGGAAGTTCGGTAAATAGTCACACGAGAGAGAAGAGAGGTCTGTCTTTGATGCTTGCCAATTTCTCTCTACTGACTGACAATTTTATGCAAGAGAGAATATAAAAGGTTACTTTCAATCCTGAAAATGTACATAGTACAAACACATGTTTAGTAATGAAAGTTTGGTAAATAGTCACACGAGAGAGAAGAGAGGTCTGTCTTTGATGCTTGCCAATTTCTCTCTACTGACTGACAATTTTATGCAACAGAGAATATAAAAGGTTACTTTCAATCCTGAAAATGTTCATAGTACAAACACATGTTTGGTAATGGAAGTTCGGTAAATAGTCACACGAGAGAGAAGAGAGGTCTGTATTTGATGCTTGCCAATTTCTCTCTACTGACTGACATTTTTATGCAAGAGAGAATATAAAAGGTTACTTTCAATCCTGAAAATGTTCATAGTACAAACACATGTTTGGTAATGGAAGTTCGGTAAATAGTCACACGAGAGAGAAGAGAGGTCTGTCTTTGATGCTTGCCAATTTCTCTCTACTGACTGACATTTTTATGCAAGAGAGAATATAAAAGGTTACTTTCAATCCTGAAAATGTTCATCGTACAAACACATGTTTGGTAATGGAAGTTCGGTAAATAGTCACACGAGAGAGAAGAGAGGTCTGTCTTTGATGCTTGCCAATTTCTCTCTACTGACTGACAATTTTATGCAAGAGAGAATATAAAAGGTTACTTTCAATCCTGAAAATGTTCATAGTACAAACACATGTTTGGTAATGGAAGTTCGGTAAATAGTCACATGAGAGAGAAGAGAGGTCTGTCTTTGATGCTTGCCAATTTCTCTCTACTGACTGACAATTTTATGCAAGAGAGAATATAAAAGGTTACTTTCAATCCTGAAAATGTACATAGTACAAACACATGTTTGGTAATGAACGCTCGGTATATAGTCACAAGAGAGAGAAGAGAGGTCTGTCTTTGATGCTTGCCAATTTCTCTCTACTGACTGACAATTTTATGCAAGAGAGAATATAAAAGGTTACTTTCAATCCTGTAAATGTACATAGTACAAACACATGTTTGGTAATGAGAGTTCGGTAAATAGTCACACGAGAGAGAAGAGAGGTCTGTCTTTGATGCTTGCCAATTTCTCTCTACTGACTGACAATTTTATGCAAGAGAGAATATAAAAGGTTACTTCCAAACCTGAAAATGTACATAGTACAAACACATGTTTGGTAATGAACGTTCGGTATATAGTCACAAGAGAGAGAAGAGAGGTCTGTCTTTGATGCTTGCCAATTTCTCTCTACTGACTGACAATTTTATGCAAGAGAGAATATAAAACGTTACTTTCAATCCTGAAAATGTACATAGTACAAACACATGTTTGGTAATGAGAGTTCAGTAAATAGTCACACGAGAGAGAAGAGAGGTCTGTCTTTGATGCTTGCCAATTTCTCTCTACTGACTGACATTTTTATGCAAGAGAGAATATAAAAGGTTACTTTCAATCCTGAAAATGTTCATAGTACAAACACATGTTTGGTAATGAGAGTTCAGTAAATAGTCACACGAGAGAGAAGAGAGGTCTGTCTTTGATGCTTGCCAATTTCTCTCTACTGACTGACAATTTTATGCAAGAGAGAATATAAAAGGTTACTTTCAATCCTGAAAATGTACATAGTACAAACACATGTTTGGTAATGAGAGTTCAGTAAATAGTCACACGAGAGAGAAGAGAGGTCTGTCTTTGATGCTTGCCAATTTCTCTCTACTGACTGACATTTTTATGCAAGAGAGAATATAAAAGGTTACTTTCAATCCTGAAAATGTACATAGTACAAACACATGTTTGGTAATGAGAGTTCAGTAAATAGTCACACGAGAGAGAAGAGAGGTCTGTCTTTGACGCTTGCCAATTTCTCTCTACTGACTGACAATTTTATGCAAGAGAGAATATAAAAGGTTACTTTCAATCCTGAAAATGTTCATAGTACAAACACATGTTTAGTAATGAAAGTTCGGTAAATAGTCCCAAGAGAGAGAAGAGAGGTCTGTCTTTGACGCTTGCCAATTTCTCTCTACTGACTGACAATTTTATGCAAGAGAGAATATAAAAGGTTACTTTCAATCCTGAAAATGTTCATAGTACAAACACATGTTTGGTAATGAGAGTTCAGTAAATAGTCACACGAGAGAGAAGAGAGGTCTGTCTTTGATGCTTGCCAATTTCTCTCTACTGACTGACAATTTTATGCAAGAGAGAATATAAAAGGTTACTTTCAATCCTGAAAATGTTCATAGTACAAACACATGTTTGGTAATGGAAGTTCAGTAAATAGTCACACGAGAGAGAAGAGAGGTCTGTCTTTGATGCTTGCCAATTTCTCTCTACTGACTGACATTTTTATGCAAGAGAGAATATAAAAGGTTACTTTCAATCCTGAAAATGTTCATAGTACAAACACATGTTTGCTAATGAGAGTTCAGTAAATAGTCACACGAGATAGAAGAGAGGTCTGTCTTTGATGCTTGCCAATTTCTCTCTACTGACGGACATTTTTATGCAAGAGAGAATATAAAAGGTTACTTTCAATCCTGAAAATGTTCATAGTACAAACACATGTTTGGTAATGAGAGTTCAATAAATAGTCACACGAGAGAGAAGAGAGGTCTGTCTTTGATGCTTGCCAATTTCTCTCTAGTGACTGACATTTTTATGAAAGAGAGAATATAAAAGGTTACTTTCAATCCTGAAAATGTTCATAGTACAAACACATGTTTGGTAATGGAAGTTCAGTAAATAGTCACACGAGATAGAAGAGAGGTCTGTCTTTGATGCTTGCCAATTTCTCTCTACTGACGGACATTTTTATGCAAGAGAGAATATAAAAGGTTACTTTCAATCCTGAAAATGTTCATAGTACAAACACATGTTTGCTAATGAGAGTTCAGTAAATAGTCACACGAGAGAGAAGAGAGGTCTGTCTTTGATGCTTGCCAATTTCTCTCTACTGACTGACAATTTTATGTAAGAGAGAATATAAAAGGTTACTTTCAATCCTGAAAATGTTCATAGTACAAACACATGTTTGGTAATGAGAGTTCAGTAAATAGTCACACGAGAGAGAAGAGAGGTCTGTCTTTGATGCTTGCCAATTTCTCTCTACTGACTGACAATTTTATGCAAGAGAGAATATAAAAGGTTACTTTCAATCCTGAAAATGTACATAGTACAAACACATGTTTGGTAATGAAAGTTCAGTAAATAGTCACACGAGATAGAAGAGAGGTCTGTCTTTGATGCTTGCCAATTTCTCTCTACTGACGGACATTTTTATGCAAGAGAGAATATAAAAGGTTACTTTCAATCCTGAAAATGTTCATAGTACAAACACATGTTTGCTAATGAGAGTTCAGTAAATAGTCACACGAGAGAGAAGAGAGGTCTGTCTTTGATGCTTGCCAATTTCTCTCTACTGACTGACAATTTTATGCAAGAGAGAATATAAAAGGTTACTTTCAATCCTGAAAATGTTCATAGTACAAACACATGTTTGGTAATGAGAGTTCAGTAAATAGTCACATGAGAGAGAAGAGAGGTCTGTCTTTGATGCTTGCCAATTTCTCTCTACTGACTGACAATTTTATGCAAGAGAGAATATAAAAGGTTACTTTCAATCCTGAAAATGTACATAGTACAAACACACGTTTGGTAATGAGAGTTCAGTAAATAGTCACACGAGAGAGAAGAGAGGTCTGTCTTTGATGCTTGCCAATTTCTCTCTACTGACTGACATTTTTATGCAAGAGAGAATATAAAAGGTTACTTTCAATCCTGAAAATGTTCATAGTACAAACACATGTTTGGTAATGGAAGTTCGGTAAATAGTCACACGAGAGAGAAGAGAGGTCTGTCTTTGATGCTTGCCAATTTCTCTCTACTGACTGACAATTTTATGCAAGAGAGAATATAAAAGGTTACTTTCAATCCTGAAAATGTTCATAGTACAAACACATGTTTAGTAATGGAAGTTCGGTAAATAGTCACACGAGAGAGAAGAGAGGTCTGTCTTTGATGCTTGCCAATTTCTCTCTACTGACTGACAATTTTATGCAAGAGAGAATATAAAAGGTTACTTTCAATCCTGAAAATGTACATAGTACAAACACATGTTTAGTAATGAAAGTTTGGTAAATAGTCACACGAGAGAGAAGAGAGGTCTGTCTTTGATGCTTGCCAATTTCTCTCTACTGACTGACAATTTTATGCAAGAGAGAATATAAAAGGTTACTTTCAATCCTGAAAATGTTCATAGTACAAACACATGTTTGGTAATGGAAGTTCGGTAAATAGTCACACGAGAGAGAAGAGAGGTCTGTCTTTGATGCTTGCCAATTTCTCTCTACTGACTGACATTTTTATGCAAGAGAGAATATAAAAGGTTACTTTCAATCCTGAAAATGTTCATAGTACAAACACATGTTTGGTAATGGAAGTTCGGTAAATAGTCACACGAGAGAGAAGAGAGGTCTGTCTTTGATGCTTGCCAATTTCTCTCTACTGACTGACATTTTTATGCAAGAGAGAATATAAAAAGGTTACTTTCAATCCTGAAAATGTTCATCGTACAAACACATGTTTGGTAATGGAAGTTCGGTAAATAGTCACACGAGAGAGAAGAGAGGTCTGTCTTTGATGCTTGCCAATTTCTCTCTACTGACTGACAATTTTATGCAAGAGAGAATATAAAAGGTTACTTTCAATCCTGAAAATGTTCATAGTACAAACACATGTTTGGTAATGGAAGTTCGGTAAATAGTCACATGAGAGAGAAGAGAGGTCTGTCTTTGATGCTTGCCAATTTCTCTCTACTGACTGACAATTTTATGCAAGAGAGAATATAAAAGGTTACTTTCAATCCTGAAAATGTACATAGTACAAACACATGTTTGGTAATGAACGCTCGGTATATAGTCACAAGAGAGAGAAGAGAGGTCTGTCTTTGATGCTTGCCAATTTCTCTCTACTGACTGACAATTTTATGCAAGAGAGAATATAAAAGGTTACTTTCAATCCTGTAAATGTACATAGTACAAACACATGTTTGGTAATGAACATTCGGTATATAGTCACAAGAGAGAGAAGAGAGGTCTGTCTTTGATGCTTGCCAATTTCTCTCTACTGACTGACAATTTTATGCAAGAGAGAATATAAAACGTTACTTTCAATCCTGAAAATGTACATAGTACAAACACATGTTTGGTAATGAGAGTTCAGTAAATAGTCACACGAGAGAGAAGAGAGGTCTGTCTTTGATGCTTGCCAATTTCTCTCTACTGACTGACATTTTTATGCAAGAGAGAATATAAAAGGTTACTTTCAATCCTGAAAATGTTCATAGTACAAACACATGTTTGGTAATGAGAGTTCAGTAAATAGTCACACGAGAGAGAAGAGAGGTCTGTCTTTGATGCTTGCCAATTTCTCTCTACTGACTGACAATTTTATGCAAGAGAGAATATAAAAGGTTACTTTTCATCCTGAAAATGTACATAGTACAAACACATGTTTGGTAATGAGAGTTCAGTAAATAGTCACACGAGAGAGAAGAGAGGTCTGTCTTTGATGCTTGCCAATTTCTCTCTACTGACTGACATTTTTATGCAAGAGAGAATATAAAAGGTTACTTTCAATCCTGAAAATGTACATAGTACAAACACATGTTTGGTAATGAGAGTTCAGTAAATAGTCACACGAGAGAGAAGAGAGGTCTGTCTTTGACGCTTGCCAATTTCTCTCTACTGACTGACAATTTTATGCAAGAGAGAATATAAAAGGTTACTTTCAATCCTGAAAATGTTCATAGTACAAACACATGTTTAGTAATGAAAGTTCGGTAAATAGTCCCAAGAGAGAGAAGAGAGGTCTGTCTTTGACGCTTGCCAATTTCTCTCTACTGACTGACAATTTTATGCAAGAGAGAATATAAAAGGTTACTTTCAATCCTGAAAATGTTCATAGTACAAACACATGTTTGGTAATGAGAGTTCAGTAAATAGTCACACGAGAGAGAAGAGAGGTCTGTCTTTGATGCTTGCCAATTTCTCTCTACTGACTGACAATTTTATGCAAGAGAGAATATAAAAGGTTACTTTCAATCCTGAAAATGTACATAGTACAAACACATGTTTGGTAATGAAAGTTCAGTAAATAGTCACACGAGAGAGAAGAGAGGTCTGTCTTTGATGCTTGCCAATTTCTCTCTACTGACTGACATTTTTATGCAAGAGAGAATATAAAAGGTTACTTTCAATCCTGAAAATGTTCATAGTACAAACACATGTTTGGTAATGGAAGTTCAGTAAATAGTCACACGAGAGAGAAGAGAGGTCTGTCTTTGATGCTTGCCAATTTCTCTCTACTGACTGACATTTTTCTGCAAGAGAGAATATAAAAGGTTACTTTCAATCCTGAAAATGTTCATAGTACAAACACATGTTTGCTAATGAGAGTTCAGTAAATAGTCACACGAGATAGAAGAGAGGTCTGTCTTTGATGCTTGCCAATTTCTCTCTACTGACGGACATTTTTATGCAAGAGAGAATATAAAAGGTTACTTTCAATCCTGAAAATGTTCATAGTACAAACACATGTTTGGTAATGAGAGTTCAATAAATATCCACACGAGAGAGAAGAGAGGTCTGTCTTTGATGCTTGCCAATTTCTCTCTACTGACTGACATTTTTATGCAAGAGAGAATATAAAAGGTTACTTTCAATCCTGAAAATGTTCATAGTACAAACACATGTTTGGTAATGGAAGTTCAGTAAATAGTCACACGAGATAGAAGAGAGGTCTGTCTTTGATGCTTGCCAATTTCTCTCTACTGACGGACATTTTTATGCAAGAGAGAATATAAAAGGTTACTTTCAATCCTGAAAATGTTCATAGTACAAACACATGTTTGCTAATGAGAGTTCAGTAAATAGTCACACGAGAGAGAAGAGAGGTCTGTCTTTGATGCTTGCCAATTTCTCTCTACTGACTGACAATTTTATGCAAGAGAGAATATAAAAGGTTACTTTCAATCCTGAAAATGTTCATAGTACAAACACATGTTTGGTAATGGAAGTTCGGTAAATAGTCACACGAGAGAGAAGAGAGGTCTGTCTTTGATGCTTGCCAATTTCTCTCTACTGACTGACAATTTTATGCAAGAGAGAATATAAAAGGTTACTTTCAATCCTGAAAATGTTCATAGTACAAACACATGTTTGGTAATGGAAGTTTATTAAATAGTCACACGAGAGAGAAGAGAGGTCTGTCTTTGATGCTTGCCAATTTCTCTCTACTGACTGACATTTTTATGCAAGAGAGAATATAAAAGGTTACTTTCAATCCTGAAAATGTTCGTAGTACAAACACATGTTCGGTAATGAGAGTTCAGTAAATAGTCACAAGAGAGAGAAGAGAGGTCTGTCTTTGATGCTTGCCAATTTCTCTCTACTGACTGACAATTTTATGCAAGAGAGAATATAAAAGGTTACTTTCAATCCTGAAAATGTACATAGTACAAACACATGTTTGGTAATGAGAGTTCAGTAAATAGTCACACGAGAGAGAAGAGAGGTCTGTCTTTGATGCTTGCCAATTTCTCTCTACTGACTGACAATTTTATGCAAGAGAGAATATAAAAGGTTACTTTCAATCCTGAAAATGTACATATGTTTGGTAATGAGAGTTCGGTAAATAGTCACACGAGAGAGAAGAGAGGTCTGTCTTTGATGCTTGCCAATTTCTCTCTACTGACTGACAATTTTATGCGAGAGAGAATATAAAAGGTTACTTTCAATCCTGAAAATGTACATAGTACAAACACATGTTTGGTAATGAACGTTCGGTATATAGTCACAAGAGAGAGAAGAGAGGTCTGTCTTTGATGCTTGCCAATTTCTCTCTACTGACTGACAATTTTATGTCAGAGAGAATATAAAAGGTTACTTTCAATCCTGAAAATGTACATAGTACAAACACATGTTTGGTAATGAGAGTTCAGTAAATAGTCACATGAGAGAGAAGAGAGGTCTGTCTTTGATGCTTGCCAATTTCTCTCTACTGACTGACATTTTTATGCAAGAGAGAATATAAAAGGTTACTTTCAATCCTGAAAATGTTCATAGTACAAACACATGTTTGGTAATGGAAGTTCAGTAAATAGTCACACGAGAGAGAAGAGAGGTCTGTCTTTGATGCTTGCCAATTTCTCTCTACTGACTGACATTTTTATGCAAGAGAGAATATAAAAGGTTACTTTCAATCCTGAAAATGTTCATAGTACAAACACATGTTTGCTAATGAGAGTTCAGTAAATAGTCACACGAGATAGAAGAGAGGTCTGTCTTTGATGCTTGCCAATTTCTCTCTACTGACTGACAATTTTATGCAAGAGAGAATATAAAAGGTTACTTTCAATCCTGAAAATGTACATAGTACAAACACATGTTTGGTAATGAGAGTTCGGTAAATAGTCACACGAGAGAGAAGAGAGGTCTGTCTTTGATGCTTGCCAATTTCTCTCTACTGACTGACAATTTTATGCAAGAGAGAATATAAAAGGTTACTTTCAATCCTGAAAATGTACATAGTACAAACACATGTTTGGTAATGAGAGTTCGGTAAATAGTCACACGAGAGAGAAGAGAGGTCTGTCTTTGATGCTTGCCAATTTCTCTCTACTGACTGACAATTTTATGCGAGAGAGAATATAAAAGGTTACTTTCAATCCTGAAAATGTACATAGTACAAACACATGTTTGGTAATGAACGTTCGGTATATAGTCACAAGAGAGAGAAGAGAGGTCTGTCTTTGATGCTTGCCAATTTCTCTCTACTGACTGACAATTTTATGCAAGAGAGAATATAAAAGGTTACTTTCAATCCTGAAAATGTTCATAGTACAAACACATGTTTGGTAATGAGAGTTCAGTAAATAGTCACACGAGAGAGAAGAGAGGACTGTCTTTGATGCTTGCCAATTTCTCTCTACTGACTGACAATTTTATGTCAGAGAGAATATAAAAGGTTACTTTCAATCCTGAAAATGTACATAGTACAAACACATGTTTGGTAATGAAAGTTCAGTAAATAGTCACACGAGAGAGAAGAGAGGTCTGTCTTTGATGCTTGCCAATTTCTCTCTACTGACTGACATTTTTATGCAAGAGAGAATATAAAAGGTTACTTTCAATCCTGAAAATGTTCATAGTACAAACACATGTTTGGTAATGGAAGTTCAGTAAATAGTCACACGAGAGAGAAGAGAGGTCTGTCTTTGATGCTTGCCAATTTCTCTCTACTGACTGACATTTTTATGCAAGAGAGAATATAAAAGGTTACTTTCAATCCTGAAAATGTTCATAGTACAAACACATGTTTGCTAATGAGAGTTCAGTAAATAGTCACACGAGAGAGAAGAGAGGTCTGTCTTTGATGCTTGCCAATTTCTCTCTACTGACTGACATTTTTATGCAAGAGAGAATATAAAAGGTTACTTTCAATCCTGAAAATGTTCATAGTACAAACACATGTTTGGTAATGAGAGTTCAGTAAATAGTCACACGAGAGAGAAGAGAGGTCTGTCTTTGATGCTTGCCAATTTCTCTCTACTGACTGACAATTTTATGCAAGAGAGAATATAAAAGGTTACTTTCAATCCTGAAAATGTTCATAGTACAAACACATGTTTGGTAATGAGAGTTCAGTAAATAGTCACACGAGAGAGAAGAGAGGTCTGTCTTTGATGCTTGCCAATTTCTCTCTACTGACTGACAATTTTATGCAAGAGAGAATATAAAAGGTTACTTTCAATCCTGAAAATGTACATAGTACAAACACATGTTTGGTAATGGAAGTTCAGTAAATAGTCACACGAGATAGAAGAGAGGTCTGTCTTTGATGCTTGCCAATTTCTCTCTACTGACGGACATTTTTATGCAAGAGAGAATATAAAAGGTTACTTTCAATCCTGAAAATGTTCATAGTACAAACACATGTTTGCTAATGAGAGTTCAGTAAATAGTCACACGAGAGAGAAGAGAGGTCTGTCTTTGATGCTTGCCAATTTCTCTCTACTGACTGACAATTTTATGCAAGAGAGAATATAAAAGGTTACTTTCAATCCTGAAAATGTTCATAGTACAAACACATGTTTGGTAATGGAAGTTCGGTAAATAGTCACACGAGAGAGAAGAGAGGTCTGTCTTTGATGCTTGCCAATTTCTCTCTACTGACTGACAATTTTATGCAAGAGAGAATATAAAAGGTTACTTTCAATCCTTAAAATGTTCATAGTACAAACACATGTTTGGTAATGGAAGTTCGGTAAATAGTCACACGAGAGAGAAGAGAGGTCTGTCTTTGATGCTTGCCAATTTCTCTCTACTGACTGACAATTTTATGCAAGAGAGAATATAAAAGGTTACTTTCAATCCTTAAAATGTTCATAGTACAAACACATGTTTGGTAATGGAAGTTTGGTAAATAGTTACACGAGAGAGAAGAGAGGTCTGTCTTTGATGCTTGCCAATTTCTCTCTACTGACTGACAATTTTATGCAAGAGAGAATATAAAAGGTTACTTTCAATCCTGAAAATGTTCATAGTACAAACACATGTTTGGTAATGGAAGTTCGGTAAATAGTCACACGAGAGAGAAGAGAGGTCTGTCTTTGATGCTTGCCAATTTGTCTCTACTGACTGACAATTTTATGCAAGAGAGAATATAAAAGGTTACTTTCAATCCTTAAAATGTTCATAGTACAAACACATGTTTGGTAATGGAAGTTCGGTAAATAGTCACACGAGAGAGAAGAGAGGTCTGTCTTTGATGCTTGCCAATTTCTCTCTACTGACTGACATTTTTATGCAAGAGAGAATATAAAAGGTTACTTTCAATCCTGAAAATGTTCGTAGTACAAACACATGTTCGGTAATGAGAGTTCAGTAAATAGTCACAAGAGAGAGAAGAGAGGTCTGTCTTTGATGCTTGCCAATTTCTCTCTACTGACTGACAATTTTATGCAAGAGAGAATATAAAAGGTTACTTTCAATCCTGAAAATGTACATAGTACAAACACATGTTTGGTAATGAGAGTTCGGTAAATAGTCACACGAGAGAGAAGAGAGGTCTGTCTTTGATGCTTGCCAATTTCTCTCTACTGACTGACAATTTTATGCAAGAGAGAATATAAAAGGTTACTTTCAATCCTGAAAATGTACATAGTACAAACACATGTTTGGTAATGAGAGTTCGGTAAATAGTCACACGAGAGAGAAGAGAGGTCTGTCTTTGATGCTTGCCAATTTCTCTCTACTGACTGACAATTTTATGCGAGAGAGAATATAAAAGGTTACTTTCAATCCTGAAAATGTACATAGTACAAACACATGTTTGGTAATGAACGTTCGGTATATAGTCACAAGAGAGAGAAGAGAGGTCTGTCTTTGATGCTTGCCAATTTCTCTCTACTGACTGACAATTTTATGCAAGAGAGAATATAAAAGGTTACTTTCAATCCTGAAAATGTTCATAGTACAAACACATGTTTGGTAATGAGAGTTCAGTAAATAGTCACACGAGAGAGAAGAGAGGTCTGTCTTTGATGCTTGCCAATTTCTCTCTACTGACTGACAATTTTATGTCAGAGAGAATATAAAAGGTTACTTTCAATCCTGAAAATGTACATAATACAAACACATGTTTGGTAATGAAAGTTCAGTAAATAGTCACACGAGAGAGAAGAGAGGTCTGTCTTTGATGCTTGCCAATTTCTCTCTACTGACTGACATTTTTATGCAAGAGAGAATATAAAAGGTTACTTTCAATCCTGAAAATGTTCATAGTACAAACACATGTTTGGTAATGGAAGTTCAGTAGATAGTCACACGAGAGAGAAGAGAGGTCTGTCTTTGATGCTTGCCAATTTCTCTCTACTGACTGACATTTTAATGCAAGAGAGAATATAAAAGGTTACTTTCAATCCTGAAAATGTTCATAGTACAAACACATGTTTGCTAATGAGAGTTCAGTAAATAGTCACACGAGATAGAAGAGAGGTCTGTCTTTGATGCTTGCAAATTTCTCTCTACTGACTGACATTTTTATGCAAGAGAGAATATAAAAGGTTACTTTCAATCCTGAAAATGTATATAGTACAAACACATGTTTGGTAATGAGAGTTCAGTAAATAGTCACACGAGAGAGAAGAGAGGTCTGTCTTTGATGCTTGCCAATTTCTCTCTACTGACTGACATTTTTATGCGAGAGAGAATATAAAAGGTTACTTTCAATCCTGAAAATGTTCGTAGTACAAACACATGTTCGGTAATGAGAGTTCAGTAAATAGTCACAAGAGAGAGAAGAGAGGTCTGTCTTTGATGCTTGCCAATTTCTCTCTACTGACTGACAATTTTATGCAAGAGAGAATATAAAAGGTTACTTTCAATCCTGAAAATGTACATAGTACAAACACATGTTTGGTAATGAGAGTTCGGTAAATAGTCACACGAGAGAGAAGAGAGGTCTGTCTTTGATGCTTGCCAATTTCTCTCTACTGACTGACAATTTTATGCGAGAGAGAATATAAAAGGTTACTTTCAATCCTGAAAATGTACATAGTACAAACACATGTTTGGTAATGGAAGTTTGGTAAATAGTCACACGAGAGAGAAGAGAGGTCTGTCTTTGATGCTTGCCAATTTCTCTCTACTGACTGACATTTTTATGCAAGAGAGAATATAAAAGGTTACTTTCAATCCTGAAAATGTTCATAGTACAAACACATGTTTAGTAATGAAAGTTCGGTAAATAGTCACAAGAGAGAGAAGAGAGGTCTGTCTTTGATGCTTGCCAATTTCTCTCTACTGACTGACATTTTTATGCAAGAGAGAATATAAAAGGTTACTTTCAATCCTGAAAATGTTCATAGTACAAACACATGTTTGGTAATGAGAGTTCAGTAAATAGTCACACGAGAGAGAAGAGAGGTCTGTCTTTGATGCTTGCCAATTTCTCTCTACTGACTGACATTTTTATGCAAGAGAGAATATAAAAGGTTACTTTCAATCCTGAAAATGTTCATAGTACAAACACATGTTTAGTAATGAGAGTTCAGTAAATAGTCACACGAGAGAGAAGAGAGGTCTGTCTTTGATGCTTGCCAATTTCTCTCTACTGACTGACATTTTTATGCAAGAGAGAATATAAAAGGTTACTTTCAATCCTGAAAATGTTCATAGTACAAACACATGTTTAGTAATGAGAGTTCAGTAAATAGTCACAAGAGAGAAGAGAGGTCTGTCTTTGATGCTTGCCAATTTCTCTCTACTGACTGACATTTTTATGCAAGAGAGAATATAAAAGGTTACTTTCAATCCTGAAAATGTTCATAGTACAAACACATGTTTGGTAATGAGAGTTAAGTAAATAGTCACACGAGAGAGAAGAGAGGTCTGTCTTTGATGCTTGCCAATTTCTCTCTACTGACTGACATTTTTATGCAAGAGAGAATATAAAAGGTTACTTTCAATCCTGAAAATGTTCATAGTACAAACACATGTTTGGTAATGGAAGTTCGGTAAATAGTCACACGAGAGAGAAGAGAGGTCTGTCTTTGATGCTTGCCAATTTCTCTCTACTGACTGACATTTTTATGCAAGAGAGAATATAAAAGGTTACTTTCAATCCTGAAAATGTTCATAGTACAAACACATGTTTGGTAATGGAAGTTCGGTAAATAGTCACATGAGAGAGAAGAGAGGTCTGTCTTTGATGCTTGCCAATTTCTCTCTACTGACTGACAATTTTATGCAAGAGAGAATATAAAAGGTTACTTTCAATCCTGAAAATGTTCATAGTACAAACACAGGTTTGGTAATGGAAGTTCGGTAAATAGTCACACGAGAGAGAAGAGAGGTCTGTCTTTGATGCTTGCCAATTTCTCTCTACTGACTGACAATTTTATGCAAGAGAGAATATAAAAGGTTACTTTCAATCCTTAAAATGTACATAGTACAAACACATGTTTGGTAATGAACGCTCGGTATATAGTCACAAGAGAGAGAAGAGAGGTCTGTCTTTGATGCTTGCCAATTTCTCTCTACTGACTGACAATTTTATGCAAGAGAGAATATAAAAGGTTACTTTCAATCCTGAAAATGTACATAGTACAAACACATGTTTGGTAATGAGAGTTCGGTAAATAGTCACACGAGAGAGAAGAGAGGTCTGTCTTTGATGCTTGCCAATTTCTCTCTACTGACTGACAATTTTATGCAAGAGAGAATATAAAAGGTTACTTTCAATCCTGAAAATGTACATAGTACAAACACATGTTTGGTAATGAGAGTTCGGTAAATAGTCACGCGAGAGAGAAGAGAGGTCTGTCTTTGATGCTTGCCAATTTCTCTCTACTGACTGACAATTTTATGCAAGAGAGAATATAAAAGGTTACTTTCAATCCTGAAAATGTACATAGTACAAACATATGTTTGGTAATGAACGTTCGGTATATAGTCACAAGAGAGAGAAGAGAGGTCTGTCTTTGATGCTTGCCAATTTCTCTCTACTAACGGACAATTTTATGCAAGAGAGAATATAAAAGGTTACTTTCAATCCTGAAAATGTTCATAGTACAAACACATGTTTGCTAATGAGAGTTCAGTAAATAGTCACACGAGATAGAAGAGAGGTCTGTCTTTGATGCTTGCCAATTTCTCTCTATTGACTGACATTTTTATGCAAGAGAGAATATAAAAGGTTACTTTCAATCCTGAAAATGTTCATAGTACAAACACATGTTTGGTAATGAGAGTTCAGTAAATAGTCACACGAGAGAGAAGAGAGGTCTGTCTTTGATGCTTGCCAATTTCTCTCTACTGACTGACAATTTTATGCAAGAGAGAATATAAAAGGTTACTTTCAATCCTGAAAATGTACATAGTACAAACACATGTTTGGTAATGAACGCTCGGTATATAGTCACAAGAGAGAGAAGAGAGGTCTGTCTTTGATGCTTGCCAATTTCTCTCTACTGACTGACAATTTTATGCAAGAGAGAATATAAAAGGTTACTTTCAATCCTGAAAATGTACATAGTACAAACACATGTTTGGTAATGAGAGTTCGGTAAATAGTCACACGAGAGAGAAGAGAGGTCTGTCTTTGATGCTTGCCAATTTCTCTCTACTGACTGACAATTTTATGCAAGAGAGAATATAAAAGGTTACTTTCAATCCTGAAAATGTACATAGTACAAACACATGTTTGGTAATGAGAGTTCGGTAAATAGTCACGCGAGAGAGAAGAGAGGTCTGTCTTTGATGCTTGCCAATTTCTCTCTACTGACTGACAATTTTATGCAAGAGAGAATATAAAAGGTTACTTTCAATCCTGAAAATGTACATAGTACAAACATATGTTTGGTAATGAACGTTCGGTATATAGTCACAAGAGAGAGAAGAGAGGTCTGTCTTTGATGCTTGCCAATTTCTCTCTACTAACGGACAATTTTATGCAAGAGAGAATATAAAAGGTTACTTTCAATCCTGAAAATGTTCATAGTACAAACACATGTTTGCTAATGAGAGTTCAGTAAATAGTCACACGAGATAGAAGAGAGGTCTGTCTTTGATGCTTGCCAATTTCTCTCTATTGACTGACATTTTTATGCAAGAGAGAATATAAAAGGTTACTTTCAATCCTGAAAATGTTCATAGTACAAACACATGTTTGGTAATGAGAGTTCAGTAAATAGTCACACGAGAGAGAAGAGAGGTCTGTCTTTGATGCTTGCCAATTTCTCTCTACTGACTGACAATTTTATGCAAGAGAGAATATAAAAGGTTACTTTCAATCCTGAAAATGTCCATAGTACAAACACATGTTTGGTAATGAGAGTTCAGTAAATAGTCACACGAGAGAGAAGAGAGGTCTGTCTTTGATGCTTGCCAATTTCTCTCTACTGACTGACAATTTTATGCAAGAGAGAATATAAAAGGTTACTTTCAATCCTGAAAATGTACATAATACAAACACATGTTTGGTAATGAAAGTTCAGTAAATAGTCACATGAGAGAGAAGAGAGGTCTGTCTTTGATGCTTGCCAATTTCTCTCTACTGACTGACATTTTTATGCAAGAGAGAATATAAAAGGTTACTTTCAATCCTGAAAATGTTCATAGTACAAACACATGTTTGGTAATGGAAGTTCAGTAAATAGTCACACGAGAGAGAAGAGAGGTCTGTCTTTGATGCTTGCCAATTTCTCTCTACTGACTGACATTTTTATGCAAGAGAGAATATAAAAAGTTACTTTCAATCCTGAAAATGTTCATAGTACAAACACATGTTTGCTAATGAGAGTTCAGTAAATAGTCACACGAGATAGAAGAGAGGTCTGTCTTTGATGCTTGCCAATTTCTCTCTACTGACTGACATTTTTATGCAAGAGAGAATATAAAAGGTTACTTTCAATCCTGAAAATGTTCATAGTACAAACACATGTTTGGTAATGAGAGTTCAGTAAATAGTCACACGAGAGAGAAGAGAGGTCTGTCTTTGATGCTTGCCAATTTCTCTCTACTGACTGACATTTTTATGCGAGAGAGAATATAAAAGGTTACTTTCAATCCTGAAAATGTTCGTAGTACAAACACATGTTCGGTAATGAGAGTTCAGTAAATAGTCACAAGAGAGAGAAGAGAGGTCTGTCTTTGATGCTTGCCAATTTCTCTCTACTGACTGACAATTTTATGCAAGAGAGAATATAAAAGGTTACTTTCAATCCTGAAAATGTACATAGTACAAACACATGTTTGGTAATGAGAGTTCGGTAAATAGTCACACGAGAGAGAAGAGAGGTCTGTCTTTGATGCTTGCCAATTTCTCTCTACTGACTGACAATTTTATGCAAGAGAGAATATAAAAGGTTACTTTCAATCCTGAAAATGTACATAGTACAAACACATGTTTGGTAATGGAAGTTTGGTAAATAGTCACACGAGAGAGAAGAGAGGTCTGTCTTTGATGCTTGCCAATTTCTCTCTACTGACTGACAATTTTATGCGAGAGAGAATATAAAAGGTTACTTTCAATCCTGAAAATGTACATAGTACAAACACATGTTTGGTAATGAACGTTCGGTATATAGTCACAAGAGAGAGAAGAGAGGTCTGTCTTTGATGCTTGCCAATTTCTCTCTACTGACTGACAATTTTATGCAAGAGAGAATATAAAAGGTTACTTTCAATCCTGAAAATGTTCATAGTACAAACACATGTTTGGTAATGAGAGTTCAGTAAATAGTCACACGAGACAGAAGAGAGGTCTGTCTTTGATGCTTGCCAATTTCTCTCTACTGACTGACAATTTTATGTCAGAGAGAATATAAAAGGTTACTTTCAATCCTGAAAATGTACATAGTACAAACACATGTTTGGTAATGAGAGTTCAGTAAATAGTCACACGAGAGAGAAGAGAGGTCTGTCTTTGATGCTTGCCAATTTCTCTCTACTGACTGACATTTTTCTGCAAGAGAGAATATAAAAGGTTACTTTCAATCCTGAAAATGTTCATAGTACAAACACATGTTTGGTAATGGAAGTTCAGTAAATAGTCACACGAGAGAGAAGAGAGGTCTGTCTTTGATGCTTGCCAATTTCTCTCTACTGACTGACATTTTTATGCAAGAGAGAATATAAAAGGTTACTTTCAATCCTGAAAATGTTCATAGTACAAACACATGTTTGCTAATGAGAGTTCAGTAAATAGTCACACGAGAGAGAAGAGAGGTCTGTCTTTGATGCTTGCCAATTTCTCTCTACTGACTGACATTTTTATGCAAGAGAGAATATAAAAGGTTACTTTCAATCCTGAAAATGTTCATAGTACAAACACATGTTTGGTAATGAGAGTTCAGTAAATAGTCACACGAGAGAGAAGAGAGGTCTGTCTTTGATGCTTGCCAATTTCTCTCTACTGACTGACAATTTTATGCAAGAGAGAATATAAAAGGTTACTTTCAATCCTGAAAATGTTCATAGTACAAACACATGTTTGGTAATGAGAGTTCAGTAAATAGTCACACGAGAGAGAAGAGAGGTCTGTCTTTGATGCTTGCCAATTTCTCTCTACTGACTGACAATTTTATGCAAGAGAGAATATAAAAGGTTACTTTCAATCCTGAAAATGTACATAGTACAAACACATGTTTGGTAATGAAAGTTCAGTAAATAGTCACACGAGAGAGAAGAGAGGTCTGTCTTTGATGCTTGCCAATTTCTCTCTACTGACTGACAATTTTATGCAAGAGAGAATATAAAAGGTTACTTTCAATCCTGAAAATGTTCATAGTACAAACACATGTTTGGTAATGAGAGTTCAGTAAATAGTCACACGAGAGAGAAGAGAGGTCTGTCTTTGATGCTTGCCAATTTCTCTCTACTGACTGACATTTTTATGCAAGAGAGAATATAAAAGGTTACTTTCAATCCTGAAAATGTTCATAGTACAAACACATGTTTGGTAATGAGAGTTCAGTAAATAGTCACACGAGAGAGAAGAGAGGTCTGTCTTTGATGCTTGCCAATTTCTCTCTACTGACTGACATTTTTATGCAAGAGAGAATATAAAAGGTTACTTTCAATCCTGAAAATGTTCATAGTACAAACACATGTTTAGTAATGAGAGTTCAGTAAATAGTCACAAGAGAGAGAAGAGAGGTCTGTCTTTGATGCTTGCCAATTTCTCTCTACTGACTGACATTTTTATGCAAGAGAGAATATAAAAGGTTACTTTCAATCCTGAAAATGTTCATAGTACAAACACATGTTTGGTAATGAGAGTTCAGTAAATAGTCACACGAGAGAGAAGAGAGGTCTGTCTTTGATGCTTGCCAATTTCTCTCTACTGACTGATATTTTTATGCAAGAGAGAATATAAAAGGTTACTTTCAATCCTGAAAATGTTCATAGTACAAACACATGTTTGGTAATGGAAGTTCAGTAAATAGTCACACGAGATAGAAGAGAGGTCTGTCTCTGATGCTTGCCAATTTCTCTCTACTGACGGACATTTTTATGCAAGAGAGAATATAAAAGGTTACTTTCAATCCTGAAAATGTTCATAGTACAAACACATGTTTGCTAATGAGAGTTCAGTACATAGTCACACGAGAAAGAAGAGAGGTCTGTCTTTTATGCTTGCCAATTTCTCTCTACTGACTGACAATTTTATGCAAGAGAGAATATAAAAGGTTACTTTCAATCCTGAAAATGTTCATAGTACAAACACATGTTTGGTAATGAGAGTTCAGTAAATAGTCACATGAGAGAGAAGAGAGGTCTGTCTTTGATGCTTGCCAATTTCTCTCTACTGACTGACAATTTTATGCAAGAGAGAATATAAAAGGTTACTTTCAATCCTGAAAATGTACATAGTACAAACACACGTTTGGTAATGAGAGTTCAGTAAATAGTCACACGAGAGAGAAGAGAGGTCTGTCTTTGATGCTTGCCAATTTCTCTCTACTGACTGACATTTTTATGCAAGAGAGAATATAAAAGGTTACTTTCAATCCTGAAAATGTTCATAGTACAAACACATGTTTGGTAATGGAAGTTCGGTAAATAGTCACACGAGAGAGAAGAGAGGTCTGTCTTTGATGCTTGCCAATTTCTCTCTACTGACTGACATTTTTATGCAAGAGAGAATATAAAAGGTTACTTTCAATCCTGAAAATGTTCATAGTACAAACACATGTTTGGTAATGGAAGTTCGGTAAATAGTCACATGAGAGAGAAGAGAGGTCTGTCTTTGATGCTTGCCAATTTCTCTCTACTGACTGACAATTTTATGCAAGAGAGAATATAAAAGGTTACTTTCAATCCTGAAAATGTTCATAGTACAAACACAGGTTTGGTAATGGAAGTTCGGTAAATAGTCACACGAGAGAGAAGAGAGGTCTGTCTTTGATGCTTGCCAATTTCTCTCTACTGACTGACAATTTTATGCAAGAGAGAATATAAAAGGTTACTTTCAATCCTGAAAATGTACATAGTACAAACACATGTTTGGTAATGAACGCTCGGTATATAGTCACAAGAGAGAGAAGAGAGGTCTGTCTTTGATGCTTGCCAATTTCTCTCTACTGACTGACAATTTTATGCAAGAGAGAATATAAAAGGTTACTTTCAATCCTGAAAATGTACATAGTACAAACACATGTTTGGTAATGAGAGTTCGGTAAATAGTCACACGAGAGAGAAGAGAGGTCTGTCTTTGATGCTTGCCAATTTCTCTCTACTGACTGACAATTTTATGCAAGAGAGAATATAAAAGGTTACTTTCAATCCTGAAAATGTACATAGTACAAACACATGTTTGGTAATGGAAGTTCGGTAAATAGTCACGCGAGAGAGAAGAGAGGTCTGTCTTTGATGCTTGCCAATTTCTCTCTACTGACTGACAATTTTATGCAAGAGAGAATATAAAAGGTTACTTTCAATCCTGAAAATGTACATAGTACAAACATATGTTTGGTAATGAACGTTCGGTATATAGTCACAAGAGAGAGAAGAGAGGTCTGTCTTTGATGCTTGCCAATTTCTCTCTACTAACGGACAATTTTATGCAAGAGAGAATATAAAAGGTTACTTTCAATCCTGAAAATGTTCATAGTACAAACATGTTTGCTAATGAGAGTTCAGTAAATAGTCACACGAGATAGAAGAGAGGTCTGTCTTTGATGCTTGCCAATTTCTCTCTACTGACTGACATTTTTATGCAAGAGAGAATATAAAAGGTTACTTTCAATCCTGAAAATGTTCATAGTACAAACACATGTTTGGTAATGAGAGTTCAGTAAATAGTCACACGAGAGAGAAGAGAGGTCTGTCTTTGATGCTTGCCAATTTCTCTCTACTGACTGACAATTTTATGCAAGAGAGAATATAAAAGGTTACTTTCAATCCTGAAAATGTTCATAGTACAAACACATGTTTGGTAATGAGAGTTCAGTAAATAGTCACACGAGAGAGAAGAGAGGTCTGTCTTTGATGCTTGCCAATTTCTCTCTACTGACTGACAATTTTATGCAAGAGAGAATATAAAAGGTTACTTTCAATCCTGAAAATGTACATAGTACAAACACATGTTTGGTAATGAAAGTTCAGTAAATAGTCACACGAGAGAGAAGAGAGGTCTGTCTTTTATGCTTGCCAATTTCTCTCTACTGACTGACATTTTTATGCAAGAGAGAATATAAAAGGTTACTTTCAATCCTGAAAATGTTCATAGTACAAACACATGTTTGGTAATGGAAGTTCAGTAAATAGTCACACGAGATAGAAGAGAGGTCTGTCTTTGATGCTTGCCAATTTCTCTCTACTGACGGACATTTTTATGCAAGAAAGAATATAAAGGTTACTTTCAATCCTAAAAATGTTCATAGTACAAACACATGTTTGCTAATGAGAGTTCAGTAAATAGTCACACGAGAGAGAAGAGAGGTCTGTCTTTGATGCTTGCCAATTTCTCTCTACTGACTGACAATTTTATGCAAGAGAGAATATAAAAGGTTACTTTCAATCCTGAAAATGTTCATAGTACAAACACATGTTTGGTAATGAGAGTTCAGTAAATAGTCACATGAGAGAGAAGAGAGGTCTGTCTTTGATGCTTGCCAATTTCTCTCTACTGACTGACAATTCTATGCAAGAGAGAATATAAAAGGTTACTTTCAATCCTGAAAATGTACATAGTACAAACACACGTTTGGTAATGAGAGTTCAATAAATAGTCACACGAGAGAGAAGAGAGGTCTGTCTTTGATGCTTGCCAATTTCTCTCTACTGACTGACATTTTTATGCAAGAGAGAATATAAAAGGTTACTTTCAATCCTGAAAATGTTCATAGTACAAACACATGTTTGGTAATGGAAGTTCGGTAAATAGTCACACGAGAGAGAAGAGAGGTCTGTCTTTGATGCTTGCCAATTTCTCTCTACTGACTGACATTTTTATGCAAGAGAGAATATAAAAGGTTACTTTCAATCCTGAAAATGTTCATAGTACAAACACATGTTTTGTAATGGAAGTTCGGTAAATAGTAACACGAGAGAGAAGAGAGGTCTGTCTTTGATGCTTGCCAATTTCTCTCTACTGACTGACATTTTTATGCAAGAGAGAATATAAAAGGTTACTTTCAATCCTGAAAATTTTCATAGTACAAACACATGTTTGGTAATGGAAGTTCGGTAAATAGTCACACGAGAGAGAAGAGAGGTCTGTCTTTGATGCTTGCCAATTTCTCTCTACTGACTGACATTTTTATGCAAGAGAGAATATAAAAGGTTACTTTCAATCCTGAAAATGTTCATAGTACAAACACATGTTTGGTAATGGAAGTTCGGTAAATAGTCACATGAGAGAGAAGAGAGGTCTGTCTTTGATGCTTGCCAATTTCTCTCTACTGACTGACAATTTTATGCAAGAGAGAATATAAAAGGTTACTTTCAATCCTGAAAATGTACATAGTACAAACACATGTTTGGTAATGAACGCTCGGTATATAGTCACAAGAGAGAGAAGAGAGGTCTGTCTTTGATGCTTGCCAATTTCTCTCTACTGACTGACAATTTTATGCAAGAGAGAATATAAAAGGTTACTTTCAATCCTGAAAATGTACATAGTACAAACACATGTTTGGTAATGAGAGTTCGGTAAATAGTCACACGAGAGAGAAGAGAGGTCTGTCTTTGATGCTTGCCAATTTCTCTCTACTGACTGACAATTTTATGCAAGAGAGAATATAAAAGGTTACTTTCAATCCTGAAAATGTACATAGTACAAACACATGTTTGGTAATGAGAGTTCAGTAAATAGTCACACGAGAGAGAAGAGAGGTCTGTCTTTGATGCTTGCCAATTTCTCTCTACTGACTGACATTTTTATGCAAGAGAGAATATAAAAGGTTACTTTCAATCCTGAAAATGTTCATAGTACAAACACATGTTTGGTAATGGAAGTTCAGTAAATAGTCACACGAGATAGAAGAGAGGTCTGTCTTTGATGCTTGCCAATTTCTCTCTACTGACGGACATTTTTATGCAAGAGAGAATATAAAAGGTTACTTTCAATCCTGAAAATGTTCATAGTACAAACACATGTTTGCTAATGAGAGTTCAGTACATAGTCACACGAGAAAGAAGAGAGGTCTGTCTTTGATGCTTGCCAATTTCTCTCTACTGACTGACAATTTTATGCAAGAGAGAATATAAAAGGTTACTTTCAATCCTGAAAATGTTCATAGTACAAACACATGTTTGGTAATGAGAGTTCAGTAAATAGTCACATGAGAGAGAAGAGAGGTCTGTCTTTGATGCTTGCCAATTTCTCTCTACTGACTGACAATTTTATGCAAGAGAGAATATAAAAGGTTACTTTCAATCCTGAAAATGTACATAGTACAAACACACGTTTGGTAATGAGAGTTCAGTAAATAGTCACACGAGAGAGAAGAGAGGTCTGTCTTTGATGCTTGCCAATTTCTCTCTACTGACTGACATTTTTATGCAAGAGAGAATATAAAAGGTTACTTTCAATCCTGAAAATGTTCATAGTACAAACACATGTTTGGTAATGGAAGTTCGGTAAATAGTCACACGAGAGAGAAGAGAGGTCTGTCTTTGATGCTTGCCAATTTCTCTCTACTGACTGACATTTTTATGCAAGAGAGAATATAAAAGGTTACTTTCAATCCTGAAAATGTTCATAGTACAAACACATGTTTGGTAATGGAAGTTCGGTAAATAGTCACATGAGAGAGAAGAGAGGTCTGTCTTTGATGCTTGCCAATTTCTCTCTACTGACTGACAATTTTATGCAAGAGAGAATATAAAAGGTTACTTTCAATCCTGAAAATGTTCATAGTACAAACACAGGTTTGGTAATGGAAGTTCGGTAAATAGTCACACGAGAGAGAAGAGAGGTCTGTCTTTGATGCTTGCCAATTTCTCTCTACTGACTGACAATTTTATGCAAGAGAGAATATAAAAGGTTACTTTCAATCCTGAAAATGTACATAGTACAAACACATATTTGGTAATGAACGCTCGGTATATAGTCACAAGAGAGAGAAGAGAGGTCTGTCTTTGATGCTTGCCAATTTCTCTCTACTGACTGACAATTTTATGCAAGAGAGAATATAAAAGGTTACTTTCAATCCTGAAAATGTACATAGTACAAACACATGTTTGGTAATGAGAGTTCGGTAAATAGTCACACGAGAGAGAAGAGAGGTCTGTCTTTGATGCTTGCCAATTTCTCTCTACTGACTGACAATTTTATGCAAGAGAGAATATAAAAGGTTACTTTCAATCCTGAAAATGTACATAGTACAAACACATGTTTGGTAATGAGAGTTCGGTAAATAGTCACGCGAGAGAGAAGAGAGGTCTGTCTTTGATGCTTGCCAATTTCTCTCTACTGACTGACAATTTTATGCAAGAGAGAATATAAAAGGTTACTTTCAATCCTGAAAATGTACATAGTACAAACATATGTTTGGTAATGAACGTTCGGTATATAGTCACAAGAGAGAGAAGAGAGGTCTGTCTTTGATGCTTGCCAATTTCTCTCTACTGACGGACAATTTTATGCAAGAGAGAATATAAAAGGTTACTTTCAATCCTGAAAATGTTCATAGTACAAACACATGTTTGCTAATGAGAGTTCAGTAAATAGTCACACGAGATAGAAGAGAGGTCTGTCTTTGATGCTTGCCAATTTCTCTCTACTGACTGACATTTTTATGCAAGAGAGAATATAAAAGGTTACTTTCAATCCTGAAAATGTTCATAGTACAAACACATGTTTGGTAATGAGAGTTCAGTAAATAGTCACACGAGAGAGAAGAGAGGTCTGTCTTTGATGCTTGCCAATTTCTCTCTACTGACTGACAATTTTATGCAAGAGAGAATATAAAAGGTTACTTTCAATCCTGAAAATGTTCATAGTACAAACACATGTTTGGTAATGAGAGTTCAGTAAATAGTCACACGAGAGAGAAGAGAGGTCTGTCTTTGATGCTTGCCAATTTCTCTCTACTGACTGACAATTTTATGCAAGAGAGAATATAAAAGGTTACTTTCAATCCTGAAAATGTACATAGTACAAACACATGTTTGGTAATGAAAGTTCAGTAAATAGTCACACGAGAGAGAAGAGAGGTCTGTCTTTTATGCTTGCCAATTTCTCTCTACTGACTGACATTTTTATGCAAGAGAGAATATAAAAGGATACTTTCAATCCTGAAAATGTTCATAGTACAAACACATGTTTGGTAATGGAAGTTCAGTAAATAGTCACACGAGATAGAAGAGAGGTCTGTCTTTGATGCTTGCCAATTTCTCTCTACTGACGGACATTTTTATGCAAGAAAGAATATAAAGGTTACTTTCAATCCTGAAAATGTTCATAGTACAAACACATGTTTGCTAATGAGAGTTCAGTAAATAGTCACACGAGAGAGAAGAGAGGTCTGTCTTTGATGCTTGCCAATTTCTCTCTACTGACTGACAATTTTATGCAAGAGAGAATATAAAAGGTTACTTTCAATCCTGAAAATGTTCATAGTACAAACACATGTTTGGTAATGAGAGTTCAGTAAATAGTCACATGAGAGAGAAGAGAGGTCTGTCTTTGATGCTTGCCAATTTCTCTCTACTGACTGACAATTCTATGCAAGAGAGAATATAAAAGGTTACTTTCAATCCTGAAAATGTACATAGTACAAACACACGTTTGGTAATGAGAGTTCAATAAATAGTCACACGAGAGAGAAGAGAGGTCTGTCTTTGATGCTTGCCAATTTCTCTCTACTGACTGACATTTTTATGCAAGAGAGAATATAAAAGGTTACTTTCAATCCTGAAAATGTTCATAGTACAAACACATGTTTGGTAATGGAATTCGGTAAATAGTCACACGAGAGAGAAGAGAGGTCTGTCTTTGATGCTTGCCAATTTCTCTCTACTGACTGACAATTTTATGCAAGAGAGAATATAAAAGGTTACTTTCAATCCTGAAAATGTTCATAGTACAAACACATGTTTGGTAATGGAAGTTCTGTAAATAGTAACACGAGAGAGAAGAGACGTCTGTCTTTGATGCTTGCCAATTTCTCTCTACTGACTGACATTTTTATGCAAGAGAGAATATAAAAGGTTACTTTCAATCCTGAAAATGTTCATAGTACAAACACATGTTTGGTAATGGAAGTTCGGTAAATAGTCACACGAGAGAGAAGAGAGGTCTGTCTTTGATGCTTGCCAATTTCTCTCTACTGACTGACATTTTTATGCAAGAGAGAATATAAAAGGTTACTTTCAATCCTGAAAATGTACATAGTACAAACACATGTTTGGTAATGAGAGTTCGGTAAATAGTCACACGAGAGAGAAGAGAGGTCTGTCTTTGATGCTTGCCAATTTCTCTCTACTGACTGACAATTTTATGCAAGAGAGAATATAAAAGGTTACTTTCAATCCTGAAAATGTACATAGTACAAACACATGTTTGGTAATGAGAGTTCAGTAAATAGTCACACGAGAGAGAAGAGAGGTCTGTCTTTGATGCTTGCCAATTTCTCTCTACTGACTGACATTTTTATGCAAGAGAGAATATAAAAGGTTACTTTCAATCCTGAAAATGTTCATAGTACAAACACATGTTTGGTAATGAGAGTTCAGTAAATAGTCACACGAGAGAGAAGAGAGGTCTGTCTTTGATGCTTGCCAATTTCTCTCTACTGACTGACAATTTTATGCAAGAGAGAATATAAAAGGTTACTTTCAATCCTGAAAATGTTCATAGTACAAACACATGTTTGGTAATGAGAGTTCAGTAAATAGTCACACGAGAGAGAAGAGAGGTCTGTCTTTGATGCTTGCCAATTTCTCTCTACTGACTGACAATTTTATGCAAGAGAGAATATAAAAGGTTACTTTCAATCCTGAAAATGTACATAGTACAAACACATGTTTGGTAATGAAAGTTCAGTAAATAGTCACACGAGAGAGAAGAGAGGTCTGTCTTTGATGCTTGCCAATTTCTCTCTACTGACTGACATTTTTATGCAAGAGAGAATATAAAAGGTTACTTTCAATCCTGAAAATGTTCATAGTACAAACACATGTTTGGTAATGGAAGTTCAGTAAATAGTCACACGAGAGAGAAGAGAGGTCTGTCTTTGATGCTTGCCAATTTCTCTCTACTGACTGACATTTTTATGCAAGAGAGAATATAAAAGGTTACTTTCAATCCTGAAAATGTTCACAGTACAAACACATGTTTGCTAATGAGAGTTCAGTAAATAGTCACACGAGATAGAAGAGAGGTCTGTCTTTGATGCTTGCCAATTTCTCTCTACTGACGGACAATTTTATGCAAGAGAGAATATAAAAGGTTACTTTCAATCCTGAAAATGTTCATAGTACAAACACATGTTTGGTAATGAGAGTTCAGTAAATAGTCACACGAGAGAGAAGAGAGGTCTGTCTTTGATGCTTGCCAATTTCTCTCTACTGACTGACAATTTTATGCAAGAGAGAATATAAAAGGTTACTTTCAATCCTGAAAATGTTCATAGTACAAACACATGTTTGGTAATGAGAGTTCAGTAAATAGTCACACGAGAGAGAAGAGAGGTCTGTCTTTGATGCTTGCCAATTTCTCTCTACTGACTGACAATTTTATGCAAGAGAGAATATAAAAGGTTACTTTCAATCCTGAAAATTACATAGTACAAACACATGTTTGGTAATGAAAGTTCAGTAAATAGTCACACGAGAGAGAAGAGAGGTCTGTCTTTTATGCTTGCCAATTTCTCACTACTGACTGACATTTTTATGCAAGAGAGAATATAAAAGGTTACTTTCAATCCTGAAAATGTTCATAGTATAAACACATGTTTGGTAATGGAAGTTCAGTAAATAGTCACACGAGATAGAAGAGAGGTCTGTCTTTGATGCTTGCCAATTTCTCTCTACTGACGGACATTTTTATGCAAGAGAGAATATAAAAGGTTACTTTCAATCCTGAAAATGTTGATAGCACAAACAAATTTTTTGCTAATGAGAGTTCAGTAAATAGTCACACGAGAGAGAAGAGAGGTCTGTCTTTGATGCTTGCCAATTTCTCTCTACTGACTGACAATTTTATGCAAGAGAGAATATAAAAGGTTACTTTCAATCCTGAAAATGTTCATAGTACAAACACATGTTCGGTAATGAGAGTTCAGTAAATAGTCACATGAGAGAGAAGAGAGGTCTGTCTTTGATGCTTGCCAATTTCTCTCTACTGACTGACAATTTTATGCAAGAGAGAATATAAAAGGTTACTTTCAATCCTGAAAATGTACATAGTACAAACACACGTTTGGTAATGAGAGTTCAGTAAATAGTCACACGAGAGAGAAGAGAGGTCTGTCTTTGATGCTTGCCAATTTCTCTCTACTGACTGACAATTTTATGCAAGAGAGAATATAAAAGGTTACTTTCAATCCTGAAAATGTTCATAGTACAAACACATGTTTAGTAATGGAAGTTCGGTAAATAGTCACACGAGAGAGAAGAGAGGTCTGTCTTTGATGCTTGCCAATTTCTCTCTACTGACTGACAATTTTATGCAAGAGAGAATATAAAAGGTTACTTTCAATCCTGAAAATGTTCATAGTACAAACACATGTTTAGTAATGAAAGTTTGGTAAATAGTCACACGAGAGAGAAGAGAGGTCTGTGTTTGATGCTTGCCAATTTCTCTCTACTGACTGACAATTTTATGCAAGAGAGAATATAAAAGGTTACTTTCAATCCTGAAAATGTTCATAGTACAAACACATGTTTGGTAATGGAAGTTCGGTAAATAGTCACACGAGAGAGAAGAGAGGTCTGTCTTTGATGCTTGCCAATTTCTCTCTACTGACTGACATTTTTATGCAAGAGAGAATATAAAAGGTTACTTTCAATCCTGAAAATGTTCATAGTACAAACACATGTTTGGTAATGGAAGTTCGGTAAATAGTCACACGAGAGAGAAGAGAGGTCTGTCTTTGATGCTTGCCAATTTCTCTCTACTGACTGACATTTTTATGCAAGAGAGAATATAAAAGGTTACTTTCAATCCTGAAAATGTTCATAGTACAAACACATGTTTGGTAATGGAAGTTCGGTAAATAGTCACACGAGAGAGAAGAGAGGTCTGTCTTTGATGCTTGCCAATTTCTCTCTACTGACTGACAATTTTATGCAAGAAAGAATATAAAAGGTTACTTTCAATCCTGAAAATGTACATAGTACAAACACATGTTTGGTAATGAACGCTCGGTATATAGTCACAAGAGAGAGAGAAGAGAGGTCTGTCTTTGATGCTTGCCAATTTCTCTCTACTGACTGACAATTTTATGCAAGAGAGAATATAAAAGGTTACTTTCAATCCTGAAAATGTACATAGTACAAACACATGTTTGGTAATGAGAGTTCGGTAAATAGTCACACGAGAGAGAAGAGAGGTCTGTCTTTGATGCTTGCCAATTTCTCTCTACTGACTGACATTTTTATGCAAGAGAGAATATAAAAGGTTACTTTCCATCCTGAAAATGTTCATAGTACAAACACATGTTTGGTAATGGAAGTTCAGTAAATAGTCACACGAGATAGAAGAGAGGTCTGTCTTTGATGCTTGCCAATTTCTCTCTACTGACGGACATTTTTATGCAAGAGAGAATATAAAAGGTTACTTTCAATCCTGAAAATGTTCATAGTACAAACACATGTTTGCTAATGAGAGTTCAGTAAATAGTCACACGAGAGAGAAGAGAGGTCTGTCTTTGATGCTTGCCAATTTCTCTCTACTGACTGACAATTTTATGCAAGAGAGAATATAAAAGGTTACTTTCAATCCTGAAAATGTTCATAGTACAAACACATGTTTGGTAATGAGAGTTCAGTAAATAGTCACATGAGAGAGAAGAGAGGTCTGTCTTTGATGCTTGCCAATTTCTCTCTACTGACTGACAATTTTATGCAAGAGAGAATATAAAAGGTTACTTTCAATCCTGAAAATGTACATAGTACAAACACACGTTTGGTAATGGAAGTTCGGTAAATAGTCACACGAGAGAGAAGAGAGATCTGTCTTTGATGCTTGCCAATTTCTCTCTACTGACTGACAATTTTATGCAAGAGAGAATATAAAAGGTTACTTTCAATCCTGAAAATGTTCATAGTACAAACACATGTTTAGTAATGAAAGTTTGGTAAATAGTCACACGAGAGAGAAGAGAGGTGTGTGTTTGATGCTTGCCAATTTCTCTCTACTGACTGACAATTTTATGCAAGAGAGAATATAAAAGGTTACTTTCAATCCTGAAAATGTTCATAGTACAAACACATGTTTGGTAATGGAAGTTCGGTAAATAGTCACACGAGAGAGAAGAGAGGTCTGTCTTTGATGCTTGCCAATTTCTCTCTACTGACTGACATTTTTATGCAAGAGAGAATATAAAAGGTTACTTTCAATCCTGAAAATGTTCATAGTACAAACACATGTTTGGTAATGAGAGTTCAGTAAATAGTCACACGAGAGAGAAGAGAGGTCTGTCTTTGATGCTTGCCAATTTCTCTCTACTGACTGACAATTTTATGCAAGAGAGAATATAAAAGGTTACTTTCAATCCTGAAAATGTACATAGTACAAACACATGTTTGGTAATGAAAGTTCAGTAAATAGTCACACGAGAGAGAAGAGAGGTCTGTCTTTGATGCTTGCCAATTTCTCTCTACTGACTGACATTTTTATGCAAGAGAGAATATAAAAGGTTACTTTCAATCCTGAAAATGTTCATAGTACAAACACATGTTTGGTAATGGAAGTTCAGTAAATAGTCACACGAGAGAGAAGAGAGGTCTGTCTTTGATGCTTGCCAATTTCTCTCTACTGACTGACATTTTTATGCAAGAGAGAATATAAAAGGTTACTTTCAATCCTGAAAATGTTCATAGTACAAACACATGTTTGCTAATGAGAGTTCAGTAAATAGTCACACGAGATAGAAGAGAGGTCTGTCTTTGATGCTTGCCAATTTCTCTCTACTGACGGACAATTTTATGCAAGAGAGAATATAAAAGGTTACTTTCAATCCTGAAAATGTTCATAGTACAAACACATGTTTGGTAATGAGAGTTCAGTAAATAGTCACACGAGAGAGAAGAGAGGTCTGTCTTTGATGCTTGCCAATTTCTCTCTACTGACTGACAATTTTATGCAAGAGAGAATATAAAAGGTTACTTTCAATCCTGAAAATGTTCATAGTACAAACACATGTTTGGTAATGAGAGTTCAGTAAATAGTCACACGAGAGAGAAGAGAGGTCTGTCTTTGATGCTTGCCAATTTCTCTCTACTGACTGACAATTTTATGCAAGAGAGAATATAAAAGGTTACTTTCAATCCTGAAAATGTACATAGTACAAACACATGTTTGGTAATGAAAGTTCAGTAAATAGTCACACGAGAGAGAAGAGAGGTCTGTCTTTTATGCTTGCCAATTTCTCTCTACTGACTGACATTTTTATGCAAGAGAGAATATAAAAGGTTACTTTCAATCCTGAAAATGTTCATAGTACAAACACATGTTTGGTAATGGAAGTTCAGTAAATAGTCACACGAGATAGAAGAGAGGTCTGTCTTTGATGCTTGCCAATTTCTCTCTACTGACGGACATTTTTATGCAAGAGAGAATATAAAAGGTTACTTTCAATCCTGAAAATGTTCATAGCACAAACAAAGTTTTTGCTAATGAGAGTTCAGTAAATAGTCACACGAGAGAGAAGAGAGGTCTGTCTTTGATGCTTGCCAATTTCTCTCTACTGACTGACATTTTTATGCAAGAGAGAATATAAAAGGTTACTTTCAATCCTGAAAATGTTCATAGTACAAACACATGTTTGGTAATGAGAGTTCAGTAAATAGTCACATGAGAGAGAAGAGAGGTCTGTCTTTGATGCTTGCCAATTTCTCTCTACTGACTGACAATTTTATGCAAGAGAGAATATAAAAGGTTACTTTCAATCCTGAAAATGTACATAGTACAAACACACGTTTGGTAATGAGAGTTCAGTAAATAGTCACACGAGAGAGAAGAGAGGTCTGTCTTTGATGCTTGCCAATTTCTCTCTACTGACTGACAATTTTATGCAAGAGAGAATATAAAAGGTTACTTTCAATCCTGAAAATGTTCATAGTACAAACACATGTTTAGTAATGAAAGTTTGGTAAATAGTCACACGAGAGAGAAGAGAGGTCTGTCTTTGATGCTTGCCAATTTCTCTCTACTGACTGACAATTTTATGCAAGAGAGAATATAAAAGGTTACTTTCAATCCTGAAAATGTTCATAGTACAAACACATGTTTAGTAATGAAAGTTTGGTAAATAGTCACACGAGAGAGAAGAGAGGTCTGTGTTTGATGCTTGCCAATTTCTCTCTACTGACTGACAATTTTATGCAAGAGAGAATATAAAAGGTTACTTTCAATCCTGAAAATGTTCATAGTACAAACACATGTTTGGTAATGGAAGTTCGGTAAATAGTCACACGAGAGAGAAGAGAGGTCTGTCTTTGATGCTTGCCAATTTCTCTCTACTGACTGACATTTTTATGCAAGAGAGAATATAAAAGGTTACTTTCAATCCTGAAAATGTTCATAGTACAAACACATGTTTGGTAATGGAAGTTCGGTAAATAGTCACACGAGAGAGAAGAGAGGTCTGTCTTTGATGCTTGCCAATTTCTCTCTACTGACTGACATTTTTATGCAAGAGAGAATATAAAAGGTTACTTTCAATCCTGAAAATGTTCATAGTACAAACACAAGTTTTGGTAATGGAAGTTCGGTAAATAGTCACACGAGAGAGAAGAGAGGTCTGTCTTTGATGCTTGCCAATTTCTCTCTACTGACTGACAATTTTATGCAAGAGAGAATATAAAAGGTTACTTTCAATCCTGAAAATGTTCATAGTACAAACACATGTTTGGTAATGGAAGTTCGGTAAATAGTCACACGAGAGAGAAGAGAGGTCTGTCTTTGATGCTTGCCAATTTCTCTCTACTGACTGACAATTTTATGCAAGAGAGAATATAAAAGGTTACTTTCAATCCTGAAAATGTACATAGTACAAACACATGTTTGGTAATGAACGCTCGGTATATAGTCACAAGAGAGAGAAGAGAGGTCTGTCTTTGATGCTTGCCAATTTCTCTCTACTGACTGACAATTTTATGCAAGAGAGAATATAAAAGGTTACTTTCAATCCTGAAAATGTACATAGTACAAACACATGTTTGGTAATGAGAGTTCGGTAAATAGTCACACGAGAGAGAAGAGAGGTCTGTCTTTGATGCTTGCCAATTTCTCTCTACTGACAGACAATTTTATGCAAGAGAGAATATAAAAGGTTACTTTCAATCCTGAAAATGTACATAGTACAAACACATGTTTGGTAATGAGAGTTCAGTAAATAGTCACACGAGAGAGAAGAGAGGTCTGTCTTTGATGCTTGCCAATTTCTCTCTACTGACTGACATTTTTATGCAAGAGAGAATATAAAAGGTTACTTTCCATCCTGAAAATGTTCATAGTACAAACACATGTTTGTTAATGGAAGTTCAGTAAATAGTCACACGAGATAGAAGAGAGGTCTGTCTTTGATGCTTGCCAATTTCTCTCTACTGACGGACATTTTTATGCAAGAGAGAATATAAAAGGTTACTTTCAATCCTGAAAATGTTCATAGTACAAACACATGTTTGCTAATGAGAGTTCAGTAAATAGTCACACGAGAGAGAAGAGAGGTCTGTCTTTGATGCTTGCCAATTTCTCTCTACTGACAGACAATTTTATGCAAGAGAGAATATAAAAGGTTACTTTCAATCCTGAAAATGTTCATAGTACAAACACATGTTTGGTAATGAGAGTTCAGTAAATAGTCACATGAGAGAGAAGAGAGGTCTGTCTTTGATGCTTGCCAATTTCTCTCTACTGACTGACAATTTTATGCAAGAGAGAATATAAAAAGTTACTTTCAATCCTGAAAATGTACATAGTACAAACACACGTTTGGTAATGAGAGTTCAGTAAATAGTCACACGAGAGAGAAGAGAGGTCTGTCTTTGATGCTTGCCAATTTCTCTCTACTGACTGACAATTTTATGCAAGAGAGAATATAAAAGGTTACTTTCAATCCTGAAAATGTTCATAGTACAAACACATGTTTAGTAATGGAAGTTCGGTAAATAGTCACACGAGAGAGAAGAGAGGTCTGTCTTTGATGCTTGCCAATTTCTCTCAACTGACTGACAATTTTATGCAAGAGAGAATATAAAAGGTTACTTTCAATCCTGAAAATGTTCATAGTACAAACACATGTTTAGTAATGAAAGTTTGGTAAATAGTCACACGAGAGAGAAGAGAGGTCTGTGTTTGATGCTTGCCAATTTCTCTCTACTGACTGACAATTTTATGCAAGAGAGAATATAAAAGGTTACTTTCAATCCTGAAAATGTTCATAGTATAAACACATGTTTGGTAATGGAAGTTCGGTAAATAGTCACACGAGAGAGAAGAGAGGTCTGTCTTTGATGCTTGCCAATTTCTCTCTACTGACTGACATTTTTATGCAAGAGAGAATATAAAAGGTTACTTTCAATCCTGAAAATGTTCATAGTACAAACACATGTTTGGTAATGGAAGTTCGGTAAATAGTCACACGAGAGAGAAGAGAGGTCTGTCTTTGATGCTTGCCAATTTCTCTCTACTGACTGACATTTTTATGCAAGAGAGAATATAAAAGGTTACTTTCAATCCTGAAAATGTTCATAGTACAAACACATGTTTGGTAATGGAAGTTCGGTAAATAGTCACACGAGAGAGAAGAGAGGTCTGTCTTTGATGCTTGCCAATTTCTCTCTACTGACTGACAATTTTATGCAAGAGAGAATATAAAAGGTTACTTTCAATCCTGAAAATGTTCATAGTACAAACACATGTTTGGTAATGGAAGTTCGGTAAATAGTCACACGAGAGAGAAGAGAGGTCTGTGTTTGATGCTTGCCAATTTCTCTCTACTGACTGACAATTTTATGCAAGAGAGAATATAAAAGGTTACTTTCAATCCTGAAAATGTACATAGTACAAACACATGTTTGGTAATGAACGCTCGGTATATAGTCACAAGAGAGAGAAGAGAGGTCTGTCTTTGATGCTTGCCAATTTCTCTCTACTGACTGACAATTTTATGCAACAGAGAATATAAAAGGTTACTTTCAATCCTGAAAATGTACATAGTACAAACACATGTTTGGTAATGAGAGTTCGGTAAATAGTCACACGAGAGAGAAGAGAGGTCTGTCTTTGATGCTTGCCAATTTCTCTCTACTGACTGACAATTTTATGCAAGAGAGAATATAAAAGGTTACTTTCAATCCTGAAAATGTACATAGTACAAACACATGTTTGGTAATGAGAGTTCAGTAAATAGTCACACGAGAGAGAAGAGAGGTCTGTCTTTGATGCTTGCCAATTTCTCTCTACTGACTGACATTTTTATGCAAGAGAGAATATAAAAGGTTACTTTCAATCCTGAAAATGTTCATAGTACAAACACATGTTTGGTAATGAGAGTTCAGTAAATAGTCACACGAGAGGGAAGAGAGGTCTGTCTTTGATGCTTGCCAATTTCTCTCTACTGACTGACAATTTTATGCAAGAGAGAATATAAAAGGTTACTTTCAATCCTGAAAATGTACATAGTAAAAACACATGTTTGGTAATGAGAGTTCAGTAAATAGTCACACGAGAGAGAAGAGAGGTCTGTCTTTGATGCTTGCCAATTTCTCTCTACTGACTGACATTATTATGCAAGAGAGAATATAAAAGGTTACTTTCAATCCTGAAAATGTACATAGTACTAACACATGTTTGGTAATGAGAGTTCAGTAAATAGTCACACGAGAGAGAAGAGAGGTCTGTCTTTGACGCTTGCCAATTTCTCTCTACTGACTGACAATTTTATGCAAGAGAGAATATAAAAGGTTACTTTCAATCCTGAAAATGTTCATAGTACAAACACATGTTTAGTAATGAAAGTTCGGTAAATAGTCCCAAGAGAGAGAAGAGAGGTCTGTCTTTGACGCTTGCCAATTTCTCTCTACTGACTGACAATTTTATGCAAGAGAGAATATAAAAGGTTACTTTCAATCCTGAAAATGTTCATAGTACAAACACATGTTTGGTAATGGAAGTTCGGTAAATAGTCACACGAGAGAGAAGAGAGGTCTGTCTTTGATGCTTGCCAATTTCTCTCTACTGACTGACATTTTTATGCAAGAGAGAATATAAAAGGTTACTTTCAATCCTGAAAATGTTCATAGTACAAACACATGTTTGGTAATGGAAGTTCGGTAAATAGTCACACGAGAGAGAAGAGAGGTCTGTCTTTGATGCTTGCCAATTTCTCTCTACTGACTGACATTTTTTAGCAAGAGAGAATATAAAAGGTTACTTTCAATCCTGAAAATGTTCATAGTACAAACACATGTTTGGTAATGGAAGTTCGGTAAATAGTCACACGAGAGAGAAGAGAGGTCTGTCTTTGATGCTTGCCAATTTCTCTCTACTGACTGACAATTTTATGCAAGAGAGAATATAAAAGGTTACTTTCAATCCTGAAAATGTACATAGTACAAACACATGTTTGGTAATGAGAGTTCGGTAAATAGTCACACGAGAGAGAAGAGAGGTCTGTCTTTGATGCTTGCCAATTTCTCTCTACTGACTGACAATTTTATGCAAGAGAGAATATAAAAGGTTACTTTCAATCCTGAAAATGTACATAGTACAAACACATGTTTGGTAATGAGAGTTCAGTAAATAGTCACACGAGAGAGAAGAGAGGTCTGTCTTTGATGCTTGCCAATTTCTCTCTACTGACTGACATTTTTATGCAAGAGAGAATATAAAAGGTTACTTTCAATCCTGAAAATGTTCATAGTACAAACACATGTTTGGTAATGAGAGTTCAGTAAATAGTCACACGAGAGAGAAGAGAGGTCTGTCTTTGATGCTTGCCAATTTCTCTCTACTGACTGACAATTTTATGCAAGAGAGAATATAAAAGGTTACTTTCAATCCTGAAAATGTACATAGTACAAACACATGTTTGGTAATGAGAGTTCAGTAAATAGTCACACGAGAGAGAAGAGAGGTCTGTCTTTGATGCTTGCCAATTTCTCTCTACTGACTGACATTATTATGCAAGAGAGAATATAAAAGGTTACTTTCAATCCTGAAAATGTACATAGTACTAACACATGTTTGGTAATGAGAGTTCAGTAAATAGTCACACGAGAGAGAAGAGAGGTCTGTCTTTGACGCTTGCCAATTTCTCTCTACTGACTGACAATTTTATGCAAGAGAGAATATAAAAGGTTACTTTCAATCCTGAAAATGTTCATAGTACAAACACATGTTTAGTAATGAAAGTTCGGTAAATAGTCCCAAGAGAGAGAAGAGAGGTCTGTCTTTGACGCTTGCCAATTTCTCTCTACTGACTGACAATTTTATGCAAGAGAGAATATAAAAGGTTACTTTCAATCCTGAAAATGTTCATAGTACAAACACATGTTTGGTAATGGAAGTTCGGTAAATAGTCACACGAGAGAGAAGAGAGGTCTGTCTTTGATGCTTGCCAATTTCTCTCTACTGACTGACATTTTTATGCAAGAGAGAATATAAAAGGTTACTTTCAATCCTGAAAATGTTCATAGTACAAACACATGTTTGGTAATGGAAGTTCGGTAAATAGTCACACGAGAGAGAAGAGAGGTCTGTCTTTGATGCTTGCCAATTTCTCTCTACTGACTGACATTTTTATGCAAGAGAGAATATAAAAGGTTACTTTCAATCCTGAAAATGTTCATAGTACAAACACATGTTTGGTAATGGAAGTTCGGTAAATAGTCACACGAGAGAGAAGAGAGGTCTGTCTTTGATGCTTGCCAATTTCTCTCTACTGACTGACAATTTTATGCAAGAGAGAATATAAAAGGTTACTTTCAATCCTGAAAATGTTCATAGTACAAACACATGTTTGGTAATGGAAGTTCGGTAAATAGTCACACGAGAGAGAAGAGAGGTCTGTCTTTGATGCTTGCCAATTTCTCTCTACTGACTGACAATTTTATGCAAGAGAGAATATAAAAGGTTACTTTCAATCCTGAAAATGTACATAGTACAAACACATGTTTGGTAATGAACGCTCGGTATATAGTCACAAGAGAGAGAAGAGAGGTCTGTCTTTGATGCTTGCCAATTTCTCTCTACTGACTGACAATTTTATGCAAGAGAGAATATAAAAGGTTAATTTCAATCCTGAAAATGTACATAGTACAAACACATGTTTGGTAATGAGAGTTCAGTAAATAGTCACACGAGAGAGAAGAGAGGTCTGTCTTTGATGCTTGCCAATTTCTCTCTACTGACTGACATTTTTATGCAAGAGAGAATATAAAAGGTTACTTTCCATCCTGAAAATGTTCATAGTACAAACACATGTTTGGTAATGGAAGTTCAGTAAATAGTCACACGAGATAGAAAAGAGGTCTGTCTTTGATGCTTGCCAATTTCTCTCTACTGACGGACATTTTTATGCAAGAGAGAATATAAAAGGTTACTTTCAATCCTGAAAATGTTCATAGTACAAACACATGTTTGCTAATGAGAGTTCAGTAAATAGTCACACGAGAGAGAAGAGAGGTCTGTCTTTGATGCTTGCCAATTTCTCTCTACTGACTGACAATTTTATGCAAGAGAGAATATAAAAGGTTACTTTCAATCCTGAAAATGTTCATAGTACAAACACATGTTTGGTAATGAGAGTTCAGTAAATAGTCACATGAGAGAGAAGAGAGGTCTGTCTTTGATGCTTGCCAATTTCTCTCTACTGACTGACAATTTTATGCAAGAGAGAATATAAAAGGTTACTTTCAATCCTGAAAATGTTCATAGTACAAACACATGTTTAGTAATGGAAGTTCGGTAAATAGTCACACGAGAGAGAAGAGAGGTCTGTCTTTGATGCTTGCCAATTTCTCTCTACTGACTGACAATTTTATGCAAGAGAGAATATAAAAGGTTACTTTCAATCCTGAAAATGTTCATAGTACAAACACATGTTTAGTAATGAAAGTTTGGTAAATAGTCACACGAGAGAGAAGAGAGGTCTGTGTTTGATGCTTGCCAATTTCTCTCTACTGACTGACAATTTTATGCAAGAGAGAATATAAAAGGTTACTTTCAATCCTGAAAATGTTCATAGTATAAACACATGTTTGGTAATGGAAGTTCGGTAAATAGTCACACGAGAGAGAAGAGAGGTCTGTCTTTGATGCTTGCCAATTTCTCTCTACTGACTGACATTTTTATGCAAGAGAGAATATAAAAGGTTACTTTCAATCCTGAAAATGTTCATAGTACAAACACATGTTTGGTAATGGAAGTTCGGTAAATAGTCACACGAGAGAGAAGAGAGGTCTGTCTTTGATGCTTGCCAATTTCTCTCTACTGACTGACATTTTTATGCAAGAGAGAATATAAAAGGTTACTTTCAATCCTGAAAATGTTCATAGTACAAACACATGTTTGGTAATGGAAGTTCGGTAAATAGTCACACGAGAGAGAAGAGAGGTCTGTCTTTGATGCTTGCCAATTTCTCTCTACTGACTGACAATTTTATGCAAGAGAGAATATAAAAGGTTACTTTCAATCCTGAAAATGTTCATAGTACAAACACATGTTTGGTAATGGAAGTTCGGTAAATAGTCACACGAGAGAGAAGAGAGGTCTGTCTTTGATGCTTGCCAATTTCTCTCTACTGACTGACAATTTTATGCAAGAGAGAATATAAAAGGTTACTTTCAATCCTGAAAATGTACATAGTACAAACACATGTTTGGTAATGAACGCTCGGTATATAGTCACAAGAGAGAGAAGAGAGGTCTGTCTTTGATGCTTGCCAATTTCTCTCTACTGACTGACAATTTTATGCAAGAGAGAATATAAAAGGTTACTTTCAATCCTGAAAATGTACATAGTACAAACACATGTTTGGTAATGAGAGTTCGGTAAATAGTCACACGAGAGAGAAGAGAGGTCTGTGTTTGATGCTTGCCAATTTCTCTCTACTGACTGACAATTTTATGCAAGAGAGAATATAAAAGGTTACTTTCAATCCTGAAAATGTTCATAGTATAAACACATGTTTGGTAATGGAAGTTCGGTAAATAGTCACACGAGAGAGAAGAGAGGTCTGTCTTTGATGCTTGCCAATTTCTCTCTACTGACTGACATTTTTATGCAAGAGAGAATATAAAAGGTTACTTTCAATCCTGAAAATGTTCATAGTACAAACACATGTTTGGTAATGGAAGTTCGGTAAATAGTCACACGAGAGAGAAGAGAGGTCTGTCTTTGATGCTTGCCAATTTCTCTCTACTGACTGACATTTTTATGCAAGAGAGAATATAAAAGGTTACTTTCAATCCTGAAAATGTTCATAGTACAAACACATGTTTGGTAATGGAAGTTCGGTAAATAGTCACACGAGAGAGAAGAGAGGTCTGTCTTTGATGCTTGCCAATTTCTCTCTACTGACTGACAATTTTATGCAAGAGAGAATATAAAAGGTTACTTTCAATCCTGAAAATGTTCATAGTACAAACACATGTTTGGTAATGGAAGTTCGGTAAATAGTCACACGAGAGAGAAGAGAGGTCTGTCTTTGATGCTTGCCAATTTCTCTCTACTGACTGACAATTTTATGCAAGAGAGAATATAAAAGGTTACTTTCAATCCTGAAAATGTACATAGTACAAACACATGTTTGGTAATGAACGCTCGGTATATAGTCACAAGAGAGAGAAGAGAGGTCTGTCTTTGATGCTTGCCAATTTCTCTCTACTGACTGACAATTTTATGCAAGAGAGAATATAAAAGGTTACTTTCAATCCTGAAAATGTACATAGTACAAACACATGTTTGGTAATGAGAGTTCGGTAAATAGTCACACGAGAGAGAAGAGAGGTCTGTCTTTGATGCTTGCCAATTTCTCTCTACTGACTGACAATTTTATGCAAGAGAGAATATAAAAGGTTACTTTCAATCCTGAAAATGTACATAGTACAAACACATGTTTGGTAATGAGAGTTCAGTAAATAGTCACACGAGAGAGAAGAGAGGTCTGTCTTTGATGCTTGCCAATTTCTCTCTACTGACTGACATTTTTATGCAAGAGAGAATATAAAAGGTTACTTTCAATCCTGAAAATGTTCATAGTACAAACACATGTTTGGTAATGAGAGTTCAGTAAATAGTCACACGAGAGAGAAGAGAGGTCTGTCTTTGATGCTTGCCAATTTCTCTCTACTGACTGACAATTTTATGCAAGAGAGAATATAAAAGGTTACTTTCAATCCTGAAAATGTACATAGTACAAACACATGTTTGGTAATGAGAGTTCAGTAAATAGTCACACGAGAGAGAAGAGAGGTCTGTCTTTGATGCTTGCCAATTTCTCTCTACTGACTGACATTTTTATGCAAGAGAGAATATAAAAGGTTACTTTCAATCCTGAAAATGTACATAGTACTAACACATGTTTGGTAATGAGAGTTCAGTAAATAGTCACACGAGAGAGAAGAGAGGTCTGTCTTTGACGCTTGCCAATTTCTCTCTACTGACTGACAATTTTATGCAAGAGAGAATATAAAAGGTTACTTTCAATCCTGAAAATGTTCATAGTACAAACACATGTTTAGTAATGAAAGTTCGGTAAATAGTCCCAAGAGAGAGAAGAGAGGTCTGTCTTTGACGCTTGCCAATTTCTCTCTACTGACTGACAATTTTATGCAAGAGAGAATATAAAAGGTTACTTTCAATCCTGAAAATGTTCATAGTACAAACACATGTTTGGTAATGAGAGTTCAGTAAATAGTCACACGAGAGAGAAGAGAGGTCTGTCTTTGATGCTTGCCAATTTCTCTCTACTGACTGACATTTTTATGCAAGAGAGAATATAAAAGGTTACTTTCAATCCTGAAAATGTACATAGTACAAACACATGTTTGGTAATGAGAGTTCAGTAAATAGTCACACGAGAGAGAAGAGAGGTCTGTCTTTGATGCTTGCCAATTTCTCTCTACTGACTGACAATTTTATGCAAGAGAGAATATAAAAGGTTACTTTCAATCCTGAAAATGTACATAGTACAAACACATGTTTGGTAATGAGAGTTCAGTAAATAGTCACACGAGAGAGAAGAGAGGTCTGTCTTTGATGCTTGCCAATTTCTCTCTACTGACTGACAATTTTATGCAAGAGAGAATATAAAAGGTTACTTTCAATCCTGAAAATGTACATAGTACAAACACACGTTTGGTAATGAGAGTTCAGTAAATAGTCACACGAGAGAGAAGAGAGGTCTGTCTTTGATGCTTGCCAATTTCTCTCTACTGACTGACAATTTTATGCAAGAGAGAATATAAAAGGTTACTTTCAATCCTGAAAATGTTCATAGTACAAACACATGTTTGGTAATGGAAGTTCGGTAAATAGTCACACGAGAGAGAAGAGAGGTCTGTCTTTGATGCTTGCCAATTTCTCTCTACTGACTGACAATTTTATGCAAGAGAGAATATAAAAGGTTACTTTCAATCCTGAAAATGTTCATAGTACAAACACATGTTTGGTAATGGAAGTTCGGTAAATAGTCACACGAGAGAGAAGAGAGGTCTGTCTTTGATGCTTGCCAATTTCTCTCTACTGACTGACAATTTTATGCGAGAGAGAATATAAAAGGTTACTTTCAATCCTGAAAATGTACATAGTACAAACACATGTTTGGTAATGAGAGTTCAGTAAATAGTCACACGAGAGAGAAGAGAGGTCTGTCTTTGATGCTTGCCAATTTCTCTCTACTGACTGACATTTTTATGCAAGAGAGAATATAAAAGGTTACTTTCAATCCTGAAAATGTTCATAGTACAAACACATGTTTGGTTATGAGAGTTCAGTAAATAGTCACACGAGAGAGAAGAGAGGTCTGTCTTTGATGCTTGCCAATTTCTCTCTACTGACTGACAATTTTATGCAAGAGAGAATATAAAAGGTTACTTTCAATCCTGAAAATGTACATAGTACAAACACATGTTTGGTAATGAGAGTTCAGTAAATAGTCACACGAGAGAGAAGAGAGGTCTGTCTTTGATGCTTGCCAATTTCTCTCTACTGACTGACATTTTTATGCAAGAGAGAATATAAAAGGTTACTTTCAATCCTGAAAATGTACATAGTACTAACACATGTTTGGTAATGAGAGTTCAGTAAATAGTCACACGAGAGAGAAGAGAGGTCTGTCTTTGACGCTTGCCAATGTCTCTCTACTGACTGACAATTTTATGCAAGAGAGAATATAAAAGGTTACTTTCAATCCTGAAAATGTTCATAGTACAAACACATGTTTAGTAATGAAAGTTCGGTAAATAGTCCCAAGAGAGAGAAGAGAGGTCTGTCTTTGACGCTTGCCAATTTCTCTCTACTGACTGACAATTTTATGCAAGAGAGAATATAAAAGGTTACTTTCAATCCTGAAAATGTTCATAGTACAAACACATGTTTGGTAATGAGAGTTCAGTAAATAGTCACACGAGAGAGAAGAGAGGTCTGTCTTTGATGCTTGCCAATTTCTCTACTGACTGACATTTTTATGCAAGAGAGAATATAAAAGGTTACTTTCAATCCTGAAAATGTACATAGTACAAACACATGTTTGGTAATGAGAGTTCAGTAAATAGTCACACGAGAGAGAAGAGAGGTCTGTCTTTGATGCTTGCCAATTTCTCTCTACTGACTGACAATTTTATGCAAGAGAGAATATAAAAGGTTACTTTCAATCCTGAAAATGTACATAGTACAAACACATGTTTGGTAATGAAAGTTCAGTAAATAGTCACACGAGAGAGAAGAGAGGTCTGTCTTTGATGCTTGCCAATTTCTCTCTACTGACTGACAATTTTATGTCAGAGAGAATATAAAAGGTTACTTTCAATCCTGAAAATGTACATAGTACAAACACACGTTTGGTAATGAGAGTTCAGTAAATAGTCACACGAGAGAGAAGAGAGGTCTGTCTTTGATGCTTGCCAATTTCTCTCTACTGACTGACAATTTTATGCAAGAGAGAATATAAAAGGTTACTTTCAATCCTGAAAATGTTCATAGTACAAACACATGTTTGGTAATGGAAGTTCGGTAAATAGTCACACGAGAGAGAAGAGAGGTCTGTCTTTGATGCTTGCCAATTTCTCTCTACTGACTGACAATTTTATGCAAGAGAGAATATAAAAGGTTACTTTCAATCCTGAAAATGTTCATAGTACAAACACATGTTTGGTAATGGAAGTTCGCTAAATAGTCACACGAGAGAGAAGAGAGGTCTGTCTTTGATGCTTGCCAATTTCTCTCTACTGACTGACAATTTTATGCGAGAGAGAATATAAAAGGTTACTTTCAATCCTGAAAATGTACATAGTACAAACACATGTTTGGTAATGAGAGTTCAGTAAATAGTCACACGAGAGAGAAGAGAGGTCTGTCTTTGACGCTTGCCAATTTCTCTCTACTGACTGACAATTTTATGCAAGAGAGAATATAAAAGGTTACTTTCAATCCTGAAAATGTTCATAGTACAAACACATGTTTAGTAATGAAAGTTCGGTAAATAGTCCCAAGAGAGAGAAGAGAGGTCTGTCTTTGACGCTTGCCAATTTCTCTCTACTGACTGACAATTTTATGCAAGAGAGAATATAAAAGGTTACTTTCAATCCTGAAAATGTTCATAGTACAAACACATGTTTGGTAATGAGAGTTCAGTAAATAGTCACACGAGAGAGAAGAGAGGTCTGTCTTTGATGCTTGCCAATTTCTCTCTACTGACTGACAATTTTATGCAAGAGAGAATATAAAAGGTTACTTTCAATCCTGAAAATGTACATAGTACAAACACATGTTTGGTAATGAGAGTTCAGTAAATAGTCACACGAGAGAGAAGAGAGGTCTGTCTTTGACGCTTGCCAATTTCTCTCTACTGACTGACAATTTTATGCAAGAGAGAATATAAAAGGTTACTTTCAATCCTGAAAATGTACATAGTATAAACACATGTTTGGTAATGAGAGTTCAGTAAATAGTCACACGAGAGAGAAGAGAGGTCTGTCTTTGACGCTTGCCAATTTCTCTCTACTGACTGACAATTTTATGCAAGAGAGAATATAAAAGGTTACTTTCAATCCTGAAAATGTTCATAGTACAAACACATGTTTAGTAATGAAAGTTTGGTAAATAGTCACACGAGAGAGAAGAGAGGTCTGTCTTTGATGCTTGCCAATTTCTCTCTACTGACTGACAATTTTATGCAAGAGAGAATATAAAAGGTTACTTTCAATCCTGAAAATGTACATAGTACAAACACATGTTTGGTAAAGAGAGTTCAGTAAATAGTCACACGAGAGAGAAGAGAGGTCTGTCTTTGACGCTTGCCAATTTCTCTCTACTGACTGACAATTTTATGCAAGAGAGAATATAAAAGGTTACTTTCAATCCTGAAAATGTTCATAGTACAAACACATGTTTAGTAATGAAAGTTCGGTAAATAGTCCCAAGAGAGAGAAGAGAGGTCTGTCTTTGACGCTTGCCAATTTCTCTCTACTGACTGACAATTTTATGCAAGAGAGAATATAAAAGGTTACTTTCAATCCTGAAAATGTTCATAGTACAAACACATGTTTGGTAATGAGAGTTCAGTAAATAGTCACACGAGAGAGAAGAGAGGTCTGTCTTTGATGCTTGCGAATTTCTCTCTACTGACTGACATTTTTATGCAAGAGAGAATATAAAAGGTTACTTTCAATCCTGAAAATGTACATAGTACAAACACATGTTTGGTAATGAGAGTTCAGTAAATAGTCACACGAGAGAGAAGAGAGGTCTGTCTTTGATGCTTGTCAATTTCTCTCTACTGACTGAAAATTTTATGCAAGAGAGAATATAAAAGGTTACTTTCAATCCTGAAAATGTACATAGTACAAACACACGTTTGGTAATGAGAGTTCAGTAAATAGTCACACGAGAGAGAAGAGAGGTCTGTCTTTGATGCTTGCCAATTTCTCTCTACTGACTGACAATTTCATGCAAGAGAGAATATAAAAGGTTACTTTCAATCCTGAAAATGTTCATAGTACAAACACATGTTTGGTAATGGAAGTTCGGTAAATAGTCACACGATAGAGAAGAGAGGTCTGTCTTTGATGCTTGCCAATTTCTCTCTACTGACGGACATTTTTATGCAAGAGAGAATATAAAAGGTTATTTTCAATCCTGAAAATGTTCATAGTACAAACACATGTCTAGTAATGGAAGTTCGGTAAATAGTAACACGAGAGAGAAGAGAGGTCTGTCTTTGATGCTTGCCAATTTCTCTCTACTGACTGACAATTTTATGCAAGAGAGAATATAAAAGGTTACTTTCAATCCTGAAAATGTTCATAGTACAAACACATGTTTAGTAATGAAAGTTTGGTAAATAGTCACACGAGAGAGAAGAGAGGTCTGTCTTTGATGCTTGCCAATTTCTCTCTACTGACTGACAATTTTATGCAAGAGAGAATATAAAAGGTTACTTTCAATCCTGAAAATGTTCATAGTACAAACACATGTTTGGTAATGGAAGTTCGGTAAATAGTCACACGAGAGAGAAGAGAGGTCTTTCTTTGATGCTTGCCAATTTCTCTCTACTGACTGACAATTTTATGCAAGAGAGAATATAAAAGGTTACTTTCAATCCTGAAAATGTTCATAGTACAAACACATGTTTGGTAATGAACGTTCGGTATATAGTCACAAGAGAGAGAAGAGAGGTCTGTCTTTGATGCTTGCCAATTTCTCTCTACTGACTGACATTTTTATGCAAGAGAGAATATAAAAGGTTACTTTCAATCCTGAAAATGTTCATAGTACAAACACATGTTTAGTAATGAAAGTTCGGTAAATAGTCACAAGAGAGAGAAGAGAGGTCTGTCTTTGATGCTTGCCAATTTCTCTCTACTGACTGACATTTTTATGCAAGAGAGAATATAAAAGGTTACTTTCAATCCTGAAAATGTTCATAGTACAAACACATGTTTGGTAATGAGAGTTCAGTAAATAGTCACACGAGAGAGAAGAGAGGTCTGTCTTTGATGCTTGCCAATTTCTCTCTACTGACTGACATTTTTATGCAAGAGAGAATATAAAAGGTTACTTTCAATCCTGAAAATGTTCATAGTACAAACACATGTTTAGTAATGAGAGTTCAGTAAATAGTCACAAGAGAGAGAAGAGAGGTCTGTCTTTGATGCTTGCCAATTTCTCTCTACTGACTGACATTTTTATGCAAGAGAGAATATAAAAGGTTACTTTCAATCCTGAAAATGTTCATAGTACAAACACATGTTTGGTAATGAGAGTTCAGTAAATAGTCACACGAGAGAGAAGAGAGGTCTGTCTTTGATGCTTGCCAATTTCTCTCTACTGACTGACATTTTTATGCAAGAGAGAATATAAAAGGTTACTTTCAATCCTGAAAATGTTCATAGTACAAACACATGTTTGGTAATGAGAGTTCAGTAAATAGTCACACGAGAGAGAAGAGAGGTCTGTCTTTGATGCTTGCCAATTTCTCTCTACTGACTGAAAATTTTATGCAAGAGAGAATATAAAAGGTTACTTTCAATCCTGAAAATGTTCATAGTACAAACACATGTTTGGTAATGAGAGTTCAGTAAATAGTCACACGAGAGAGAAGAGAGGTCTGTCTTTGATGCTTGCCAATTTCTCTCTACTGACTGACATTTTTATGCAAGAGAGAATATAAAAGGTTACTTTCAATCCTGAAAATGTTCATAGTACAAACACATGTTTAGTAATGAGAGTTCAGTAAATAGTCACAAGAGAGAGAAGAGAGGTCTGTCTTTGATGCTTGCCAATTTCTCTCTACTGACTGACATTTTTATGCAAGAGAGAATATAAAAGGTTACTTTCAATCCTGAAAATGTTCATAGTACAAACACATGTTTGGTAATGAGAGTTCAGTAAATAGTCACACGAGAGAGAAGAGAGGTCTGTCTTTGATGCTTGCCAATTTCTCTCTACTGACTGACATTTTTATGCAAGAGAGAATATAAAAGGTTACTTTCAATCCTGAAAATGTTCATAGTACAAACACATGTTTGGTAATGAGAGTTCAGTAAATAGTCACACGAGAGAGAAGAGAGGTCTGTCTTTGATGCTTGCCAATTTCTCTCTACTGACTGAAAATTTTATGCAAGAGAGAATATAAAAGGTTACTTTCAATCCTGAAAATGTTCATAGTACAAACACATGTTTGGTAATGAGAGTTCAGTAAATAGTCACACGAGAGAGAAGAGAGGTCTGTCTTTGATGCTTGCCAATTTCTCTCTACTGACTGACATTTTTATGCAAGAGAGAATATAAAAGGTTACTTTCAATCCTGAAAATGTTCATAGTACAAACACATGTTTAGTAATGAGAGTTCAGTAAATAGTCACAAGAGAGAGAAGAGAGGTCTGTCTTTGATGCTTGCCAATTTCTCTCTACTGACTGACATTTTTATGCAAGAGAGAATATAAAAGGTTACTTTCAATCCTGAAAATGTTCATAGTACAAACACATGTTTGGTAATGAGAGTTCAGTAAATAGTCACACGAGAGAGAAGAGAGGTCTGTCTTTGATGCTTGCCAATTTCTCTCTACTGACTGAAAATTTTATGCAAGAGAGAATATAAAAGGTTACTTTCAATCCTGAAAATGTTCATAGTACAAACACATGTTTGGTAATGAGAGTTCAGTAAATAGTCACACGAGAGAGTAGAGAGGTCTGTCTTTGATGCTTGCCAATTTCTCTCTACTGACTGGAAATTTTATGCAAGAGAGAATATAAAAGGTTACTTTCAATCCTGAAAATGTTCATAGTACAAACACATGTTTGGTAATGAGAGTTCAGTAAATAGTCACACGAGAGAGAAGAGAGGTCTGTCTTTGATGCTTGCCAATTTCTCTCTACTGACTGAAAATTTTATGCAAGAGAGAATATAAAAGGTTACTTTCAATCCTGAAAATGTTCATAGTACAAACACATGTTTGGTAATGAGAGTTCAGTAAATAGTCACACGAGAGAGAAGAGAGGTCTGTCTTTGATGCTTGCCAATTTCTCTCTACTGACTGACATTTTTATGCAAGAGAGAATATAAAAGGTTACTTTCAATCCTGAAAATGTTCATAGTACAAACACATGTTTGGTAATGAGAGTTCAGTAAATAGTCACACGAGAGAGAAGAGAGGTCTGTCTTTGATGCTTGCCAATTTCTCTCTACTGACTGACATTTTTATGCAAGAGAGAATATAAAAGGTTACTTTCAATCCTGAAAATGTTCATAGTACAAACACATGTTTGGTAATGAGAGTTCAGTAAATAGTCACACGAGAGAGAAGAGAGGTCTGTCTTTGATGCTTGCCAATTTCTCTCTACTGACTGACATTTTTATGCAAGAGAGAATATAAAAGGTTACTTTCAATCCTGAAAATGTTCATAGTACAAACACATGTTTGGTAATGAGAGTTCAGTAAATAGTCACACGAGAGAGAAGAGAGGTCTGTCTTTGATGCTTGCCAATTTCTCTCTACTGACTGACAATTTTATGCAAGAGAGAATATAAAAGGTTACTTTCAATCCTGAAAATGTTCATAGTACAAACACATGTTTGGTAATGAGAGTTCAGTAAATAGTCACACGAGAGAGAAGAGAGGTCTGTCTTTGATGCTTGCCAATTTCTCTCTACTGACTGACATTTTTATGCAAGAGAGAATATAAAAGGTTACTTTCAATCCTGAAAATGTTCATAGTACAAACACATGTTTGGTAATGAAAGTTCAGTAAATAGTCACACGAGAGAGAAGAGAGGTCTGTCTTTGATGCTTGCAAATATCTCTCTACTGACCTACATTTTTATGTTTTTACAGGTTCCTCCCGTATGTTTAGAGTGATAGTATGCATTAGTTTTTTTTTTGTAGGGAGTTGAGCAGCAAGATGTCTTCACATTATACTTGAACTTCTGCATGTCAGTACAGTTGGGAGAGCAGAATCCCGGAAGAGAGTTCCAAAGTCTAGCAGTTCTGGCGAAGAAACTATTGGAGTAGAAGGCTTTCTTACATCTAGGGATCTCTACTGTGAAGGGGTGGGATTTAGTTGCTTGTCCGATTTGTCGGGAGTATTCAGATCGAGGGGGTACAAGTGCTTGCAGTTCGTCAGAGCATTCGCGATTAAAATACTTGTAGAACAGGCAGAGAGATGCAACATTTTATCGATGGGACAGAGGCGTAAGCTTAGATGACAGTTCAGGACCTATCAGGTTGGCGACTCTTTTTTGAACCCTGTCAAGGAGTGAATGGTGGCCTTATAGAGGTACAGGATACTTTCAGGCGTAAGTAGCTTTCTAGCATGGTAGAGAGAGCCCACCTTCTTCACAACAGCCTGTGAAGGGGTAATTTTCAAGTCATCTAGTGTGGCGTCTGTCCCCAAAGGAAAGTCAGGGAGGGAGTGGTGTGTTGGGTTCAATGTGGAGTTTGAGGCAAACTAACTGGCGAGCAGGTTAGCCTCCTCGGTTGCTGTGCAAACAACCTCGTGATTGTTTGATAGATGGGGAATCGTTGACTGCCCATTATTTAGTACACTGTTGTAGATTTTCCAAAAAATATATTCATTTGAGTGATGCGTATTCATATGTTAACTTATTGGTTCTGATTGTAGATATGAACAAATTTGTATAGTATTACCCATGGAGAAAGTGAGATTTTGTTTTTTTCTAATAAACGTAAAATGGAAAAACAGTGACAGAAACATAGAAAACGAATGCAGACAGAGAGAAAGAGAGATAGAGAGAGAGAGAGACAGAGAGAGAGAGAGACAGAGAGAAAGATAGAGAAAGAGAGAGAAATCGAGAACGAGAGAGAGAGACAGAGAGAAAGATAGAGAAAGAGAGAGAGAGATCGAGAAAGAGAGAGAGAGACAGAGAGAAAGATAGAGAAAGAGAAAGAGAGAGAGAGAGACAGAGAGAAAGATAGAGAAAGAGAGAGAGATCGAGAAAGAGAGAGAGAGACAGAGAGAAAGATAGAGAAAGAGAGAGAGAGAAAGAGAGAGAGAGACAGAGAGAAAGATAGAGAAAGAGAGAGAGATAGAGAAAGAGACAGAGAGAAAGATAGAGAAAGAGATAGAGAGAGATAGAGAAAGAGAGAGAGAGACAGAGAGAAAGATAGAGAAAGAGAGAGATAGAGAAAGAGAGTGAGAGACAGAGAGAAAGATAGAGAAAGAGAGAGAGAGATAGAGAAAGAGAGAGAGAGACAGAGAGAAAGAGAGAGAAAGATAGAGAAAGAGAGAAAGATAGAGAGACAGAGAGAGATAGAGAAAGAGAGACAGAGAGAGATAGAGATAGAGAGAGAGACAGAGAGAGATAGAAATAGAGAGAGAGAGACAGAGAGAGATAGAGAAAGAGAGACAGAGAGAGATAGAGATAGAGAGAGAGACAGAGAGAGATAGAAATAGAGAGAGAGAGACAGAGAGAGATAGAGAGAGACAGAGAAGAAAGAAAGTAACATTAAACCAGGTAAAAGTAAATTTGGTTAAGCGCCAATCGAGTTTGTAGTAACAGCGCTTAGAAATGTATAGGCCAAAATGGTCATCGTGCGAATAAACGTGTTTGGCAGGGTGGCACTGTGGATGTGTGTTGGTTTACCTTTCTCTTATTAGCGTTTGAATAGCTGTGAGCAGCAGTTCATCTGACGGTTGTTAACGCATAAGCATGTGTGTGTGAGATGAGAAAAGCTGTTATGCGAGTCATCGAGTCCTTTTCAGGAAGAGGGGGTATAATCTTGTGTTTTTCTGTGCAGATATGAATTCTGGAGAAAACTGATTTTGTTGAGCAGGTTTTTTTTAGTTAGTACTGGCTTATTACTTTCACATTTATGTGTTACTTTTTTGGGAGTTTGGAACGGTTTTCATTGATAAGAAATGTTTTGAGTTCTCATTTGGGAAATGGGGAGGAGCTAATTCTAATGAATCGAAAGAAGAAACAAATGCTACAGATGTACCTTTTAATCTATGTGATTATAAAACTCAGATGACCTTGTAGCGAGCGATGTAACCCACTTTCCTGTTTACGACATCCAGTTGCGGATGCGCGCATAAACATTAACAAATAAACACAAATCGCTTCTTTTACAGATTTTGACCCGCGCACTGAAATATTAACGTTATTATTTTGAAATTATTATTTAACATGGGAAGAGTGAGGGTGTTTTGCAACTATTCTTTATTGCAACTATACTGTCACTATTTTCTTACAACTAAACAACTTTAACCCGTTGACAAACATAAGAACAATTGTAGTAAAGCCAAGACTACTACTACTACTACTACTACTACTACTACTACTACTCTCTATCCGTCCCTTTTCCTTCCTTCCTTCCTTCCTTCTTTTTTATTTTTGTTTACATTTCTAGATACAAAATAGTTGTGTGAGAACGGTGAATTTGTTGACACATTTAGTAATCTGTTTCACTATTAGTTTTCTTTTATTTTATTTATTTAGGTTTTATTTTTTTGCTTCAGGTTTTATTAATTATATTTTTTTAGATTTTAAGTTTCTATAACTTGGTTGAAGGATTCCAATATGGGCTTTTCATTCTTATATTTCTCATCGGTAGGTTCATGTGCGTTTTTGCTGCTAAATGAGTTTCGTCGGAGTTCGATTCGTAGGAAACTCATGTTTGATTTTCGATTTTTGAGCGATTATTCGGAAAAATAGGTAACTTTACACGAATAGGGAGGATCTTTTTTTTCACTTTTTTTTTTTTTACATGGGTTTCACCACTCATCAAGGCCCAAGAGCCACTCAAGGATAAGGGTTATTGTGTGTACAGTAATCAATGGGATAGTGTAGTAATAGTATTGGACAATTGATAAAGTGTCATTACTTAAGGGGGCGGTTGATCAGGAATTTGTTTGTGTTGGACTTGAAGACATCCATGTTGAAGTCTGGAGGGAAACATGCAAGTGGAACAGAGTTCCACAGGCATGCAGTTCTAAGAAATAGCTTTGTTCATGGAATCTACGTTTTGATTTAGGCACAGATAAAGAGTGGAGAAATTATTGCCAGTGGTTTCAGCTAGACAAGTGTTTTTCGTGAAAGAGTGGGGAAAATTATTGACGGTGGTTTCAGCTAGTCGGGTGTTTTTTGAAAAAGATTGGTGAGGGGGGACCAGAGAATGGAGCTCAGATGAGCACTTGCCATGGAAATAACGATAGAACAAAGATAGGCTCGCTACGTCTCTTCTGTGGGAAAGAGGTTGCAGGGTAGAGAAAAGGGCATCCCCCACCAATCCACAAAGTCTATTTTGTACTCTGTCAAGGCAGGATAGGCTATTTTTAGATGTGGTAGCAGTACTCCATCCTTGGACGTACTTGTTTGAGTGATCCGTCCATGATTTTTCATTTTAATATACTTTCATAGAAATGTTTCTTTATGTCACAAATGTCACGCTCATACATGAATTCCATAGCTAATATAACATACTGACCCAACGGGTCATGGGTAGTCTAGTCTAAGATATAAAAGGCTATATATCTGTCTGTCTCCACACTTTCAAACTTTATCTCCTCTAAAACTAAAAGTTGTAGAGCGTCACCACTTATCAAGGCCGATAGGCCACTCAAGGATAAGGGTTAAAGAGTGTATAGTAGTCAAAAGGACAATATAGTAATCGATAGTAATGGAAGTTCGGTAAATTTGTTAACTTAAGTGGAACGGCTCATCAGAAACTTGTTCACGTTGGACTTGAAGACAACCATATTATAGAAAGCTGGAAAGCAGGAAAACGGAAGACAATTCCACAGGCGTGCTGTTCTAAGAAAGAAGCTTTGATCATGGAATCTATGTTTAGGTTTAGGCACAGATAAAGAGTGGGGAAAATTATTGATAATGTTTTCAGCTAGTCTAGTGTTTCTTGTGAAAGTTTGGCGAGGGGGGACCATAGATTGAAGCTCAGTTGAACACTTTCCATGAAAATAACGATAAAGCAGAGACAAACTCGCAACATCTCTTCTGTGAGATAGAGGTTGCAGCGAAGAGAAAAGGACATCTCCCACCAGGTTACGAAGTCTATTTTGAACCCTATCAAGGCAGGACAAGTCTTTTCTAGCAGCTCCTGCCCAGATGTGGCAACAGTACTCCATCCTTGGACGCACCTGGCTCTTATATAGATAGAGAATTGCATCAGCAGTGAGATATCTACTGGATCGATAGAAGGATCCGACCATTTTTCCAGCGGCCTTGGCAACAGATTTCATGTACATATTCCATTTAAGATCAGGAGTAAAGGTCAAGCCCAGAAGCCTGTCAAAACTTGAGGCCTCCTCAAGGCGAGAGCTATTCATTTTAATTGATGCCAGATGGGGATCAGAACGTTGATGATGTAAAGATAGAAGCTTTCATGGATCTTTAACCGGTTAAAAAAAATCTTTAAACATTTTGAACATTCATCTTAGTTTATTTTTAATTGGTTCATACATGTGTCACATTGGTACAGTGGTAACGTCACCAGCTTTGAATGCTACAGTTTTGGTTTTGGTTTCGATTCTAGCTGATGCCACCCAGATACTTTTTTTTTTTTTACTTTTGAAATCACGACCCTATAATAATAAATACGAAATCTGGACAAATTAAAATATCATATTTAAGCGTATTTTACGACCGGGCAAACCCCGGCACCACGTCTGCTAGTATACAATATACAGAAATATAAAGAAATTGTTTTCGAAAACAATTAGTCATTTTAGCTTACATAATAAATGAAGAGCGTGTGTATTATCAGGGGAGATAATTCAATTTTAAAAACTGGCAAAAAGTAAAAATTAAAACTGAGTTATTTCCCTTGTATTTCATCATACATTAAAACAAACTTGACAAAATCATTTTTCGTTGAATCATTTGAATACGTGATTTATGTAATATTCCAGAAATCTTTAACTAATTCTGACACGACAATTAGGTAGATAACGTTGCTTATTGTTGAAATTGGTAAAAAAAAGTAACTAGTTATTGGTAATTATGAAAACGATAAGGTAGAAAAATAGGTACCTCCAACGCGCGCAACAGTTTTGGTATTATTATACAAACACCGTGACAGCGTTAGGGTTAGGGTTAGGGTTAGGGTTAGGGTTAAGGTTAGGGTTAGGGGTTAGGGTTAGGGTTAGGGGTAGGGTTAATTCGCTGTCACGGTGTTTGTATAGTTTTACCACAGTTTTACCCTCCCCCCATATGTAACACGATGTAATTGTAATTTATTTTAATATTATCATCCTAACTTTTTTACCATTTAAAAGAGAAAGCTTTAAATAAACTGCTAATATTTAAAAATAAATTTTTACAGCATAAAAAAATAATGAAAATTCAAGACAAAAATCGTGTTTACATTATCGACGCTTTAAAACAACGTTCCTATGTAGTGACGTTTTTTAAGCCGTTCACTAGCAGTGTCAAAAATCGTCCGTAAAAATTTGCGGTAAACACTGGAATATTTAGACTTACTGTCTTTCGAAGCTTATAACTTCTTGAAAAATGTAATTCAAACCCTAATTTATTTTTAATTAAAGGAGCAAAGGCCAAAATTTTAAAAAATAATAGGTCTAATAGCAAATTAGGCAATGTTTGTTTTTTTAAATCGGTTTTCCTTAAAAAAGATTTTAAAAAAAAAACAACGAAATTTTACTTCCTTCGAGTATAAAAAAAATTGATATAAATTTCAAAAAATCAATTACCTAAAAAAAATAATTTTTCATTGAATCATTCGAATACGTGATTTATGTAATACTAGCGAGGGGTACCCGGCGTTGCCCGGGTGTTTGGGGGGTGGGGGGTTATGTAAAAAAAAAAAGTAAGTATGAGGATCGAACCTGAACCGTTGAGGCAAAGTTGTAAATTAAAGTGTGAAAAAAAAGTGTGATGTTAACCATCGCCCCACCGCGAGATGCTAATGGAAACACGTTGGAATTTATTTAATTAGTTGGATTTAGCAGGTGCCCATTTTAATGAGTTAATGAGGTCAAGTTTGACTGTGGGATAGTATTCATTTACTGCTGAACGCTTTCCCCCCCCCCCAAGATGTTATAGGAAAAAGACTAACCCACATGCGGCGAGCGACAAATATTGAATATTTATTTTCCCGAAATCGAGCAAATTAAATAGACAGGCGAGCTTCATTGCTAACTGTGAGATATTACGATTTATATGTGATATAAAAAGTTTTAAAAAGTTGTGAACCGACCGACTGCTTCTCTGAAAGAAGCCTTTTGTAGACACACAGAAAAAGCGAACACACATACATACATACATACATTTTCACTTTTATAGTTATAGATCCCAGAAATATTTAACTAATTCTGGCATGACAATTAGGTAGATAAGTGAATTTTCGGCCTGTCGGATTTCGCTACAATCACAAAAAAAACCCCTAAAGCGTTAGTCCTCCTTTCTATTTTCATCCAAGCTACTAGAAGGTGGCGACTCACCTGCTGAGAAGAAAGCAGATTACCAAAGTTCATCCCCCAACCGTAGTGGGGGATGAACTTTTCTCTTCCCTGCACCCTCTTTCTCACAGAAAGACATGTTGCGAGCCTGTCTCTGTTTTCTCGTTATTTTCATGGCAAGTGCTCGTCTAAGCTCAAATCTATGGCCCTCTCTCGCCAAACATTCACGAGAAACACTTGTTTGGCTGTAAACACTATCAATAATTTCCCCCACTCTTTATCTGTGCCCAAACCTGTAGAAGTGTAAGCCATGTTTAGTTTCAGAACAGTTTCCGATGGTTCGTTGTTCTAAACAAGTCTTGAGAGGTGATTGGTTTGCAGTAGACAGAACAGTTTCTGATGGTTCGTTGTTCTACACAAGTCCTGAGAGGTGACTTGTTTGCAGTAGACAGTTCCACAAAGCAAAATATTCTTACCATGTCGAGACGGAAAAAAACATGTGAAATTGGTACAAAAAGGTTTAATATTTATGGAGCAACTCTGGTTTCTGATTGGTTGGTAGTAGAACATGAATTAATTCAATTTGTCAGTTCCTAGCAGCATCGTTTATAAATAGAATCGTCCGACTGCAACATAAACGTAGATTCCATGAACAAAGTTTCTTTCTAAGAACAGCACGTCTGTGGAACTCCCTTCCGTTTACCTGCTTTCCAGCTGACTACAATATGGCCGACTTCAAGTCCAATGTTCTGTTTACATTAAGCGATCCAATTTGCCAAATTTACACTTCTAACTCTTTAATCCTTATCCTCGATAAGTCTTGATAAGTGGTGATTCCTTTGTTTAAAAAAAAAAAAGACGGGTGATGTCTAAGTCTAAATCGTCTTTCCAATCCTGCAAGTTGCAAAGGGAAATAAATATTTTTATGTTATCTTTCGTTATCTTATTTAGACTTGGTCATGTGACCTCCTCACATGACCTTGAAAGGAGTAATGATAGAATTACTTGTTAGCCAATCTGTTGGACCCTTAAAAAGACAAACAGAAACAAGGATTGGCCAATCAATAAATGTTTTATAAATTCCAACAAAGATGCAAAGAGAAGTATATGTGTTCGTATTACACCGCAAGGGAGATAACTCTTAGGGTAACATTTTTTTGCCCAAGTCCATTTAACCATATTTTTTTTTATTATTACATTGTATTTTGTTTGTGCATTCTCGTAATACAGGGTGGAACGATACAAGTGTCCCCTTAAAGAAAACAACACTATAAATCTATAAATATAAAAGCGAAAATGTTTGTATGTGTGTTCGCTTTTTCTGTATGTCTACAAAAGGCTTTTTTCAGAGAAGCGGTCGGTCGGTTCACAACTTTTAAAAACTTTTTATATCACATATAAATCGTAATATCTCACAGTTAACAACGAAGCTCGCCTGTCTATTTAATTTGCTCGACTTCGGGAAGATAAATATTCAACATTTGTCGCTCGCCGCATGTGGGTTAGTCTTTTTCCTGTAACATCTTGGGAAAATAAAAATAAAAAAAAGCGTTCCACAGTAAATGAAATGCTATCCCGCAGTCAAACTTAACCTCATTAACTCATTAAAATGGGCACCTGCTAAATCCAAGTAATTAAATAAATTCGAACGTGTTTCCGTTAGCATGTCGCGGTGGGGGCAATGGTTAACGTCACACGTTTTTTTTTTTTTTTTTTTCACACTTTAATTTACAACTTTGCCTCAAGGGTTCGGGTTCGATCCTCATACTTTTTTTTTAACCCACTCCCACCCCCGGAGTTTCCACACACACCTCCAAACACCCGGGCAACGCCGGGTACCCCTCGCTAGTGTTTTATAAATTCCAACAAAGATGCAACAAGATTACACCACAAAGGAGATGTGTTCGTATTACACTCTTAGGATAACATTTTTTTGCCCAAGTCCATTTAACCTTATTTTTTTTTTTCTTTTGACCAAGATCAAAGTGTAGTATCTGTTCTTCAGATGCTGCCCTTCCCTTTCTTGTTCTCTTTCGGTGGAGGAGAAATCCTTCACGACTGAGACAATTTTTATTTTTGTACCTTTTCTCCACGTTAAAAAACGACCCTGGTGTCTAACTCTGTCCCGTAAATAGGTACATTGTATTCTGTTTGTGTATTCTCGTAATGCAGGGTGGAACGATACGAGTGTCCCCTTAAAGAAAACGACACTACAGCTTTATTTTAAAACTCATTGAAAAACTCAATTCAGGGAACTTCATTATGCAGTAAAGCTGACACCTATACAATGTAGCCACCTTCAGCCTCAATCATTGCCTCGATATGTGTCCGAAACTGGGAACATACCTTTTCCACAAGTGCTGGCAGGAGCTTGGCAAATACTCGGCAGATTCCAGCAATCAGGCTGGCTTTGATGTTGTGGGAGGTCATGTTGGTGATGTTCTCGACGTATGACCAAACAAAGTAGTCCAGTGGGGGCAAGTCGGAGGAGAGGGTCAGTGAGAGAAGGGTGCAAAGTAGTAGCACTCCTTTTGAAGCCAAGCCTGCATCTCTTTGGACTTGTAGCCTGCATTGGGTCCTGCTGCTAAACCCAGGGTCTGCCAGCAGCCACCTGATTGCCCCAGGGGGTCACCACACTCTTTAGCACATCCAGATGCAAAGGAAGTATATGTGTTTGTATTACACTGCAAGGGAGATAACTCTTAGGGTAACATTTTTTTGTAAAATGAAAAATCGCTGTTGGAAAAGTTCGATCCGATCAATCAGCTGGTCACGTCATGCCCAAGTTCATCTCCAAAGGTAATTTTTTTTTTTTGGAGGGGGGGAGACTCACTACTTATCAAGGCCTGAAAGACACTCAAGGATAAGGGTTAATGACTGTAAGGTGGTCGTATTGTAATCATTAAGGGTTTAAATTAGGTAGAATTATTTATAAGGATGGCTGAACCTAAACTTGGTTACATTGGATTTTAAGGTTATTATGTTGTATTCAGCTAGGAAGCAGACCAGTGGAACAGTGTTCCACAGGCGTGCAGTTCATCTCTAACAGTTTCTTATTACAATGTATCTTATCCGCGCATTCTCTTATACAGGGTGGAACGGTAAAAATGTCACCTTAAAAAAAACAAAAAACACTAGAGCTTAAATTTTAAAACTTTTATTGAAAAAAATCAATTCAGGTAACTTGATTATGTAGTAGAGCTGACACCTATACAATGTAGCCGCCTTCAGCCTCAATCACTGCCTTGATACAGGTCTGGAACTAGAAGCATGCCTTTTCCACAAGCGCTGGCAAGAGCTCAGCGAATACTCGGCTGATGATGGTGATCAGGCTAGCTTTGATGTTGTGGGAGGTCATGTTGGTGATGTTCTCAACATATGACAAAACAAAATAATCTAGTGGGTTTAGGTCAGGGGAGTAGGGGAGGCAGTGATAGAAGCGTATAAAGTCGTAGCATTCCTTCTGAACCCAAGCTTGGGTTTCTTTGGATTTTTGGACTGGCGCCGAATCCTGCGGCCACCTGATTACACTGGGGGGAGGGGGATCACCACACTCTTCAGCACATCCACGTACACTTTGGTGTTGACTTTGGGATTTGTACACAACTGGCCAACTAGTAGATAGTCTGCAACAAAATAAGAAAGCCGGTTTTCATCAAACGGAAATGGAAACATGTTGTCTTTTCTAGGGCGACAATTTTATCATTCCACCTTGTATAATGGGTCATCTAGTTTATATTAAAAATGCTTTGAATCAATCCGCCTAAAACGAGAGGAGGGACGGTCTATTTAGATGACGTAATGTTTTGTTTTTTTTTGATTTTATTATTTTCTTTGTTGCAGGTTTTAGAAGCCTACAGGTATCGTAGCCGAGCAAGGTTAGGACTGATCCAAACGACAAAACCATGCACATACGACAAGGTAACGACACTTTTTTTTTTTTTTTACATAGGCATCACCACTTATCAAGGCCGATAGGCCACTCAAGGATAAGGGTTAAAGAGTGTAGAGTAGTCAAAAGGACAATATAGTAATCGATAGTAATTGAAGTTCGGTAAATTTGTTAACTTAAGTGGAACGGCTCATCAGAAACTTGTTCACGTTGGACTTGAAGACAACCATATTATAGACAGCTGGAAAGCAGGAAAACGGAAGACAATTCCACAGGCGTGCAGTTCTAAGAAAGAAGCTTTGATCATGGAATCTATGTTTAGGTTTAGGTACAGATAAAGAGTGGGGGAAATTATTGATAATGTTTTCAGCTAGTCGAGTGTTTCTTGTGAAAGTTTGGTGAGGGGGGACCATAGATTGAAGCTCAGTCGAACACGTTACATGAAAATAATGATAAAGCAGAGACAAACTCGCAACATCTCTTCTGTGAGATAGAGGTTGCAGCGAAGAGAAAAGGACATCTCCCACCAGGCCACGAAGTCTATTTTGAACCCTATCAAGGCAGGACAAGTCTTTTCTAGCAGCTCCTGCCCAGATGTGGCAACAGTATTCCATCCTTGGACGTATTATCTAGCTCTTATATAGATAGAGAATTGCATCAGCAGTGAGATATCTACTGGATCGATAGAAGGATCCGACCATTTTTCCAGTGGCCTTGGCAACAGATTTGATGTTCGTGTTCCATTTAAGATCAGGAGTAAAGGTCAAGCTCAGAAGCCTGTCAAAACTTGAGGCCTCCCCAAGACAAGAGCCATTCATTTTAATTGATGCCAGATGGGGATCAGAACGATGATGATGTAAAGATTTGAACCTTTTTAAGTGATGGCCTACTACCTATTTCTTTTCTTTTACTTCATCAAAGTAAAATGTTTTTATTAATTAAGTAATGGTCTATTAACATTAATAGGTCATGGTTACTAGCATATGTATCCGGCATTGCCCGGTATTAAACATAATGTTAAATTCCTTTAAAAAAAACCCAAAGAAACTGAGACATGTGCATGCGAGCATTATGTTTTTTCTTATTTTATTACTAGCGGGGGTACCTGGCGTTGCCTGGGTGTTTAGAGGTGGGTGTGTGCTTTTGGGTAAATCAAAACAAAAGAATAATAAAAAATCGTTGCCCGGGTATTTGTGTCAGGGGTGGGGGTAAAAAAAAGTTTTGTTAAGTAAGTAGGAAGAATCGAACCTGAAGCCTTGAGGCGAAGTTGGAAAATAAAGTGCGGAAAAAAGCTTTTTGCGGACATACACAAAAAAGCGAACATACATACACACACACATTTTCATTTTTATATATATATATATAGATTGGAATCCTTTGAGATGAGTAATTTGCATATTTATTTATTTGCAGATGGTTATCCTCATCTTTGGATACGGCACAATTACGTTGATAGACTGTTTTGCAATTTCTTCTGGATCAGTTGCTTGTTCAATGGACGTTCAAAAACAGGAAAATAATTTACTTTTGCACTGCTAAAAAAAAACACGTAAATTTTCAAGCCTCATAAAATTCTTTGCAGTTGATGAAAAAAAAAAGAAATTTAAGTGCAAAGTTTGAACCTACAGACCACGTCATTCAAAAAACAAAAAAAACACACAATCAACTTACATGTTGTTCTATCATTGTTGCTAAGCGACGACATGGAAGAAATGGCTTTACCGATGATAGATAAATTAAAATAATGATTATCGGTTGTCGGTGATTATCGGAGTTATTCTGATACGGCATAATCACATTGACACACCGGTTCCCATTAGATCACCAAAGTTAAGCAACGTTGAACCTGATCAGCATTAAATGGGTGACCATTTAGGACTTCCAGGTGCTGTATGTGCTCTCCGCTTATCTCTGCATTGTTTCCAGTCGTCCTGGACTTCTCCTTGCCACTGGTCTCAAACAGTGATTGCAGGGGGTATCTTCAGTAATTACTGCCTTCCATAGTTGTTGTTGTCTCACCACGTTTTTGGTGGGATTGAAACCACTGTCTTTAGATAATTTTCACCTGGAGCCGGAGTGATTCAGCGCCTCTACCCACTGCGCCATGGGCCCTGAAGGGCTATCAAGGTTTCGGATTTTTTGGTCTTATGAATCCAAGTTTTGGGATTTTTTTTTTTCTTATCTGGCTTTCCATCGTCGTTGAGACACTGGTTCCCGCTGGATCACCGAAGTTAAGCAATGTTGAACCTGGTCAATACTAAATGGGTGACCAATTGGGACTTCCAGGTGCTGTATGTGCTCTCCGCTTATCTCGGCATTGTTTCCAGTCGTCCTGGTCTTCTCCTTGCCACTGGTCTCAAACAGTGATTGCAGGGGGTATCCTTTGTCTCAAGCCAATTCAGGAGAGGTTGGCGATTGCGTAACCCCTGCCTCACAATTACATCCTCATCTTCATAGTTGTTGCTTCACAATGTCTCGGTTAACTCTGGCCTTCGTCAGGTGGTTAATCACGACGGGGTAGGAATGTTGAATCTGTTAACTGTATCTTCAGTAATTACTGCCTTCCATAGTTGTTGTTGTCTCACCACGTTTTTTGGTGGGATTGAAACCACTGTCTTTAGATAATTTTCAACTGGAGCCGGAGAGATTCAGCGCCTCTATCCACTGCGCCATGGGCCCTGAAGGGCTATCACGGTTGCATTTTTTGGTCTTAAAAATCCAAGTTTTGGGATTTTTTTTTTTTTATCTGGTTTTCCATCGTCGGGTCTGATACAGCAAAATCACGTTAACACACTGGTTCCCACTGGATCACCAAAGTTAAGCAACGTTTAACCTGGTCAGTACTAAATGGGTTACCATTTGGGACTTCCAGGTGCTGTATGTGCTCTCCGCTTATCTCGGCATTATTTCCAGTCGTCCTGGTCTTCTTCTTGCCATTGGACTCAAGCCAATTCAGGGGAGATTGGGGATTACATTTTTGGTGGGATTGAAACCACCTGGAGCTGGAGAGATTCAGCGCCTCTATTCACTGCGCCATGGGTCCTGAGGACTATCAAGGTTGGATCTTTTGGTCTTATGAATCCAAGTTTTGGTGATTTGTTGTTTTTTTTCTTATCTGGTTTTCCATCGTCAGGTCCGTACCGAATGGTATTTTATTTTAATATTGGATTTCTTTGAGATGAGTAATTTGTTAATTATATTTATTTATTTGCGGACTGTTATCCTCATCGTGATCAGGTTGGCTTTGGTATTGTGAGAGAAGGATGTGTCCTCTATAGTATTAGACCTGACTGAATGGTTAATTGTAGGTATTGACCATTTCATACCCTCTAAAAAGTTTCAGCAAAAACCTAACAGCCAGCCATGGTTCTCTCCAGAATGTGCTGCTGCCATTGCGCACAGAAATCACTTTTTCCACTGCTTCAAACGTAATAGATGTATGGAAACTAAAGCCGTTTTCAGGACTGCCAGCAACCATTGTAAGAAAGTAATAAGGAACGCAAGAGAGTTGTATGCTCAATCTGTTAAGTCAAAAGTAGCTGAGCAGCGGCTTGGTTCCCACCAGTTTTGGCAAATAGCAAACAGAATCCTGAACAGAAGCGTGTGCTCCATCCCAACTATTATCAATGGACCTGAGGTAATCTCGTCAGCATCAGACAAAGCCAAACTCTTTGTCAAGAACTTTGCAGCTAATTCTACCCTTTGCGACCAAGACCGCCAACCCCCAATATTTTCTCCTGTATCAGAAAACACGCTATGTGATATACGTATATCTGTACGTGATGTTGCGAAGCTAATCAAAAACCTTGATTCGAGTAAAGCAACTGGCCCTGATGGTATTCCAATTATAGTACTCAAAAAACTTCAACCTGAACTAGCGCCCATACTTACAAAACTGTTTAAACGTTGTCTACTTCTGAAGCCAAGCCTGGGTCTCTTTGGACTTGCCAAACCCAACATCTGCCAGCGGTCACCTGATTGCACCAGGGGATCACCACACTCTTCAGCACATCCAGGTACACTTTGGTGTTGACTTCCAAGCTGACTTCGATGTGAGGTGGCATGATGTGGCCCTCACTTGAAACCACACCAAAGATCATAACCGTGGCCGGAAACTGTTATTCATGGCAATCCAACGATGCATTTTGAGTGTGTTGGCAATGGTCCTGTTGTCATGAGTTGTACAGTGGCGCATCTCCAATCTCACTCGTTGAACATTTTGTCACTTTCAGACATGATAAAAGGCTCGTATCGCTGTTGGGATTTGTACATCATCTGCTACTAGTCTCTCACTCCTAGACAAGGTTCAAAAGAGAGTTGGCAACCTAATAGGTCCTGAACTGTCATCTAAGCTTCAGCCTCTGTCCCATTGATGAAACGTAGCATCCCTCTGCCTGTTCTACAAGTACTTTAGCGGTGAATGCTCCGACGAACTGCAAGCACTTGTACCTCTTCAACGTAAATACCCCTGACAAACCTGACGAGCAGCAAAATTCCACCCCTTCACAGTTGAGATCCCTAGATGTAAGAGAGCCTTCTACTCCAGTAGTTTCTTCCCCAGAACAGCTAGACTTTGGAATTCCCTTCCGGGTTCCTGCTTCACCAACTGTACTGACATGCAGAAGTTCAAGTGTAACATGAACCGACATCTTGCTGCCCAACTCCCCACATAGTACCCCTGTAGCTTATGTCCCTGATAGTATCCCCCTACATCAAAGTGGTAATGTGCCTGGTTTGGGGTAAAAAAAAAAAAGAAGAAGATTACTTTATAATTTAGTAGAGTTGACAGCTATTCAATGTAGCCGTCATCAGCCTTAATACGAGTCTGGAACTGGAAGCATGCCTTTTCCACAAGCGCCGACAGAAGCTCAGCAAATACCCAGTGGATGATGGCAATCAGGCTGGGTTTGATGTTGTGGGAGGTCATGTTGGTGTTTTATTTTATTATTGGAACAATAACTAGAAGATGAGGATGATAGTCCGCATCATCTATATCTATAAATATAAAAGCGAAAATGTATGTATGTGTGTTCGCTTTTTCTGTATGTCTACAAAAGGCTTTTTTCAGAGAAGCGGTCGCTCGCTTCACAACTTTTAAAACTTTTTATATCACATATAAATCGTAATATCTTACAGTTAACAACGGAGCTCGCCTGTCTATTTAATTTGCTCGACTTTGGGAAGATAAATATTCAACATTTGTCGCTCCCCTGCATGTGGGTTAGTCTTTTTCCTATAACATCTTGGGAAAATAAAAATAAAAAAAAGCGTTTCCGCAGTAAATGAAATACTATCTCGAAGTCAAAACTTGACCTCATTAAGTAATTAAAACGTGCACCTGCCAAATCCAAGTAATTAAATAAATTCAAACGTGTTTCCGTTAGCATATCGCAGTGCCCCAATGGTTAAAACCGTCACACTCTTTTTTTTTCACACTTTAATTTACAACTTTACCTCAACGATTCGGGTTCGATCCTCATACTTACCTACCAAAACATTTTTTTTATTATTTCCTGCCCCCCCCTGGAGTTTTCACACACACCTCCAAACACCCGGGCAACACTGGGTACCCCTTGCTAGTATATCTATAAAAGTGAAACTGTACATATTCACACGTTTTAATATATGCATATGCACATAAAGTTATGAACAGTACATAGGGCCCTAGCAAAGCCGGGCGGAACAGCTAGTATATCTATAAAAGTGAAAATGTCTGTGTGTGTGTGTGTGTATGTCTGTCTGTCTGTCTGTCTACATTTCCCTGCCAAATAAGTCTGTCAATTTTCAGTCTACACTCGAGATAAGGAGTATTGAGATTTGGGAAAATCTTTTTAAACGGTTTTCGGCCAGAAATTATATATATCTATAAAAGAATCTATATATAAAAGTGAAAATGTGTTGGTGTGGGTGAGTGCATGTGTGTGGGTGGGTTGTGTGTGTGTTTGTGTGTGTGTGTGTGGGTGGGTTTGTGTTTGCGTGTGTGTGGGTGGGTTTGTGCGTGTGTGTGGGTGGGTTTGTGTGAGCGTGCGTGTGTGGGTGGGTTTGTGTGTGTGTGTGTGTGTGGGTGGGTTTGTGTTTGCGTGTGTGTGGGTGGGTTTGTGTGTGTGTTTGCGTGTGCGTGTGTGTGGGAGGGTTTGTGCGTGTGTGTGGTGGGTTGTGCGTGCGTGTGTGTGGGTGGGTTTGTGTATGTGTGGGTGTGAGTGGGTTTGTGTGTGTGTGTTTGTGTGAGTGTGTGTGGGTGGGTTTATGTATGCGTGTGTGTGGGTGGGTTTGTGTGTGTGTGTTTGTGTGAGTGTGTGTGGGTGGGTTTGTGTGTGTCTGAGCACGTCCCTGTTATTCATGGCGATCGATCGATGCATTTTCATGGTGCTGGCAATGGTCCTGTTGTCATAACTTGGATCTGTAGAGAGCATGAGTTGTACAGTGGCGCATCTCTGATCTCGCTCGTTAAACATTGTGTCATTTTCAGACATGACAGAAGGCTCCTATCACTCTTGGGATTTGTACACAACTGGCCTGCAACAAAAAAAGAAAACCGGTTTTCATCAAACGGAAATGGAATCATGTTGTCTTTTCTAGGGTGACAATTTTATCATTCTACCCTGTATAAGTAGAGATTTTACTTTTTGTTGTCAATTCCTAGATTCTATTTTCTTGTTGTGATACCTAACCGATCTAAGAATGCTCATAGACACATAAAGTATATTTGTATGAAATTCCCAAAAAATTGGCTTAGTCGTTTAGGAGTCTATAGAGAACGATCTCACACAGACACAAACGCACACACACTCACACAGACATATGCATAGAGATACATACACTCACACACACATACACAGACATCCACATACATACACTCACATACACACACACAGACATACACAGACATCCACATACATACACTCACACACACAGACATACACATAGAGATACATACACTCACACACACATACACAGACATCCACATACATACACTCACATACACACACAGACATACACAGACATCCACATACATACACTCACACACACAGACATACACATAGAGATACATACACTCACACACACATACACAGACATCCACATACATACACTCACACACACACACAGACATACACATAGAGATACATACACTCACATACACACACACAGACCTACACAGACATCCACATACATACACTCACACACACACACACAGACATACACATAGAGATACATGCACTCACACACACATACACAGACATCCACATGCATACACTCATATACATACACACACAGACACACAGACATCCACATACATACACATACATACACTCACACACACATACAGACATCCACATGCATACACTCACATACACACACACACAGACATACACAGACATCCACATACATACACTCACACACACACACACACAGACATACACATAGAGATACATACACTCACACACACACACACAGACATCCACATACAGACATACACAGACACACACAAAGTATCTTATATGTAGAAGTAGAGATTTTACTTTTTATTGTCAATTCCTAGATTCTATTTTCACTCAATAATGGTGTAAATTGTGTAACTGGATTACATAACTGAAGTTATGGTCCCAGAAAGTTTTGAATTTCTTGCTTTGTTGTTGAGCTGAGATAACAAGAGACTCTGAAGGCCTAATTTGATTGGTTGGTTGGTAGTTTTTGTTTTACGGCATATCAAGCCTTTTCAGGTTATTTAATACTGAATCCAATGATTCAGAATAAAAATTTTTTAATAGAATATATTTGTTGTTTTCAAGTCAGTTTCTATTTAACCCATAGTTGGGACCCTAACAGGTGCTACCACTCCGAGTTAGAGTGAACCTGGGAGCAATGGTAATTAAAGGGTGGCTCCACACTCTCTAAAGCCCGCAAGCTGGGGCCTCGCCATTGGATATAGTTTAAGGTCATATCCAGGACCGAAGGCCTAATTTGGAAGACATTATTGAAGGAAGCATAAAGAAAAAAATTTTTTGTATTTTAAATTGTTTTTAATTTTTCCCGTTGCAGAGCTGTGATATGTGGAGTCTTGGTGTCATTCTATACATCATGTTGTGCGGCTACCCTCCGTTCTATTCGGAGACACCGTCACGTCAACTCTCTGTAGAAATGCGTCGGAAAATACTCACAGGGGATTATGAATTTCCAGAGGAGGACTGGGAGTTTATCTCGACTGCGGCCAAAGATGTTGTCCGAGGGTGAGTCATTTTTTTTTTTTTTTACAACGATGGTGATGCTGCAGTGATGATGATCATCGTCAAAAATGCGTATTCATTTTTTTTTTTGCGGACTATTATCACGATCATTGTATCTCCATAGTTTTTATTTCACCACATTTCAGCCAACTCATCCTCTGGCCTTCTTCAGGTGGTTAACCATGACGGGATAGGAATGCTGAGTCTCTTAACTGTATTCTTATTAATTACTGCCTTCCATAGTGGTTGTTGTCTCACCATTAGTGTCAGACAGATACATTGTAAGATTACGGTGAAGTGTTGTGGTAATAAAAGCGATGTAATAATAGGCTGAAAATTGACAGAGTAGTTTGGTAGGGAAATACACACACATACACACACACACATAAATACAGGCAATTTCACTATATATAGATTATGTGTATTAGTGATGGGAAGATTCCAATATTTTTCCCGATTCTGATACAGTACCGATTCCGATTCTTCACAGTGAACGTGTCTGTGTACATTTCCCTATGCAATAACTCTGTCAATTTTAAGTCTACAGACTCGAAATTTGATATCCAGGCTACTGAGATTTGGGAAAATCTATGTGATCGGTTTTCAGCCAGAAATTTGGCTGTTAAGGGGGCAAAGTTTATTATTATTATTTATTTATTTGCGGACTATTATCCTCATTTTCATAGTTGTTGTTATTTTACCACATTTTGGCCAACTCATCCTCTGGCCTTCTTCAAGTGGTTAACCATGACGGGATAGGAATTCCAAGTCTCTTAACTGTATTCTTATTAATTACTGCCTTTAATTAGTTTTCTTTTTTATTTATTTATTTATTTATTTGAGGACTATTATCCTCATTTTCATTGTTGTTGTTATTTTACCACATTTTGGCCAACTCATCCTCTGGCCTTCTTCAAGTGGTTAACCATGACGGGATAGGAATGCCAAGTCTCTTAACTGTATTCTTATTAATTACTGCCTTTAATTAGTTTTCTTTTTTATTTATTTATTTATTTATTTATTTGAGCACTGTTATCCTCATCTTCATAGTTGTTTTACCACGTTTTGGCCAACAAATTCTCTGAGGGTAGAACCGAGCTGCTATCTTTTTTTTTTTTTTTTTTTTTTTTTTTTTTTCTATTACATTTTCACCCCAAACAAGGCAAATTGCCACTTTGGTGTAGGGGGCTACTATCAGGGGCAACCACTACTGGGGTACTATGTAGGGATTTGGGCAGCAAGGTGTCGGTTCACGTTACACTTGAACTTCTGCACGTCAGTACTGTTGGGGAAGCAGGGACCTGGAATGGAATTCCAGAGTCTTGCGGTTCTGGGGAAGAAACTATTGGAGTAAAAAGATCTTTTACATCTAGGGATCTCTACTGTGTGGGGGTGGGATTTAGCAGCCTGTCGGGTTTGTGGAGGGTGCTCGCGTCATGGGGGCACAAGTGATTGCAGTTCGTCAGAGCATTCACCACTAAAATACTTGTAGAAAAGGCAGAGGGATGCAACATTTCGTCGATGGGACAGAGGCTGAAGCTTAGATGCCAGTTCAGGGCCTATCAGGTTTGCGACTCTCTTTTGAACCTTGTCAAGGAGCGAGAGACTAGTAGCAGATGCACCAGCCCAGATGTGGCAGCAATACTCCATACATGGGCGAATGGTGGCCTTATAGAGGTATAGGATACTTTCGGGTGTTAGTAGTTTTCTAGCACGGTAGAGAGAGCCTACCTTTCTTGCAGCGGCCCTGGCAATGCCTTCAATGTAATTGTTCCAACTCATGTTTCCTGTGAACGTTAGGCCAAGGAGTTTGAAAGATGGACTCTCAGCTAAAGAGTCGTTGTCAATGCTTACCTGGAACTGCAGAGATTCAACGTAATTGTATCCTTCGTAATTATTGCCTTCTTGCCATGTTTTTGGACAACTAATCCTCTCGCTTGCTTTGGGCAGGATTGAAGCTAAAATAAAATAAAATAAAAAAATAAAAAAATGAATACACAAATTATGAAGCCTTATCTCAAACTTATCTAAGAATACTGTCAGACTTATAAATTACCTTAGTGTGAAATTTGCAAAAGATACGCTCAGTTGTTTCGGCACCTATAAGGAACTCACACACACAAAATGACTTTTATATAACAGTAGATATTATGAAAAAATTAAAAAAAGCTATGTTAATTTTTTAAATCGTTTTTCTGAATCCAGAGAAAAAAAAAACCTAATTCCACTTTCTTTTATTTAAAATAAATGTAGCAGTTTTACATTTCTTAAAAAAATTTTTTTTTAATAAATGAAAAAACATATAAATAGATTTTATAAAAAATTAAAATAAAATATATATAAATATATTTCATAAAAAATTAAAAATATATATATCAATAGATTTGTTGGTATACAGAGAACTATCTTGCTGCTTTTTTCAATGATGGGATCGGAATGCTGAGTCTCTTAACTGTATTCTTATCAATTACTGCCTTTAATAGTGTTTGTTGTCTCACCACTAGTGTCAGACAGATGCATTGTAAGATTACGGTGAAGTGTTGTGGTAATAAAAGCGATGTAATAATAGGCTGAAAATTGACAGAGTAGTTTGGTAGGGAAATACACACACATACACACACACATAAATACAGGCAATTTCACTATATATAGATTATGTGTATTAGTGATGGGAAGATTCCAATATTTTTCCCGATTCTGATACAGTACCGATTCCGATTCTTCACAGTGAACGTGTCTGTGTACATTTCCCTATGCAATAACTCTGTCAATTTTAAGTCTACAGACTCGAAATTTGATATCCAGGCTACTGAGATTTGGGAAAATCGATGTGATCGGTTTTGGGCCAGAAATTTTGCTGTTAAGGGGGCAAAGTTCAATGATTTGACCTTTGAGAACTCTACCAAACTCCTCCAACAATTTTGGGTCTAAACACATGAAATTTTAGATATAGGTTCCTTGGACAAGGATCTAACTTAATAACTTCATTTGAGCCCCAAACAATAAATGTTAAGGGGTCATAATAGGGGTCAAAGTTAAAAAAATTGACCGCCGGGCTGAAATGCTAGTATATATATATATATATATATATATATATATATATATATATATGAGAAAATTCAAGATGGCGTAATGGAAAAATATAAACTTCTCTTCCAATTTTCGGATTTTAATCATGTCAAATCACATTTTAATTCCTTTTGACGGATTGATTGTTGATATTGATATAGATTTACTTATTGATTTTGTGCTACGAAACAGATACTGTCAAGAATTGTATAAATCAACTGATTTAAAGGAATAAACTATAAGATGGTCAACATCATGAATTTTGGAATATAACTTTTTGTCATTTATTCTATATATTGCTCTGTAACTACATTGAGCTTCTTATATAAGGATTGATATATATATTATAAGAAAATATATTTCTACAGAAATATATATATATGTATAGAGAAAATAAAATATATATATATATATATATATATTTCCATGTGCTAGAACGTTTTCATCTTAAATTCTATGCAATTATGTAGAATATAGAAACTATGCATAAATATACCTAATTGATATTAAATGTTGGTGTCATTCTTCGTTATGCACAAAATAATATCGGGATCCAAGGTAGCTGCTACCAATGCCAGGGACCAGCCACAGCTTTTGTGTTCTCCCCCCCCCCCCGCCATAATAATTTTCTTGTCTCTTATGTTTTGTTTACACCATTTAAGGTTGCTCCACGTGGAACCGATCCATCGGATGTCCGTTGATGAATTGGAACAGAGCTCGTGGCTGAAGAAAAATGCCCCCGAAACAGTCCTCCATTCACCATCAATCATCGCTAATAAGGTAAGAAAGTACAGGATAGTTACAAAACCTGCTCTCCTCTCTATGTTAAGAATGGCTTTCAACATGTAGTTTGTTTGAAGCATTGTATGTAGATTAAAAAGATGTGTTTGAAGGCCTGACAAGGCAGAAAGTGGGACAATTATTGAATACAGAATAATGGTACTTGTACAGTTTAATCAAGACATTAAAAAATGAAAATATCGAAAAAAAAGTTATATTGTACGTATCCGTTATGGAATGAAGTTCTCCAAAAAAAAATTTCACTTAATTTCATCATGTTTTTTTTTTTTTTTACTGTTTTTATAGCAAAAAAAAAAACAATTTGTTATGATACTGAGCAAAAGGTTCGATTTTTTAGAAAAGATGGGGGTGGGGGAGTGTCAGTGCTTTAAACTGAGTTATCTCCCCGTAGCGCGTTCAAAAAATTCAAAGATAGCTACCTTCAACGTGCTGACATAAAAACATGTTTTTCGGCTCTAAAAAAAAAAAAAAAAAAACTCAATCAAATTAAGTGAAAATTTTTTCAGTTCAACACGGATACGTACAATATAACCTTTTTTCGATATTTTCATTTTTTAATGTATTTTTTTTTTTTACACAGTGGTCACCACTTATCAAGGCCTGGAAGCTACTTAGGGATAAGGGTTATTGCAAGTACATTACGTTAGTGTGGAGATTTGATGAAGTGTTTACTTAAGGGGCCGGTTCATTAGGAATTTGTTAACGTTGCACTTGAACACATCCAAGTTGTAGTCAGGTGGGAAGCAGGCGGACGGAACAGAGTTCCACAGGCGTGCAGTTCTAAGAAAGAAGCTTTGTTCATGGAATCTACGTTTTGATTTAGGCACAGTGGATTCAGCTAGACAGGTGTTTTTTGTGGAAGATTGGCGAGGGGGGGACCAGAGATTGGAGTTCAGACGATCATCTGCCATGGATATAACGATAAAACAAGGATAGGCTCGCAATGTGGTAAAAGGATCCCACCATCTTTCCAGCGACCTTGGCAACAGACTTGATGTACGTGTTCCATTTCAGATCAGGAGTAAAGGTCAAACCCAGAAGCTTGTCAAAACATGGGGCCTCTCCCAGACGAGAGCCATCCATCCCAATTGATGCCAGATGGGGATCAGAGCGTTGATGATGTAAGGATAGGAGTTTGGTTTTAGATGCATTAAAGGTAACCAGCCATGTCTTCCCCCACTGAACCACGCGCTCGAGATCAGAGGAGAGAGAACTTTGTCATTTACAGCCTTTGATGTGTTGCCGTAGATGGTCGTGTCATCAGCATAGATGTCAACGAATGATTTAAGTATGTGTTTAGGGAGGTCATTGATGTAGATCAGGAAGAGAGTCGTGATTAAAATGTACAAGTTCCAAATTAATAATTGTCAAATTCACTAAAAGTAAAAATTTATCATTTAAACACGGTAGTTCGTATTGAATTCATTGGGCTACTATTCTCATCTTGAGTGTGATTTGCACGTTTTGGTCGATAAAACCTCCGACCTTCTTCATGTGTATCTTGTCGAACTCGGGAATGTTTCTGTTGAACTAGGGAATTTGGACACATTTTCGAGCGGAACCCTTTATTTACTTCAAGGAGGTAGCATGCTCTTGTTCTGTCAGCCATGACTGGATAAAGCTCCTAAGTAATTCGCAATTTTATTTTTCTGTCGCTCACACAAGGATCTGCGGTGCAATGGTTATAGTACTTGGGAGGAGTCGCTTTTTTTGTTGATATTTTCAAAAGTCATCGCCTCTTTTCGATTGTCTAGCCTTAATTTAAACCTACATCACTTCCAGTTTTGCAATGGACACAACAACTAACACGTCACGTTTCTCTTTTTTCACTTTCTTTTTCTACTTTGTGGTACAGGTTCAAGCCTGTCTGCCTGCCCGACTTTTTTTTTGCACTTGCAATTTTCTTTCTTTTTTTTTTTTGCTCAACCAACATCCTTATACACACCTCCACTTTCTTTTCCGTCTTTGGATCACGGGTTCGATCTGCCTGCCTATTACACCTAAAATGCTAGGCATCCAGGCTAGTATATATATATATATATATATATATAAAATAAAAATTACAATTAAATTTACCAAAATGATCCAAGATGGTAAAATTAAAGTATATTATAAATATTAAAGAATTAATATTTATAAAATAATCTCAGCCAGATGTAAAAGCTCGATAAAACCAAATAGGAGATAGAGCTTATAATAAAAGCAAACAGTTAATAAAACATGTTAAAAAACACTTTGAAAAAGAGTTAAAAACATATTTTATCTGAAAAGGAAACACTAGATAAGTGGATAGTCCTTAATCTGCGGAGTTTCGAAGAAATACTTTCCTTCTCATCAGAGGGTAGGAATTAGCAAGGAAGAGAAGGAAAGTATTAAGGACTATCTATGCATAAGAGCTAAATTTACCGACTTTAATTCAACTGAAATATATATATATATATAATATTATTGGAATTTTTTCCTTTTTTCCTTGTACACATTTTTGTGAATTATTCCATGGATTTCTGCCTTTGGATTATTATAAACCATCTTCTTCCAATTACGGGATTTCCTTGGATTTTACTTGTGCAAATGGAAATTCAATTAACTTTCTTGAAGTTATATATTTGGATTTTACCGTCACTGGATTTTTTATCTTCCACCAGACTATCCATTCACGTGTAATCACCTTTTTCTTCACCATATTCCCTCTGCTTCACTTTTTTTGTTTTCAAGTAAGATCTTTGACTTACTTGTTATTTCATCAAATACTTCTGCATGCAAAATCCGATCCTGCATTTTGCTAATTCTTACCCTCTGATGAGAAGGAAAGTATTTCTTTGAAACTCCGCGGATTAAGGACTATATATATTTTATAACTAACTATATATAGTTAGTTATAAAATATATATGGCGATTAAGCTACACTGAATATTCCGCGTTTCATCCACTCTAGGACTCTTCAGGCTTGGATTCTTCAGGCATAAGCCTGAAGAATCCTAGAGTGGATGAAACGCGGAATATTCAGTGTAGCTTAATCGCCATATATATTTTATAACTTACTAACTAGCTCTACCTACGTATTGAGCACTTTTGAAGTAAATACTTAAAGTTTACGCATATATATATATATATATATATATATATATATATATGGTGACTGCAGTTTGTAATCCAAGCACAGGATAAAAAGGAAATGAGTGTATCTCCTTGCAAGATTATCACAACATCTGAATATGAAATGTTTTCTCCATAAATGGTTGCTACGGAAACCGTTAATCTGCATCCCATTTTCTTTTTGTTTCAGAATGCCCAGGAAGACATAAAGATGGCGCACTCTGAATATCTGTCGACGATGCGTCAACCCGAAAATTTAATCAAACTGAAGCCCCTCAATGAAGTGAATAATCCGATCATAAGAAAACGACAACGCAAGTAAGTTCCCATCGTTCAGAGTTTTTTTTTTTTTTGAATATCTACACAAATAACAGAATGTCAAAAAATACTTGATTAAGTATACTCTGCTAAGCAATGTCAGTACACAAGTCCTACTAGTCTTATATAAAAATACTAGTCCGAGTGACTGTCATTAAATTGTTATGGACTTCCATTTCTTTTTTTTGTTTATAAAAACTTTTGATTATAGCTGAGGGAACTAAAATTATATATATATATATATATATATATATATATATATATATATATGTATATATATATATTTTAAAGTTTTGATACTGATTTATAATATATATATGTATATATTTTAAAGTTTTGATACTGATTCGAGCTGATGCACCCAAATCATATATGGATATATTTTTTTATTTTTGATATCAAAACTTTATAATATATAAAAATCGATAAAAAAATTAACTATAATAGTTGTAATAAACTCACAAGATGAAAGGTAGATTTCAACTCGTTTTATTAGTCATTGTAATGGCGTTTTCACATGCGTAGTGAAACCCGGATGTTAGTTGGTTTCTTAGTTCAAGGGACACTACTCTGTCTGCACATGTTACATACATTACATCCCTCCACCCATAGTTCCGAATTACTTGTTTATGTGACATAGTCTTTCAAGTGCTTCGGTTTATTTTTTGTTCTTTCACTACATCTAATGGTTTCTCTTACTGGGGCCTCCTGCTGTGTATTCCCCACTCCATTTGTTGTTTCCTGGTCCGGACTGAAACTACCTGGACTACTGGTGCCTGAGGTCAGTGGGATCACCCAGTCTGTATCCAAATTTTGATTTCCATTTTGTGGACTTGTTCTTCCTATTTCCGAAGCTCTATCTGCGTCCAGCTCCATCTGTTCTTTTACATGGTCCACATGTCTCCTTACCACTGTCCCCGACTCCAGTTTAATTTCATATGACACTGGACCTGTCCGTCTCTTGACCACTCCCTTTTTCCATCTTGGTCCTGTATAGAAATTTTTGGCCCAGACTAATTCACCTTCTCTAAATTCTCGTATGCTCCGAGAGTTGTCATGATATTTCTTTTGAATTTCCTGGTGTTTTCTCATACGCTCCCTCACTGTAGTTTTCTGCGGAATGATCCAATCCAAAACTGTCTTTATTTTCCGGTTCATTAATAATTCTGCTGGTGATATGCCAGTGACCGTTTGTGGTGTGGAGTTATATGACAACAAGAAACGGCTCAGTTTTGAACTTAGGGAGCCTTTCTCATGACTCATTTTTTTCATTCCTTCCTTGAAAATCCGCACATATCTTTCAGCCAATCCATTTGAAGAGGGGTGTTTTGGTGCTGTTGTGATATGTTGGATTCCTTGTCTTGACATAAATGCTTGGAATTCTTCACCTACAAAAACGGCTGCATTATCCGTTACAATTTTTTGGGGCAACCCGTGAGTTGCAAAACATCTTTGTAGGTGTTCCAGGGTGGTGTTTGTGGTGGATGAGTTTGACATGTAGACGTCTAACCATTTGCTGAAAGCATCCACTATTACCAGAAACATGTGACTTTTTAGTGTGCAGACAGAGTAGTGTCCCTTGAACTAAGAAACCAACTAACATCCGGGTTTCACTACGCATGTGAAAAAACGCCATTACAGTAGTATCATCGTGTAAACAACGCCTAATAAAACGAGTTTTAAATCTACCTTTTCATCTTGTGAGTTTATTACAAATTGGCGACGAGGATTCGAATAAAAAACGAATTATGGCTACTTTCGGTCGTTTGGAATCGTTTGATAGTACAAGTGAACAATGGGATCAATATATCGAACGTCTGGAGAACTTTTTCGAAGCAAACGAGATACCCGAAGATACAGCTCACGTGAAAAAGAGGAGAGCGATTCTTTTATCGGTTTGTGGGAGCAAGGTATATAAACAAATATCAAGTTTATTAGCTCCGAAAGATAAAGAATTTGACGAACTGGTCAAATTCATGCAAAATTATTTCAGCCCAAAGCTGTCTGTGATCGTTCACAGAACAAAGTTTTATACGAGAAACCGCCAACGAGGCGAGTTGATCACAGATTATGTGGCAGAATTAAGAAGCATGTGTGAAGATTGTCGTTTTGGAACGTTTTTGGACGAAATGCTACGGGATAAACTCGTAGTAGGAGTAAACGATGACAACATTCAGAGGAGACTACGGGCAGAGAAAGACACAATAACTTTTAACGAAGCTTTCAAAATAGCGGTCAACATAGAATCTGCCTCCAAACATTTACGAGATATTCAAACAAAAAAAATAGAAGTAAACAAAATTTTCACACCACCACGGAAGCAAACCGAAAAAATAAAATATGAGACCAGATCAAATGAAAGGTCAGAAGAAGAGTGTACTCGTTGTGGAGCAACACACGAAACAAGTAAGTGTCCTTTTAGATATGCCATGTGTCACTACTGTAAAAGACAAGGGCACATAGCAGAGAAATGTTTTAAATTAAACATGAAAAAGAAACCCCCCAATAGGTTAGAAAAGAAAAAAAATTCAGTGAGGCAAATAGAAGTGGAAGCCACAGACTCGGATAATTCCGAGGAAGTTTATACCATAAATAGGATGAGAGTGCCACTGGAAAAAGTAGACCCCTATTGTGTAGACATCAACATTTGTGACAAGAGGGTTTCTATGGAGATAGATACAGGAGCATCTGTAACGATAATGGGACTAAAAACGTGGGAAAAAATAAACAACAAAAAGTTGCTGGAGCCCACAAAAGTGCGTCTTAGGTCTTATACGGGAAATTGCATCCAGGTGATTGGACAAACAAAAGTTCCAGTGCAGTTGGACAGTCGTCGGGTGGAATTACCTTTAATTGTAGTAGCGGGGGATTCCCCCACACTCCTGGGAAGAAACTGGCTGCAACATGTGAGGGTGCCATGAAAGGTAGATTTAAACTCGTTTTATTAGTCGTTGTTTACACGATGATACTACTGTAATGGCGTTTTCACATGCGTAGTGAAACCCGGATGTTAGTTGGTTTCTTAGTCCAAGGGACACTACTCTGTCTGCACATGTTACATACATTACAATAGTATATGCGAATTCTGCAAGAATATGTATGTATATATATGTATATATATGTATGTATATATGTATGTATGTATATATATATATATATATATATATGTATGTATATATATATATGTATGTATATATATGTATGTATGTATATATATGTATGTATATATATATATGTATGTATATATATATGTATGTAAATATATATATGTATGTATATATATATATCTATGTATATATATATATGTATGTATATATATATATATATATATATATATATATGTATGTATTTATATGTATGTATATATATGTATATATATATATGTATATATATATATGTATATATATATGTATGTATATATGTATGTATATATGTATGTATATATATATATGTATATATATATATGTATATATATATGTATGTATATATGTATGTATATATGTATGTATATATATGTATGTATATATATGTATGTATATATATGTATGTATATATATATATGTATGTATATATGTATGTATGTATATATATATGTATGTATGTATATGTATGTATGTATATATATATGTATGTATATATATATGTATGTATATATATATGTATGTATATATATATGTATGTATATATATATGTATGTATATATATATATGTATGTATATATATATATGTATGTATATATATATATGTATATATATATATATGTATATATATATATATGTATGTATATATATATATATGTATGTATATATATATGTATATATATATATATTTTTTGTCAGGTCATGTCATATGCTACTGGTACCCTGTAACTCAGTACTACCTGCCTCATGGTTGGGTCACCGGCGACTAAGCTGGTTCCCCCACTAGACTTGTTTGGTGAGGAGGGCGGCTAGTCTCCCTGAAGGATTAAAAACCAGACCTTCCAAAGGGCGAATGAACTCTTTTTCTGGGTCAACGGCCAACTAGCACCGTGTATATTTGTGTGTGTGTATATGTGTATTGGGGTGGAGAGGGCTCCCGTAAGCCGTGGTGAAGGCAACCTTTCTAGGAGAAGCAAATCTCTGATTTAAAAAACCATAAAGCGTTTTCCTGCTTTCCGGCTGACTACAATATGGTTGTCTTCAAGTCTAACGTAAATAAGTTCTTGATGAGCCGTTCCATATAAGTTATCAACTTTACCAAATTTTCATTACTAATGATTACTATAATGTCCAATTTCTACTGTACACTCTTTAACCCTTATCCTTGAGTGGCCTCTTGGCCTTGATAATGTGGTGATGCCTATGTAAAAAAAAAAAAAAAAAGACCAGTACCCGCATTAAGCTGGTCTGCAGTTTAATTTGTTGCTGGCTATCTTGCTCTTGCTTGTTGCTGGATCTCAAACTTTTGAACCGAGAGAGAGACTTGGCTGTCGTACAAAGCTAAGACTCCGTAATATCATCTTTGTATAGATACTCCCTCAGGCATATGTATATATATATATATATATATATATATACATATATATACATACACACATATATATATATGATGATTGCAACGTCTTGTCAGACGAGTGCCACTCCCTCAGACATTTAAAATCCATGAGCCCAAATATATACATACATATATATATACATACATATATATATATATATATATATACATACATATATATATATATACTTACATATATATATACATACATATATATACATACTTACATATATATATACATACATATATATACATACATATATATATATATATATATATATATATGTATGTATATATATGTATGTATATATATGTATGTATATATATATGTAAGTATGTATATATATGTATGTATATATATATATATGTATGTATATATATATATATGTATGTATATATATATATATATGTATGTATATATATATGTATGTATATATATATGTATGTACAGTGATGATCATATTTATTGGCACGGTAAAATAAAAGTTAAATTTTGTCTAATAAATTCTAAAAAAGGGATTAAATTAAAGAAAATAACAAAGTATATTATGTATTTTTAACTGGCCTTTCCGATGCAGCAATCGGATTTTAGAAAAAATAAATAACAAAGGAACAACAAACATAATTGCAAAAAACCGTTGTTCAAAATTATTGGCACGGCTTTGTTTTTCTTTTAGTATCAGTATAATATCAATCAATTTCCGGTTTACGTGCTTTCTGAACTTTTTTATAGCCATATTATGCTTGTTTAACGCTAATTCAGTGAATAATTTTTTTCAGATAATTTTTAGATAGCGATTTATTTAAACTATTATAAGTGACTAAATTATAATTTTCAATCGCCATGGTTAAAACTAAGGAACACAGCGAAGACGTCAGGAAGCTTGTTGTAGCATGCCATACCAATGGGGAGGGCTATGATAAGATTTCAAAGAAGCTAAAC
>NC_136527.1:18953456-18960956 GCF_053919585.1 Euprymna scolopes | reverse complement strand
GAACGTGAAATGAACACGCATTTCTTCCTATACACTAGACTGCTACATATCCTTCTCTCATAGACCTCCTCCTTCCTTTACCCGAACCCTCTGGACTTTATTTATTCATACATCAGGAACAGCACCAACATGACCTTTCACAACACCAAAGTCAGCCTGATCGCTGCCATCTGCCGAGTATTTGCTTCGTGTTCCCTCTATCCAGGCAGTGATTGAGGCTAAAGACGGCTACATTGAATAGATGTCAGCTCTACTACATAATCAAGTTACCCGCATTGATTTTTTTAATAAAAGTTTTAAAATAAAGCTGTAGTGTTGTTTTCTTTATGGCGACCATCCCGTATTGTCACCGGGACAAGTGCTGGACGCGGATGTTATGTTTCCCACCCTTGTACTGAAACAGAGTGTTATCATTTTCGTTTCTTCTCTACGCGTTCCTTCCCGATGACCTAGTGCTTGTTCTATTCTCCATCAATGTCAGCATCCCATTCTCGACCTCAATCGAGCACATGATTGAAACACTAATAAATAAATAAATAAATAAAAATACTTCCCTTCCACCTGTGGACTTCATGTCCTACTTTTTAACTCAATGAATTAAACTCGGAAAATTATGGGGTTTTTTTTTGTGTGTCACCCTGTCTGTCTGCCTGGTGAGTTGGGGGTGATGTTAAACACGTGTGGGTGGTCGGTTGTGGAAGCAACCGAAGGGATAGGGGTGGTGTCGATGGACATGTGCTATTTTGGTTCCTGTACGATGACAAAAAATATTAAAATAACTTTTTTTTTAATTATCGTTACTGATTTTTATTGCCAACCGTGGACACCTTTTACGACCCATTAAGCTGACTCGGTTATTAGGTTATTACGCATTGGGCCAGGTACCTCACTCTTGACCTATGTAAGGAGAAGAGAACCGCACAATTATCTATATTTAAAAATCGAATGCCGATTGGAGTGAACTTAAAAGTATCAAATAATCCTTATACGCTGTCAAATTTACTTTAGGTATGAAAACCAAAAGGAGGAGAGAAATATTTGGAATCAAGTCTCCCCTTGCTGTTATTTCAGATCATTTGAAACCATAGCAGCAAGTTTTAGTCTCCCCTCCATCAAGGCGAAAGGTTTTGAGGATAAAAATTATATTTAAAAAATAATATATATATATATATATATATATATATATATATAGCTTCTTTATTTAATCCCATAAATTAATATACAAAAGTATTATTTTATGCGTGAACTTTAAGTATTTGCTTCAACAGTGCTCAATACATAGACAGAGTAAGGTAGTAAGTTATGAAAATATATAACTTACCCCCTCTCTTTCTCTCTCTCTCTCTCTCTCTCTCTCTCTCTCTCTCTATATATATATATATATATATATATATATATATATATATATATATATATATATACATTTTCACCTTTTAATAGCTAAAGTTTTAAAATGTTTAGACCTTAAATAAGCAGAGGAGTTTGGTAGAGTTTCTAAAGGTCAAATCGTTGAACTTTCTAAATCATATTTAAAAGATAATATATATATATATATATATATATATATATATATATATATATATATATATATATACTTAATTTGATCACATAAATTAATATACGAAAGTATTATTTTATGCGTAAACTTTAAGTATTTACTTCAACAGTGCTCAATACATAGGTAGAGAAAGGTAGTAAGTTATAAAATATATATGGCACCTTTTACGACCCATTGAATAGATGTCAGTTCTACTACATAATCAAGTTACCTGAATTGATATTTTCAATAAAAGTTTTAAAATAAAGCTGTAGTGTCGATTTCTTTTGGGGGGGGACAACTTTATCGTTCCACCCTCGATACAAATAAAAAAATGTTTTAAAATCACATTCGATTTCTTCATCATCAACGCTCTAATCCCCATCTGGCATCAATCGAAATTAATAGCTCTCGTTTTGGGGAAGCTCCATGTTTTGACAAACTTCTAGGTCACATATTAAAAATCTGAGTTCGACCTTTACTCCTGATCTGAAATGGAACACGTACATCAAATCTGTTGCCAAGGCTGCTGGGAAAATGGTGGCATCCTTTACCGCTCCAGTAGATATTTCACTGCTGATGTAATTCTCTACTTATATAAAAGCCAAGTACGTCCAAGGATGCAGTATTGTTGCCACATCTGGGCAGGAGCAGCTAAAAAGACTGTATCCAAAGTTCAAAATTGATTTCGTAGCCTCTTTCCTACAACCTCTTTCTCACAGAAGAGACGTTGTGAGCTTGAGTGTGCTTTATGGTTTTTTTCATGGCAAGTGCTCGTCTGAGCTCCAAACTATGGTCCCCTTGGCTTGACTTTCATGAAAAACACTCGTCTAGCTGAAACCACTATCAATAATTTTCCCCACTCTTTATCTGTGCCTAAACCTAAACGTAGATTCCATGAACAAAGCTTCTTTCTTAGAACTGCACGCCTGTGGAACTCTGTTCTGTTTCCCTGCTTTCCAGCTGACTACAATATGGTCGTCTTCAAGTCCACTGTAAACAAGTTCTTGATGAACCGGTCCCCTTAATTAATTTCCACTATTAATAATGGCTACAACATGTTTCCCTTGACCACTGTACACTCATTAATCCTTTATTCTCGAGTGGCCTCTGGGCCTTGATAAGTGGTGACTACTTTGTGAAAAAAAAAAAAAAATTTGAAATGTCCGAAAAAAATATAAATAAAATAAGAAAACAAATAGCCTGATAACTTACCATGATAATACGAGGGCGGGGAAGTGAGAATGGTTGAAATTAAACGTTGAAAAAAAGCAGGTGGTTAAACGAACGTCAATGTGTGGTTTTCTACGTCAAACATCACGCCATAGAGAAATAAAATCACAGCGCGAATTTTGTAACATAAATGCACATACACACACACACACACACACACACATTTTTGCTTTTAGATATTTTCGTTTTTTTTGTTTTTTTTTTAGCCGAGGATGATGAAAAGATGTTAATAAATTTGAGGCTGAGGCAGAAAAAAAAATGTAGCACTAAGCGGGTAGAGAAGTGAGAATGGTTGAAATTAAACGTTTAAAAAAGCAGGTGGTTTTACAGGTATTTGAACTGAGTCAAGTGTGAAATGGAGCCTGCTGAATGTCGTTCTTAAGGTGGCTTAGTTCATAATACACTGTTGTCGACATTGCACTGTAGAGAACCTAGTATTGATTTTACAAATTTATTTTTATATCGAACTAGCAGGGGTGCCTGGCGTTGTCCGGGTATTTGTAGGTGTAAAAGACAAAAAAAAAAATTTTGGTAGAGAGGCTGAGGCAGAAAAAAATGTGTGACACGATACTGCGACACTAAGCGGGCAGAGAAGTGAGAATGGTTGAAATTAGACGTTTAAAAAAAGCAGGTGGTTAAACAAACATCAACGTGTGGTTTTCTACGTCAAACATCACGCCATAGTAGTAGAGAAATGAAATCACAGCGCGAATTTTGTAACATAAATGCTTTTGCCTTTTATATAGACTAGCGGGGGTACAAATACACACACACACACACACACACAAACACGCATTTTCGCTTTTAGATAGATTAAGCAGATAAACAATATAAAATTTTCGGGGTTTTTTTCTTTTTTTTAGCCACTGTACACTCATTAATCCTTTATTCTCGAGTGGCTTCTGGGCCTTGATAAGTGGTGACTCCTTTGTGAAAAAAAAAAGTTTCAAGAATGGTTGAAATTAGACGTTTAAAAAAAGCAGGTGGTTAAACGAACGTCAACGTGTGGTTTTCTACGTCAAACATCACGCCATAGTAGTAGAGAAATGAAATCACAGCGCGAATTTTGTAACATAAAAGCTTTTTTAGCCACTGTACACTCATTAATCCTTTATTCTCTAGTGGCTTCTGGGCCTTGATAAGTGGTGACTCCTTTGTGAAAAAAAAAAAAGTTTCAAATGTCCGAAGAAAATATAAATAAAATAAGAAAACAATTATTTTTGTTATACCCTATATCTACTTACCCGGGCGTAAAAGAAAAAAAAATTTTGGTAGAAAGGTAGGCTCGAACCTGAAACCTTGAGGCGAATTTTGTAGCATAAATGCTTTTGCCGGGGGGGCACAAATGCACACGCACACACGCACAAACACACACACACACACACACATTTTCCATTTTAGATAGATTAAGCAGATAAACGAAATAAAATTTTTTTTTTTTTTTCTTTTTTTAGCCACTGTACTCTCATTAATCCTTTATTCTCGAGTGGCTTCTGGGCCTTGATAAGTGGTGACTCCTTTGTGAAAAAAAAAAAGTTTCAAATGTCCGAAAAAAAATATAAATAAAATAAGAAAACAATTATTTTTGTTATATTAAATCTACTTACCCGGGTGTGAAAAAAAATGTTGGTAGGGAGGTAGGCTCGAACCTGAAACCTTGAGGCGAATTTTGTCGCATAAATGCTTTTGCCGGGGGGGGGCACAAATGCACACGCACACACGCACAAACACACACACACACACACACACACACACACACATTTTCCATTTTAGATAGATTAAGCAGATAAACAAAATAAAATTTTTTTTTTTTTTTCTTTTTTTAGCCACTGTACTCTCATTAATCCTTTATTCTCGAGTGGCTTCTGGGCCTTGATAAGTGGTGACTCCTTTGTGAAAAAAAAAAAGTTTCAAATGTCCGAAAAAAAATATAAATAAAATAAGAAAACAATTATTTTTGTTATATTAAATCTACTTACCCGGGTGTAAAAAAAAATGTTGGTAGGGAGGTAGGCTCGAACCTGAAACCTTGAGGCGAATTTTGTAGCATAAATGCTTTTGCCGGGGGTACAAATGCACACGCACACACGCACAAACACACACACACACACACACACACACACACATTTTCCATTTTAGATAGATTAAGCAGATAAACAAAATAAAATTTTTGTTTTTTTTTCTTTTTTTAGCCACTGTACTCTCATTAATCCTTTATTCTCGAGTGGCTTCTGGGCCTTGAGGCAAATTTTGTAACGTAGAAAACCACATTTTGACGTAGAAAACCACACGTTGTAACATAAATGCTTTTGCCGGGGGTACAAATGCACACACACACACACACACACACACACATTTTCCCTTTTAGATAGATTAAGCAGATAAACAAAATAAAATTTTCGTTTTTTTTCTTTTTTTTAGCCGAGGATGATGAAAAGATGTTAATAAATTTGACCATACGTGCTTTAAGTCTCAACGATAACAACGCGGACCTCCTGCAAGTATTTCGTAAATCAGCATGGGATCGTAAGTATTTATTGCAATTGTGAAAAATTTAACAGATTTTTTTTAAAAACGGTTTTACTTAATAGAATTTTACTTCAAATCGTATCTCCTATAATTGTGTACCAATTGTGGCGTAGTCCCTGATCTTGGTCGGATTATTTTGCGTACTGCCAAGAACCACACCCACAACTAATATAAATTATCTGATGTAGCAAAGGAAGAAACTGTTGAACAATTTTTACACTGTGAGAAACTTCTGCAGTTTAAATCCCATTTTTCTGTGAGTTTTGCTTGGCAATGCCCGGTGGACAACAAAAACCGCAACAGAACAGAAGTTTAAAAAAAAAATTAAAAATTTTCATAATAAAAGTCTCAACGATAACAACGCGGACCTCCTGCAAGTATTTCGTTAATCAGCATGGGATCGTTAGTATTTATTTATTGCAATTGTAAAAAATTTAACGGATTTTTTAAAAACGGTTTTACTTAATAGAATTTTACTTCAAATCGTATCTCCTATAATTGTGTACCAATTGTTTTTTCTTTTTCGTAATAAAAGTTTTCTTTCTTCGATTTAGAGAACAAATAGTTTTTTCTATTTTTTTTTTTTTGTATTTTTTTTTTCTTTGAATTAATTGACCACCTACAATTACCATCATGAGGTATAAGAAATATATGGAATAACATTATTTATTTTTTTGCGTATACATATTTTTTTCCATATGCATATTATATGTGGATGACTGTTATATATATATATATATATATATATATATATATATATATATATATATATATATATATTAATTAACTGATGACTCTGCTACCAAAATGTTCTATTTAATAATTAGTAAATTTACCAATTCTAATTTATATGATGGACTCTCCGTCGATTTTCGACGTATGAGACTCTGACAATTGACCTGAAGGTCTAGAACTCAGCGTGTCGACATTCACTTAGACGTATGTGGCACTTTAGTCCTGCTAGAGACTTGCAATGGCGACCGCAGTGGTGACAGACATATAAATGCGAGAATTTAGCTCCACATTGCTCAGTATTATTTTTTGACTTGACTCTCGCTTCTTTTAGTTTTTCGATGCAAAACGCCGAGAACGCCTTGATTTTTCTGTCACACATTTCTATCCACTTCCTTCTGTCTTTTGCAGTTAGCTCAATGTTGTTATATTCAATATTTAGAACCTGCAAGTTAGACTTTATTTTGTCTTTGTAACGCAACCATGGTCGTCCCACGTTTCGACGGCCTCTGTCTAATTGGCCATACAGGAGTTGCTTCGGTATCCTATATCTAATTTATATATATATATTATATAACTACTTCATTTACTCACATAAAATTAATATACGAAAGTATAGATTTATGCGTGAACTTTAAGTATTTACTTCAAAAGTGCTCAATATGTAGGTAGAGCTAGTTAGTAATTTATAAAATATATATGGCAATTAAGCTACACTGAATATTCGGCGTTTCATCCACTGTGAATATTCAGTGTAGCTTAATCGCCATATATATTTTATAAATTACTATATATATATATATATATATATATATATATATATATATATATATATTATTTTTAAAATGTAATTATATATATTTTAATCTATGTAAATAAAGATTTGTACAAGAAATTGCAGAAGTAATATTTAAAACATGACTTATTAGTATTTTTAAGCTACATTTGTAAATACATTTTTTTGTTTGTTTTATGCTATAGACCTTTACATTTCTAAAAGCCTACGTTTTTATATATACCGCTGCAAAAGCTACAGTATTATTTTATTCTTTAATAAGTTTTTCGTGTGGTATTTTAGTATATGAGATACTAAAATTACGTAAGTTTCTATGGATTTTGCTTTTTTCGAGTATTTCTTTTACTGGATATGAATTGTTTATTTGCTAACGGCAAAAGTGATCTGGGCTATTGGCTTTGTTGATCCATCTTCAAGTTTATGGAGAAGAACTGCTCCTACTCCATAGTCACTTGCATCTGATGCAACAATCAATTCTTTTTGTGGATCAAAATGTGCTAGAGCTAAATCTGAGAGCAGGCATTTCTTAATATCTTCAAACGTATTTTGGCATTCTTTTGACCAAAACCACTTTTTTAAGAAATCATTCAATAGTGCTCTCAATTTATGCATGTTTGGAATATAAATAGCGTAATATTGAGCCAAACCCAAAAAAGATTGTAACTGGGCAACA
>NC_136527.1:18935956-18948456 GCF_053919585.1 Euprymna scolopes | reverse complement strand
GGCATAAGTTGCAGGAATACTATGTAGGGAGTTGAGCAGCAGGATGTCTGTTCACATTACACTTGAACTTCTGCATGTCAGTACAGTTGATGAAGCAGATACCCGGAAGGGAATTCCAAAGTCTAGCAGTTCTGGGGTAGAAAGCTTTCTTACATCTAGAGATCTTTACTTTGTAAGGGTGGGATTTTGCTGTTTGTTGAGTTTGTCGAGGGAAATTACGTCGAAGGGGTTCAAGGGCTTGTAGTTCGTCAGAGCATCCACCTTTAAAATACTTGTAGAACAAGCAGAGGGATTCAACATTTCATCGATGGGACAGAGGCTGAAGCTTAGATGACAGTTCAGGACCTATCAGGTTAGCGACTCTCTTTTGGACCTAGTCTAGGAGCGAGACACTAGTAGCAGATGCACCAGCCCAAATGTGACAACAATACTCCATACATGGGCAAATGGTAGCCTTGCAGAGGTACAGGATACTTTCAGACGTAAGTAACTTTCTAGCATGGTAGAGAGAGCCCACCTTCTTCGTAGAAGACATGGTAATGTTCTCGATGTATCTGTTCCAACTTATGTTCCCTGTGAACTAGCAGACACATTAAAGCCTAGTCATTTTTTTTTTTTACAAGGTGGTCACCACTTATCAAGGCCCGGAAGCCACTACACCATGGGTCTTTTTTTCTCCTTTTTGTATAACTTAATATGCTTAACGCTAGATAAATTAAATCACATTTATTGGCAGGAAAACTTGTAACAAGCCATACAAAAGGTCAGCAGATGTGTACACGTATTGAATGCATAGAAACATAAAACACCTATTTTTACACTATGAAAATCAAATCAGAAATAACTCTCATAGCTTAAAGCGGGAAATAACCCAAACAGCTGAAATATATATGTTGTATTGTCGTATCATAAAATGGACGTTTGTAGTATATTGGTTGAAATTGGAATGGAGATGATATATTAAAACGTGTCTATTTATAAAAGATTGTGTGTTTGATTATCTTATAAGAGTTTATGTCGTGTGTGTGTGTGATCGTCTAGTGGTCTTTCTATTACATATGTTCATATGCTGTTAAGTGTGAATATGTGTGTGACATGTCATTTGAACATACCTTCTTCCATTTTGTTGGTCCATCTGGAAATTCTCGTCTGGGAGGGAGACTTGATACCTGTTTTTGGGGACAAAGATTTATTTCACGCCAAGACAAGAAATTGGTTCTATAGTTTATTTCACTTTCCCAGATGTCTTACAGAAGGTGGAAAGTGAATTTGGCCTGTGTTGTTTTTTTCTTCTAGGTCTTATTTCTACCACGTCAGCGTTCGTTCCCCTCCCCCAGCGAAGGGGAGGAGACAACAGCAAAGCTGTCCGCTCTCGTCCAAGTCGCAATCAAATCTCCTCGATTCAGCTAACCTGATCACATGACTCACACGCAATCCAATCAGTTGATCTTGACTTCCAGTCAACATGTCTACACTATAACTCTCTCTCTCTCTCTCTCTCTCTCTCTCTCTCTCTCTCTCTCTCTCTCTGTATCCATTCGCTAACATATACACTTATATCTGTTTTTAAAGGAAACTGATGTCGTGTCAGTAATAATTGATTAAACATATCAACTGTAAATAATAGTTCTAAATAAAAAAAAATTTCTTTTACAACAAACAATTGTAAGAGGACGTCAACACCTTCCGTGAAAAAAAAAAAAACTGTAAAAATCGAACGTCGTTATCTCCCCTGGACGGGGTATTTAATTGCTTCCCCACGAGAGCAAATTAGGCATGAGACCGTTTTTTAATGTGAAGGGGGGGGGGAAGGGGACCAACTCCCAAGAGGTGGGAAATGGGAGCTGGCAGTGAGAGCCTATTTACTATGCCTCCCCACGGGACAGAGTTAGACACCAGGGTCGTTTTTTAACGTGGAGAAAAGGTACAAAAATAAAAATTGTCTCAGTCGTGAAGGACTGATCCTCCACCGAAAGAGAACAAGAAATGGAAGTGCAGCATCTGAAGAACAGATACTGCACTTTGAGATATTAAATCTTTTATTCATGTTAAAAAATACAGTCAAAATCAACGATGAACAAAAAATTTAGGCACATGGCCAACTCAAAAGGGGGGATTGTGGGGGTCGTTGGTCATCCTTGTCACTCCAGAACTAAACAAAGTCAAAAGTTTCTCCCAGCTAGTATCTTCTTTCACCATAATACCGCATTCACCCTTTCATATTGGGGGACATCCTACTTAACTCCCAATTTTTAAAACATTAAAGGGCAAGTAGTTTAGCTGGCAGTGAGAGCCTCTCTTGATATATAGGGTTGCCCCTACATGGACCAGGAGCTCATTGCCACAAGGACAATGGTCTCTGATTGCAGCATCTGCCAGAACAGATACTATGCAAAAGTGATTTGATCCCACCAAAAGGCCGGGTAAAAGAGATGGCAGCGTGATCGTTTATGAATTTGATATTCCCATGAAACTTTCTCCTTCAGAGGAGGCTGGTTCAACTTGTCTAAGAGGAGTGTCACTATGGTATATCAGAATTGAGAAAAGACATTTGTTGGAAATGGATGTTTGAGTTAAACACTAGAATAGCAGCGATCTTGTGTAAACTAAACTTTTTCTTTTTTTTTTTTGAAATGGATGTTTGAATGTTAATTAAACTTAACGATAGCAGCCATCTTGCGCAAACTGAACTTTGCATTGTAAGATGCTGCCGATTTTTTTTTTTAATTTATTTTGTTTAGAAAAAATGCAACTTATGCAATGAAGAAATTAGTACGGAAGAAGCATAATAGATGGCGCTTTTGTCAGAATTAATTTTTTTTTATCCAAACTTTGTGAATTTTTTGAGAATTTTAGAAAAAATTTTTTTACCTGGTTTCATATTCAGAAATATGAATAAACTTAACGATAGCAGCCATCTTTGCATTGTAAGATGCTGCCGATTTTTTTTTTATTTTGTTTAGAAAAAGTGCAACTTACGCAATGAAGCAATACGTTAGTACGAAAGAAGCATAATAGATGGCGCTTTTGTCAGAATTAATTTTTTTAATCCAAACTTTGAGTTGCCTTTCTTTGTATTTGCGTTGCTCTCCAAATAATTGTGAATTATTTTTTGAGAATTTTAGTTTTAGAAAAACATTTTTTACCTAGCTTCATATTCAGAAATATATATATATATTTTTTTTTGCATGGCGGTCACCACTTATCAAGGCCCGGAAGCCACTCAGGGATAAGGGTTATTGCAAGTACAGTACGTTAGTGTGGAGATTTAATGAAGTGTTTACTTAAGAGGGCGGTTCATTAGGAATTTGTTATGAATAAACTGTCCCCCCCCTCCCGCTCACCACATTTTTGTAAAAAAAAAAAGAAAGAGAGAAATTGTACTTATGTAGTCGATTTTTTTTTTATGTATTTATTTTATTTAATCAAGATATTAAAAAATGAAAATATCGAAAAAAAGGTTATATTGTACGTATCCGTTTTGGACTGAAGATCTCCGACAAAATGTTTTTCACATAACTGAAAGGGGAAATAACTCACAGCTGAAATATATCCGTTGATGTCTGAAGATCTCCGGAAAAAAAATTTCACTTTATTTGATAGAGTTGTTTTTTTTTGTTTGTTTGTTTTTTTTTCTTTTTTTTTTTTTTTTTTTTTTTTTAGAGCGTTTTTATGATAGTGCGTTCAAAGGTAAACATCTTTTAATTTTTTTAACACGCCACGGGGAGATAACTCAGTTTAAAGTGCTGACACTCCCTCCCCATCTTTAATACTAGCTTTTCTTCCTAAAAAGCGAACTTTTTTGCTCGGTATCATAACAAATTATTTTTTCGCTGAAAAAAAAAAAAAAAATAACTACTTCATGAAATTAACTGAAAATTTTTTTTTTAGAACTTCATTCCATAATGGATACGTACAATATAACCTTTTTTTTTTAATGTCTTGATTAAACTGTACAAGTACCAATTTTTCTTTATTCAAACTTTGAGTTGTTTTCATTGCTCTCCAAATAATTCCAAATTATTTTTTGAGAATTTTAGTTTTAGAAAATTTTCTTTTTATCTGCTTTCATATTCATATAAATAAACTCCCCCTCCCTTTTATTACATTATTGTAAAAAAAAAAAAAATGGTACTTCTGCAGTATAAGGACTGTGTTATCATTGGAATAGTTGAGGTGGTTTACAGAAAATGTTGGAAGGTGCTGAACGATAATTTTGTGATTTTATGTTTTGACCAAGTAAGCCTCTGGCTGGCTTTGGGTAGGATTGAAACCGCTATCTGTTGTTAACTGTGATGGGATAGGAACTCCGAATCTATTGACTGCATCCACTGCAATTACTGCCTTCCATAGTTGTTGTCGTCTCACCACATTTTTGGCCGGCTTTGAGTAGGATTGCACCTGCCATGGAAATAACGATAAAATAAAGACAGGCTCGCAACGTCTCTTATGTGGGGGAGAGGTTGCAGGGAAGAGAAAACGGCATCCCCAACTAAACCACAGTCTATTTTGTACTCTGTCAAGGCAGGATAGGCTGTTTTTAGCAACTCCTGGCCAGATGTGGCAGCAGTACTCCATCCTTGGACGTACTTGGCTTTTTGGCTTTTATACAGGTTAGTTGTTTCAGGGCGTTTCGGCCAACTATTCCTCTGGCCTTCGTCTGAGGGTAACCGCAACGGATAGGAACTCTGAATCTCCTGACTGCATTCATTGCAATTACTGCCTTCCATAGTTGTCGTCGTATCACCACGTTTTTGGTCAAGTAAGCCTCTGGCCGGCTTTGGGTAGGATTGAAACCGCTATCTTCAGACAATTCTCACTTGGAACCGTAGAGATTCAGCGTCTCTATCAACTGCGTCTTCATGCAGTTAGGAGATTCGGAGTTCCTATCCCGTTGCGGTTTCCACCTGACGAAGGCCAGACGAATAGCCGAAACATCATGAAACAACAACTAAGAAAAGATAAGAATAATAGTCTGCAAAAAATAAAATTAATAAATATTTGCCAACTGACGAAGGCCAGAGGAATTGCAGGCCGAAACATCGTGAAACAACCAAGAAAATAATAGTCCGCAATAAATAAATTAATAAATAATACTCATCCCAATAATGAATTCTGATTAAATAATATATGAGAAACAGTTCATAGCAAAAAAAAAAAAAAAAAATCTTTTGAAGTTTCTTTATGATTTTTTTCTTTTTGCATGAGGTCTGGGTGGTGCTTTTCATCCTTGGTTTGAACAATTAATTGAAACATGGAAACAATATTCTAGAATAATTAATAAATAACTATTTGCCAACTGACGAAGGCCAGAGGAATAGTTGGCCGAAACGTCGTGAAACAACTACTTAAAAAGCTGAAGACAATAGTCCACAATAAATAATAAAATTAATAAATAATACTCATCTCAATAATGAATCCCATCTCCGATCTCGCTTGTTGAACATGGTGTCACTTTCAGACATGATAGACTATCGCTCTTGGAATTTGTACACAACTGGCTAACTAGTGGATGGTCTGCAAAAAAAAAAAAAAAAAATGGAAATGGAATCCTGTTGTCTTTTCTAGTGCAAATGCACATATTACGTGAACTTTTATAGTAATCTGAAAATTAGTATTAAAAATAACAACTGTATGGCTAAATATTTATAAATTTAAAACAAATTGAAAATAGGAATTTAGAACAGAACTGATAAATGTATCCGAATCTAGGTGCATTTTTGTAAAAAAAAAACCCCAACTCTATGGCTAAATATTTATAAATTTAAAACAAATTGAAAATAGGAATTTAGAACAGAATCGATAATTGTATCAGAATCTAGATGCATTTTTGTAAAACCATTTATGATTGACAGAGGAATAATTGGCCGAAACGTCATGAAACAACTACTTAAAAAGCTGAAGACAATAAATAATAAAATTAATAAATAATACTCATCTCAATAATGAATCCCAACTAAAATAATATACATACCATTCGGTACGAACCCGACCAGCGAAAACAAAAATAACATCATATTAAATGTAGTGAAAAGAAGTCAACTAAAAAATATAATAAGATGAATAAATAATGGATATTTCATAAATTCATTAAGTGAAAGCATGTCTATGACAGTGAGCGTTATAACCTAAACATATAACTATATATGGTATACGTATAAGAAGGACGGAGAGTAAAAATAGAGAATTGTAAATATGAGTACGTAAAAAACACATGCAGAGATTAACAATAGTATTTCTCTCGAACATATAGACACACGATGACAAAAACTAATGGTTGACAATTATTAGAGGAGCAAAAGCATGAAACATAGAGATAAAAATTTGTCTGAATACCCTATATACAAAGTTTCTAATCTGTAGATAAAACATTTGTTGAATATATAGGTTGAGAATTGTTCTCTCTCTCTCTCTATCTCTCACACATTCTCACTTTTATAGATATAATAGATAGATTATGCTAGATTTATTCCCATATGTCTGAATACCCTATATACAAAGTTTCTAATCTGTAGATAAAAAATTTGTTGAATATATAGGTTGAGAATTGTTCTCTCTCTCTCTCTCTCACACATTCTCACTTTTATAGATAAAATAGATAGATTATGCTAGATTTATTCCCATATGTCTGAATACCCTATATACAAAGTTTCTAATCTGTAGATAAAAAATTTGTTGAATATATAGGTTGAGAATTGTTCTCTCTCTCTCTCTCACACATTCTCACTTTTATAGATATAATAGATAGATTATGCTAGATTTATTCCCATGTCTGAATACCCTATATACAAAGTTTCTAATCTGTAGATAAACAATTTGTTGAATATATAGGTTGAGAATTGTTCTCTCTCTCTATCTCTATCTCTCACACATTCTCACTTTTATAGATATAATAGACTATGCTAGATTTATTCCCATATGTCTGAATACCCTATATACAAAGTTTCTAATCTGTAGATAAAACATTTGTTGAATATATAGGTTGAGAATTGTTCTCTCTCTCTCTATCTCTCACACATTCTCACTTTTATAGATATAATAGATAGATTATGCTAGATTTATTACCATATGTCTGAATACCCTATATACAAAGTTTCTAATCTGTAGATAAACAATTTGTTGAATATATAGGTTGAGAATTGTTCTCTCTCTCTCTCTATCTCTCACACATTCTCACTTTTATAGATATAATAGATAGATTATGCTAGATTTATTCCCATGTCTGAATACCCTATATACAAAGTTTCTAATCTGTAGATAAACAATTGTTGAATATATAGGTTGAGAATTGTTCTCTCTCTATCTCTATCTCTCACACATTCTCACTTTTATAGATATAATAGATAGACTATGCTAGATTTATTCCCATATGTCTGAATACCCTATATACAAAGTTTCTAATCTGTAGATAAAAATTTGTTGAATATATAGGTTGAGAACTGTTCTCTCTCTCTCTATCTCTCACACATTCTCACTTTTATAGATATAATAGATAGATTATGCTAGATTTATTCCCATGTCTGAATACCCTATATACAAAGTTTCTAATCTGTAGATAAACAATTTGTTGAATATATAGGTTGAGAATTGTTCTCTCTCTCTCTCTCTCACACATTCTCACTTTTATAAATATAATAGATACATTATGCTAGATTTATTACCATATGTCTGAATACCCTATATACAAAGTTTCTAATCTGTAGATAAAAAATTTGTTGAATATATAGGTGAGAATTGTACTTACTCTCTCTCTCTTGCTCTCTCTCATACACACACACACACACACACACACACACACACACACACACACACACACACACACACATTCTCCCTTTTATAGATATAATAGATATTTTTTATGTACAGATTTTAAAATATGTATATAGGGTATTCAGACATATAGAAATATATCTAGCATAATGTATCTATTATATTTATAAAAGTGAGAATGTGTGAGAGAGAGAGAGAGAGAGAGAGAACAATTCTCACCCTATATATTCAACAAATTTTTAATCTACAGATTTCGAAATTTGTATATAGGGTATTCAGACATATGGAAATATATCTAGCATAACCTATTATATCTTATAAAAGTTCTGTAATTTTTAAAAGATCAAACAATAAACATGAATTTATAAGATCAAAAAATTAAACCTTGATCGCCCTTCGGGGCCCGTGGCACAGTGAATAGAGACGTTGAATCTTCATGGTTCCAGGTAAGAATTATCTGAAGATTCTGCTTAGGCAAAAATGTGGTGAAACGACAATAATTCCTGAGGATGCAGAAGTGAAGTTCCTGGAGATTTGAAGTTCCTGACAAAATAGTTCAACATTTTTTTATGAAACTTTAAGAAAATTAAAATTCGAATAAAAAATATTCGTTGTAGGGTAAGTTTCATGAATGAATGTTTTTTTTTTTTTTTTTTTTTGAATAACAAAAAAAGAAATCTTTTTTTATATATTTTTTTTTCTTTTATGATCAATATTAGATTATTTTTTAGAAGGAACTAATTGATAGCAAACAAATGATTTATTGGGGATTTTTTGTTTGTTTGTTTAAGTATTCACGATTTCAATGTTTTTTTTCTCTAAACGATTTCGACGATAGCACAGCCTTTTAATTTAAATTTGTTTATTTAATTTTATTTTTATTTTTTTTTATTTAATTTGCATTTTTTTTTTACTAAATTTTTTATTTTTTTTGTGGGCATTAAAAAGAAGAAATAATATAATTAAACAAAAGATTAATATTATATTATATCTTCGTAAATTATTTTTTTGTTTTGGTAAAAGCACTGCCTTTTACTTTATTTTAATTTTTTTATTTTATTTTTTTTTATTTTATTTTAATTTCTTCATTTAATTTAAAAACTTTTATTTAATTTTGATTTTTAATTTTTAATTATATTTAAATTTGTTTAGTTAATTTTTATTTTTTTAAATTAAATTAGTAAAAACAAAAAATAAAATAAAATAAAATAAAAATCAACAGAGGAAAAAAATTTACTTTATTTTAATTTTTTTATTTTCTTCTTATTTTATTTTAATTTCTTCATTTAATTCAAAAAATTTTATTTAATTTTGATTTCTAATTTTTAATTATATTTAAATTTTAATTTTTTATTCAATTTTATTTTTTATTTATTTGTTTATTTTTTAATTTAATTTTAATTACTTAATTTTCATTTAATTTTTAATTATATTTAAATTTGTTTAGTTAATTTTAATTTTTTTATTCAACATTATTTTTTATTTTTTAAAATTTAATTTTCATTATTTAATTTTCATTTTTGTGGGCATTGAAAATTGAATCGAAGAAATAATAATTAAACAAAAGATAAATTATTTTTTTGTTTTTGTAAAAGAATTTGTAATCTTTACAGTTTGTATATGTTAAATTATTTCTACCTCAGTAAAAACAAAAAATAAAATAAAATAAAAAAAAATCAACAGAGGAAAAATTAATTCCAATTTGCGTCTGCCTCTAAAATTCCTGACATTTTATTACTTTATTTTATTTTTTATTTTTTTTATGAAAATTTTAATATTAAAATTAAAAAATTTATATGGCTAACTTTTTCCCCTCCTTTTTAATTTTATTTTTTTTATTTAATTTTAATTTTTTGTGGGCATTGAAAAGGAGAAATGTATATTATATTATGTCTTCATTTTTTGTTTTTATAAAAGAATTTTTAATTTTTACAGTTTGTATTGGTATACATTAAGTTATATGAATACATTGTCACCCTTTCTACCTTTGTAAAAACAAAAAAAATAAAATAAAAAAAATCAACAGATGGAAAAATTTGTATCTAGCCCTAAAATTTTCTCCTTCTCTCCTGACATTTTATTATTTTTTATTTTTTAATGAAAATTTTTTTTATATTAAAATAAATATTTCTATGGGTGACCTTCTCCCCTCCTCTTTACAACCAAAGAAATTTTCTCCTCGACTCCTGACATTTTATTATTTTTTATTTTTTAATGAAAATTTTTTTTATATTAAAATAAAAATTTCTATGGGTGACCTTCTCCCCTCCTCTTTACAACTAAAGAAATTTTCTCCTCGACTCCTGACATTTTATTATTTTTTATTTTTTAATGAAAATTTTTTTTATATTAAAATAAATATTTCTATGGGTGACCTTCTCCCCTCCTCTTTACAACTAAAGAAATTTTCTCCTCGACTCCTGACATTTTATTATTTTTTATTTTTTAATGAAATTTTTTTTTATATTAAAATAAAAATTTCTATGGGTGACCTTCTCCCCTCCTCTTTACAACTAAAGAAATTTTCTCCTCGACTCCTGACATTTTATTATTTTTTATTTTTTTATGAAATTTTTTTTATATTAAAATAAAAATTTCTATGGGTGACCTTCTCCCCTCCTCTTTACAACTAAAGAAATTTTCTCCTCGACTCCTGACATTTTATTATTATTTCTATTTTTTAATGAAAATTTTTTTTATATTAAAATAAAAATTTCTATGGGTGACCTTCTCCCCTCCTCTTTACAACTAAAGAAATTTTCTCCTTGACTCCTGACATTTTATTATTTTTTATTTTTTAATGAAAATTTTTTTATATTAAAATAAACATTTCTATGGGTGACCTTCTCCCCTCCTCTTTACAACCAAAGAAATTTTCTCCTCGACTCCTGACATTTTATTATTTTTTATTTTTTAATGAAAATTTTTTTATATTAAAATAAAAATTTCTATGGTTGACCTTCTCCCCTCCTCTTTACAACCAAAGAAATTTTCTCCTCGACTCCTGACATTTTATTATTTTTTATTTTTTAATGAAAATTTTTTTTATATTAAAATAAAAATTTCTATGGGTGACCTTCTCCCCTCCTCTTTACAACCAAAGACATTTTCTCCTCGACTCCTGACATTTTATTATTTTTTATTTTTTAATGAAAATTTTTTTTATATTAAAATAAAAATTTCTATGGGTGACCTTCTCCCCTCCTCTTTACAACTAAAGAAATTTTCTCCTCGACTCCTGACATTTTATTATTTTTTATTTTTTAATGAAAATTTTTTTTATATTAAAATAAAAATTTCTATGGGTGACCTTCTCCCCTCCTCTTTACAACCAAAGAAATTTTCTCCTCGACTCCTGACATTTTATTATTTTTTATTTTTTAATGAAAATTTTTTTATATTAAAATAAAAATTTCTATGGGTGACCTTCTCCCCTCCTCTTTACAACTAAAGAAATTTACTCCTCGACTCCTGACATTTTATTATTTTTTATTTTTTTATGAAATTTTTTTATATTAAAATAAATATTTCTATGGGTGACCTTCTCCCCTCCTCTTTACAACTAAAGAAATTTTCTCCTTGACTCCTGACATTTTATTATTTTTTATTTTTTTATGAAATTTTTTTATATTAAAATAAATATTTCTATGGGTTATCTTCTCCCCTCCTCTTTACAACCAAAGAAATTTTCTCCTCGACTCCTGACATTTTGTTATTTTTTATTTTTTTATGAAATTTTTTTATATTAAAATAAATATTTCTATGGGTGACCTTCTCCCCTCCTCTTTACAACCAAAGAAATTTTCTCCTCGACTCCTGACATTTTATTATTTTTTATTTTTTAATGAAATTTTTTTTTATATTAAAATAAAAATTTCTATGGGTGACCTTCTCCCCTCCTCTTTACAACCAAAGAAATTTTCTCCTCGACTCCTGACATTTTATTATTTTTTATTTTTTAATGAAAATTTTTTTATATTAAAATAAAAATTTCTATGGGTGACCTTCTCCCCTCCTCTTTACAACCAAAGAAATTTTCTCCTCGACTCCTGACATTTTATTATTTTTTATTTTTTAATGAAAATTTTTTTATATTAAAATAAAAATTTCTATGGGTGACCTTCTCCCCTCCTCTTTACAACTAAAGAAATTTTCTCCTCGACTCCTGACATTTTATTATTATTTCTATTTTTTAATGAAAATTTTTTTATATTAAAATAAAAATTTCTATGGGTGACCTTCTCCCCTCCTCTTTACAATCAAAGAAATTTTCTCCTCGACTCCTGACATTTTATTATTATTTTTATTTTTTAATGAAAATTTTTTTATATTGAAATAAACATTTCTATGGGTGACCTTCTCCCCTCCTCTTTACAACCAAAGAAATTTTCTCCTCGACTCCTGACATTTTATTATTTTTATTATTTAATGAAAATTTTTTTATATTAAAATAAAAATTTCTATGGGTGACCTTCTCCCCTCCTCTTTACAACCAAAGAAATTTTCTCCTCGACTCCTGACATTTTATTATTTTTTATTTTTTAATGAAAATTTTTTTATATTAAAATAAAAATTTCTATGGGTGACCTTCTCCCCTCCTCTTTACAACTAAAGAAATTTTCTCCTCGAGTCCTGACATTTTATTATTATTTCTATTTCTTAATGAAAATTTTTTTATATGAAAATAAAAATTTCTATGGGTGACCTTCTCCCCTCCTCTTTACAACTAA
>NC_136527.1:18870956-18930956 GCF_053919585.1 Euprymna scolopes | reverse complement strand
GACCCAACTTTGAAAACCGAAAGAAAGCTGTTACAAATCCTTACGAAAAACAAGGAACACATCGCTCCGATGAGATATAGACAGCTGGTCCAGCATTACAGTAAGCTACCACATATGTACGGTCTCCCCAAGATACACAAAGACGGTATTCCACTCAGACCCATAGTGAGCTGCCGAGGCTCAGCATGCCACCCACTGAGCAGGTACCTTGTGGATATAATAAACCCATTAGCAGGCAAGTCAGCAACACATGTAAAGAATTCTGCCCACTTCACGGAACTGATCAAGGGAGCACCCATCAGTACAAACCAAATGGTAAGCCTAGATGTGGTTAGCCTGTTCACTAAAGTCCCAACTAGTGAGGCACTAGCAGTAATTGAAGACAAACTAGCTGCGGACCTCTTCATAGAAGAGCGCACATGTGTACCATTGCTAAACTTAATGGAAATGCTGACATTCTGCATAGAAACAACCTACTTCAGAATGGGTACTGACCTATATCGACAAGAGGAGGGACTAGCTATGGGCTCGCCATTATCACCAGTGATGGCGAACATATACATGGAATACTTCAAAGACATGGCCTTAGGTTCAGCTCCCTTAAAGCCCACCATGTGGCTAAAATACGTTGATGACACCTTCATACTCTGGCCCCATCAGGAAGACATCCAGGCTCTCCTAGACCATGTGAACTCAATAAGACCATCGATACAGTTCAAAATTGAGAAAGAAAAAGATAACCAACTGACCTTCCTTGATATACTCATATCACGCACAGAGCATGGGTTTAAGACATCTGTATATCGCAAGCCTACCTTCACCGGACAATACCTAAACTTTAACTCCCATCACCCATACAGTATCAAACATGGAATCGTACGCTGCTTACAACATCGAGCAGAGACAATAGGTAGCGACACCATTACATACCACCAAGAAATGGTCAGGTTGAAGAATACCCTCCGTCGTAACAACTACCCCGATAACATACTATCCACCAGACGTGTTAATAGTATAAGAGAGGAGAATGAGACCCAAAAACCTCCAACGGTCTGCCTACCATACATACGAGGTATCTCCGAAAAGATTCAGAGAATATGTGCCCCCTACAACATCAGGACGGTATTCAAAAGCGAGTCAACACTCAGACGACACCTGGTACGAGTGAAGCCCCGCATCTATGAGAACATGACCAAAAACTGCATATACTCCATCCCATGCAGTTGCAGAAAGGTTTACAAGGGTGAAACATGCCGCCCCCTCAAAGTAAGGGTGGAAGAACACCGAAAAGCGGTAACTAAAGGGGAGACGGAAAAATCGGGTATAGCCAACCATGTCTGGATGGAGAGGGGGGATCATCGCCCCCTATGGGATGAAGTAAAAATAATAAACAGAGAGACCCACTGGAAAGTGAGAAAACTTAAAGAAACAGCTCACATGCTCGGACATAACAACCTACTGAGCAAACCAAGCATAGAGCTGAATGCAATTTGGACACCTCTTATAGAGAGAGAAAACCTTGAATAACAACATAGGTTTAACATTAACAAAAACCAACTAAGAATTGTCCTAGTGACATATGGCCGAGTATCAAAGTTTACAGTTACCCAAAGGTGCTGAGTTCAATCCTGAACGAAGGCAGTGAAAAAGTAACATTGAAAAAACAGAGAATCAGCAACTATGTCCCAAAGCCTAGCTGGAGTCCGAACACGGTACCCCCGTAATAATAATAAAGGGTTGGGTTCGAGACTCCTAACAAACCGTTCACCGGCCGAAACGTTGTGACAATAACAACCAAGATGAGGAAGTCACTCTTAACATTTGTTGTTTATGGCTCAAAGATATTAAGTTAGATCCATGTCCAAGGAACCTACATCTAAAATTTAAAATGTTTATACCCAAAATTGGTGGAAGTTTATGATGATGGAAGGAATGAGCATTGTTATAAAAAGGTTTTTATAGTACTAGCATGGGTGCCCGGTGTTGCCTGGGTGTTTGGAGGTGTGCGGTGAGAGGGGGGGGAAAAATAGTGGTAATAGAAAGGCAGGCTCGAACCTGTACCAGGAAAGAGGAAGAGAACGGGGGAAAAAAAGTGACGCCTTTTTGTTTTAACTTTGATCCCTTAAGAGTCAAATTTCTGGCCAAAAACGAATCACATCGATTTTCCCAACTCTCAGTATATATATCAAATCTCGAGTCTGTAGACTTAAAATTTACAGAGTTATTTGGTAGGGAAATGTACACAGACAGACACACACACAAACAGACTTGCCATGGAAATAACGATAAAACAAGGATAGGCTCGCAACGTCTCTTCTGTGGGAGAGAGGTTGCAGGGTAGAGAAAAGGGCACCCCCACTAAGCCACGAAGTCTATTTTGTACTCTGTCAAGGCAGGATAGGCTGTGTTTAGCAGCTCCCCTGCCCAGATGTGGCAGCAGTACTCCATCCTTGGATGTACTTGGCTTTTATATAGATAGAGAATTGCATCAGTAGTGAGATATCTTCTGGAGCGGTAGAAGGATCCCACCATCTTTCCAGCGACCTTGGCAACAGACTTGATGTACGTGTTCCATTTCAGATCAGGAGTAAAGGACAAACCCAGAAGCTTGTCAAAACAAGGGGCCTCACCCAGACGAGAGCCATCCATTTCAATTGATGCCAGATGGGGATCAGAGCGTTGATGATGTAAGGATAGGAGTTTGGTTTTAGATGCATTAAAGGTAACCAGCCACATCTTCCCCCACTGAACTACGTGCTCGAGATCAGAGGAGAGAGAATCAGAAAGAACTTTGTCATTTACAGCCTTTGATGTGTTGCCGTAGATGGTCGTGTCATCAGCATAGATGTCAACGAATGATTTAAGTATGTGTTTAGGGAGGTCATTGATGTAGATCAGGAAGAGAGTTGGGCCAAGGATGGACCCTTGAGGGACTCCAGCATTAATACTGCAGGCCTCTGATTTTTGTCCATCGACCACTACTCTTATGACCCTATCGGAGAGAAATGATTGAGAAAACATTTCCAGTTATACTGTTGCTGGAAATCTTGTGAAGTAGGCCCTTATGCCATATACCTTGTTGAAGGCCTTTGATATGTCAAGAGCAATTGCCCTAGAAAGGAAGCCTTTGTCAAGAGATTCACTAATCCTGTGAGATATAACTGTTAGCACATCTGCGGTAGATCTTGCAGAACGGAAACCATATTGTGTGTCACTAAGAAGGTTATCCCTGCTGAGGTGGCTGACTATTTCTCTATTTAATATGGATTCCAGCAACTTACTCATAACACACAGGAGACTTATTGGTCTGTACTGAGAGGGAGATGACTTATCACCTAAATTCTTAAATACAGGGCAAACTGATGAGGTTTTCCAGGGAGTCGGAAAGCACTTCTTCTTAAGGCAGCGCTTAAACAGTTTCGTTAGTATGGGAGCAAGTTCTGGTTGAAGCTTTTTTAACACTATAATTGGGATGCCATCAGGGCCAGTTGCTTTACTGGAATCAAGGTTCTTGATTAGCTTGGCGACCTCATGCACAGATATTTGTATGTTACCTAGCGTGTTCTGTGTTATAGGAGGAAATATGGGGAGTTGATGGCCTTCGTCGCATAGGGTAGAATTAGCTGCAAAGTTCTTTGCAAATAGTTAAGTTATAGTTTAAGTTATTTTAACGCAATTTTTTTACAAATAAATCTACATTAACCTTTGACAACCATAAGAGCATTTTAAAACGTATTGTTTTACTGTGTACGTTTTCAGCATCCCAATTGGCAAATAGTTTGGTCTTGTCTCATGCTGACAAGATGACCTGGTTGGGATAGAACGCTGTACCTCTATAAGGCCACCATTCGCCCATGTATGGAGTATTGTTGTCATATTTGGGCTGGTGCATCTGCTACTAGTCTCTCCCTCCTAGACAAGGTTCTAAAGAGAGTCGCCAACCTGATAGGTTCTGAACTGTCATCTAAGCTTCAGCCTCTGTCCCATCGATGAAATGTAGCATCCCTCTGCCTGTTCTACAAGTACTTTAACGGTGAATGCTCCGACGAACTGCAAGCACTTGTACCTCCTCTACGTAAATACCCCTGACAAACCTGATAAGCAGCAAAATCCCACCCCTTCACAATAGAGATCCCTAGATGTAAGAAAGCCTTTTACTCCAGTAGTTTCTTCCGCAGAACTGCTAGACTTTGGAATTCCCTTCCGGGTCCCTGCTTCCCCAACTGTACTGACATGCAGAAGTTCAAGCGTAATGTGAATTGACATCTTGCTGCCCAACTTCCCACATAGTACCCCTGTAGATTAGTCCCCGATAGTAGCCCCCTACATTAAAGTGGCAATGTGCCTTTTTTGGAGTGAAAATGTAATAAAAAAATAATTAAATAAAAATTATAAAGATATCTAAAAAGAAAAAAAATCAGAAATGACGCCTTTTGGCAATTTAACAAGTCTCATCTCAATGCCACCCTTGTTAAGACAAACAATTTTTTTTTTTTTTTACATGGGGGTCACCACTTATCAAGGTCTGGAAGCCACTCGAGGATAAGGGTTATTGCATGTTCAGTAATCAACGGGATAGTATCGTAGTAATCGTTAGTATTGGAGATTTGATAGAGTGTCTTACTTAAGGGGGGGAGGCGGTTTGTCAGGAATTTGTTTATGTAGGACTTGAAGACATCCAAGTTGTAGTCAGGTGGGAAACAGGCAAACGGAAGAGAGTTTCACAGGCGTGCACTTCTAAGAAAGAAGCTTTTCTCATGGAATCAATGCTTGAATTTAGGCACAGATAAAGAGTGGAGAAAATTAATGACAGTGGTTTCAGCTAGACGGGTGTTTTTCGTGAAAGATTGGCGAGGGGGGGGGCAGAGATTGGAGATCAGACGAGCACTTGCCATGGAAATAACGATAAAACAAAAACAGGCTCGCAACGTCTCTTCTGTGGGAGAGAGGTTGCAGGGAAGAGAAAAGGGCATCCCCCGACTAAGCTACAAAGTCTATTTTGTACTCTGTCATGGCAGGATAGGTTGTTTTTAGCAGCTCCTGCCCAGATTTGGCAGCAGTACTTCATCCTTGGACGTAATTTAATTCCAAATTTACTTGTGTCTTACCCGAAATATGGGGAAAATATTATAAGTTTCTTCGTATAGGAAAAACAAGATAACCAATTTATTTAATTTTTTTTATTCATACGAAATGGCATTTGGGGAGAAAAACCCCTTGATTATGCAAATGAAACAAGAAGAGAGGAACCCCCCACCCACCCACGTGAACGATGGTGAAAGGTAGAGACCTACTGGAAGGTGAGGGCAGTGGGACCCTCCTGTTGGGAGTGGCGGTCAGAGATACAAATTTGAGGAGAAGAAGAAAAGGGAGAAAAAAATTTTCAGAAAACTTCCTGAAATTGGTTTTACTGAGAATTGTGGAAGAAAATTAGTTAACCTATTTCATTGTTGACATAATGAAGGTAATAAAGTTTCCGACATGCATTTCCATTTAGGAACTTTACAGACTTTCATATTTAGAACTCCATTAGATAACATGATACTATGGGGTTGCTTCACAGCTAACTACAACATGATTGTTTTCATGTCCAGTGTTATAAATTCTTATTGAGCCGTCCTCTCAAATAATCAAATTCTGTCCATCGTTATCGATTCCCTCCATCCTAGAAACATATTATGAATGCATGCATTCTTTTAAGATTGTATATAAGTATATGTATTACTAATGGAGATTTGGTATCTGTTTGCCTGAGGCTGAAGCTATCAATATAATAAAATATTTATGGAAATGTTAATGTTAGAATGTTAGATAAATGAACAAAAAATGTGACAAAGATGGATCAACCGATTCGTTTCTTTGGTTATATGTATTGATAACAATGAAAGGGAGATAGATTTTGAGACATGAAAAGCTTAGTTAGAATTTGGAGTCAGTTGGAAAAGTTAGCATGAAAGATATCGTCTCTGCGTTTGGAGCTGGGAGAAATGTGACCTTAGCATGATATAGAACACACCCTGCAGCTCTGATGGGAAGTCAGAAATTAAGTTTATATAAAATTAACTTGGTAGTTAAAATTTTTTCGAAGGGAGACATTTTTTTCAGGATGGTAAGAAACAGACCAGAAGAGTGAGAGACCGATGTTTATCCTTTATTTGGACCAAGCAGACAAAGATGTTTGTTGCGTATGATTGTTTGTTGCGTATGTTTGTTTGTTGTGATGTGACCCCCCCCCCTGAAGAAATTTATTATCCACTTTTTCCCGTGGAAGGTAATTCTTCTTAATCAATTAGACGTTTTTTTTTTTGCTTTTTTTTTTTTACACAGTGATCACCACTTATCAAGGCCCGGAAGCCACTCAGGGATAAGGGTTATTGCAAGTACATTACGTTAGTGTGGAGATTTGATGAAGTGTTTACTTAAGGGGGCGGTTCATTAGGAATTTGTTAACGTTGGACTTGAAGACAACCAAGTTGTAGTCCGGAGGGAAGCAGGCAGACGGAACAGAGTTCCACAGGCGTGCAGTTCTAAGAAAGAAGCTTTGTTCATGGAATCCACGTTTTGATTTAGGAATTAAGAATTGAGAATTCAGGTGATCGCTCATCCCCCTCTCAGTACAGGCCAATAAGTCTTCTGTGCGTCATGAGTAAGTTGCTAGAATCTGTGTTAAATACAGAAGTAATCAAACATCTCAACAAAAATAACCTTCTTAGTGACACTCAATATGGTTTCCGTTCTGCTAGATCTACAGCAGATGTGCTTACAGTTATATCGCATAGGATTAGCAATCTTTCTAGGGCAATTGCTCTTGACATATCTAAAGCCTTTGATAGGGTATGACATAAAGGTTTACTTCATAAGATCGCTAGCTATGGTATAGCTGGAAAAGTCTTCTCAATTATCAAATCATTTCTTTCTGATAGGTTCATAAGAGTAGTAGTTGAGGGGCAAAAATCAGAAGCTCACAGTATTAATGCCGGTGTCCCTCAGGGATCCATCCTGGGCCCAACTCTTTTCCTGATCTACATTAATGATCTTCCAAATCATATCCTTACATCATTTGTAGACATTTATGCTGACGACACTACCATTTATGGTACCACATCTAAGACAGTAAACGACCAAGTTCTCTCCAATTCTCTCTCCTCTGATCTTGAGCACGTAGTACAATGGGGAAAGGAGTGGCTGGTTACTTTTAATGCATCTAAAACCAAGCTTCTCTCTTTACATCATCAACATTCTAATCCACATTTGTCATTTATTGAAATGAATGGCTCTCGTCTTCAGGAGGCCTCAAGTTTTGACAAGCTTCTGGGCTTGACCATTACTCCTGATCTTAAATGGAACACGTATATCAAATCTGTTGCCAAGGCCGCTGGAAAAATGGTGGGATCTTTCTATCGATCCAGTAGATATCTCACTGCTGATGCTATTCTCTATCTATATAAGAGCCAGGTACGTCCAAGGATGGAATACTGTTGTCACATCTGGGCAGGAGCTGCTAGAAAGGACTTGTCCTGCCTTGATAGAGTTCAAAATAGACTTTGTAGCCTCGTAGGAGATGTCCTTTTCTCCTCCTTGCAACCTCTATCTCACAGAAGAGATGTTGCGAGTTTGTCTCTGATGTATCGTTATTTTCATGGAAAGTGTTCAACTGAGCTTCAATCTATGGTCCCCCCTTGCCAAATTTTCACAAGAAACACTCGTCTAGCTGTAAACACTGTCACTAATTTCCCCCACTCTTTATCTGTGCCTAAACCTAAACGTAGATTCCACGAACAAAGCTTCTTTCTTAGAACTGCACGCCTGTGGAATTGTCTTCCGTTTTCCTGCTTTCCGGCTGACTACAATATGGTTGTCTTCAAGTCTAAAGTAAATAAGTTCTTGATGGGCCGTTCCATATAGGTTATTAAATTTACCAAATTTTCATTACTAATGATTACTATATTGACCAATTTCTACTGTACACTCTTTAACCCTTATCCTTGAGTGGCCTCTGGGCCTTGATAATGTGGTGATGCCTTTGTAAAAAAAAAAAAAAAAAAGGCATAAATAAAGAGTGGGGGATATTTTTCACAGTGGATTCAGCTAGACGGGTGTTTTTCGTGAAAGATTGGCGAGGGGGGGGGGCAGAGATTAGAGTTCAGACGAGCACCTGCCATGGGAATAACGATAAAACAAGGATAGGCTCGCAACGTCTCTTTTGTGGGAGAGAGGTTGCAAGGTAGAGAAAAGGGCATCCCCCACTAAGCCACAAAGTCTATTTTGTACTCTGTCAAGGCAGGATAGGCTGTTTTTAGCAGCTCCTGCCCAGATATGGCAACAGTATTCCATCCTTGGACGTACTTGGCTTTTATATAGATAGAGAATTGCATCAATAGTGAGATATCTTCTGGAGCGGTAGAAGGATCCCAGCATCTTTCCAGCGACCTTGGCAACAGACTTGATGTACGTGTTCCATTTCAGATCAGGAGTAAAGGTCAAACCCAGAAGCTTGTCAAAACATGGGGCCTCACCCAGCCGTTATTACTAAACTCTGAAACATCAAGGAAGAAAACAAACAAACAAAAAAAAAGAAAAATATGAGAAATAGAATTTATTAAATATAATGGCAAAAGGAAAAGTTTGTGACCTCTATGGGCTGCCAAAAATGTCCATCTGGCTTACAAGTATTCTTTTAGTAGTAACCGAAAGGGGAGAGAATGAAGAGAAAGAGAAGGAAAGAGAGATAGAGAAGGTGGAAGAAAGAAAGAAAAAAGGCGAGGTGCACTTACTGGAACCTTCTGGGCGCCCTTTTCCGAATGGAACATTTAGAAAGTTCGTTTTGTTTGGGTTTTTTTTACTTTCAGAGTTTGTGTTATTTAAAAGTTCTTTTTTATCAGTCCTTTTCCTGGAAACTCGTTTCTGTAGTCCTTTTTGCAAGGGTTAAAATTCCATGGAGGCAGAATATTTTAGAGTTTTCAAGTTTCTTTCAGCTGCGAATTTTCTTCTTAAACTTCAATTATCCTTTTCTCGATAATTGAATTCAGTTTTCAAGTGTCTTAGAAAACTTTGAGGCGAATTTTCTTCTCTTGGTTCTTTTCAACAATTTTAATGTCTTGTTAGGACAGAGTTGTACTTCGACTAAGTTATTTTCCAGGCGTCCCTTTTTATTTATAAAGGAATGCATTCGATACTTGTTGTCTCTACGACGCCTTTTGCACAACTGCCGAATTAATTAAAAAATGTCACACACGTGCTTCAATTTAGCATGAAAACGTCTCATCCAATCAACGGGCATAAGGGAGTCAGGTGACATAAAAAAGGGGGAAGCTAGGGAAGGGGGCAGAAAGGGAGTTAAGAAGAAAGGAAGGAAGAACAGAAACAGCAGAAAGAAGGAAAGAAAAAAGGAAAGAAAAATGGTGGAAGATAATTTCCACACTTCCACACACACACATACATATACTTAGCAATTCATTCAGTTTACAATAATTGGTGTTTCTATCAGGTAATCAATATATTTTGTTGGCAAAACATTTTTTTCTCTTAAAAACATATTTAGGAAGATGTGTGTTGGCAAAGTCTAATAATAGGCCACAAAAATGTAATTTTCTGATTCAGTAGAAAAGACGACATGATTCCATTTCCATTTTTTTCTCTTAAAAACATATTTAGGCAAAGTCTAATAATAGGCTACAAAAATGTAATCGATTTTGTTAGAAAATCTGATTTTTTTTTTCCAAGCAACTTAGCACAAAAAACTTTACCCGACGGAGAGAAACTGATGCCATTTTCTGATTCAGCAGAAAAGACGACATGATTCCATTTCCATTTGATGAAAACCGATTTTTTTGTTGTTGGTCAAATAATGGACAAATAAAAAAAAAAATACAATTCCAAAATTTTTCCCGACTCTGATCCAATTACCGATTCCGTTCTAAATTTCCGATTCCAATACGATTCCCGATTGCGATGCCGATTCCTTTAAAATTTATAAATACAGGATATCCCAAAAGAAGCCGATGATTAAAAAAAAAATTATAACTTTCTTAATTTTTTATATTGTTCTTTTATTTTTTCAGATGATCTAGAGTAACCCTTCCAAGATCATCATGAGTCGTTACACTACGAAGGAGCGGATATTTATTGTAGAGTTGTATTTTCGGTTGAATGAGTCAATATCAGAAACTCAATGAGAATTTCGACGAAACTTCAACACAAGAAATTCCCCTACTCCCAATGCAATAAAAGCTATGGTGGCTCGACTTCATGAGCAAGGGTCTGTATGTGACCTCCCTAAATCTGGTAGACCTCGTACTGCAAGAAGTGGTGAGAATCGTCAGAGATTAGCAAAGAGTGTAGCCGAGGATCCATCCACATCAGTAAGAAGGAAATCAAGTCAAATTGGGATCTCTCGATTAATGTGGTTCCAGCAGGATGGTGCAACGGCGAGAAACATTAAATCTGCTCCAGGAAATATTTGGCAACCAAATAATTTCTCATGACTGTGAGATAAATTGGTCACCCTGCTCTCCAGATCTCATACACAAACAAACCAGCCCCAATAAATACCCTTAAAAACAATATCATGTTCTGTCCTTCATGTCCGAAGACGACTTCCTGTGAACCATCATTCTCCACTTGTCACGGTTGCGACTGAGGGTCTGCCAGCATCCAGTAGGGATCAACCTGTCCTTTAGATTTCGTTTGATGGTGTCACGAAACCTGAGCTTAGGTCTGCCTATGCCTCGTACCCCATCCTCCAGTTGTGAAAACAGTATCTGTTTTGGTAGTCAGGAGTTCTCAATTCTGTTTACGTGCCCGGCCCATCTCAGGTTTTTCCAGATGAGCAGGTCATACATGCTTGGGAGGTTGGCTTGTGATAGGATCTCCCTGTTGCTAACAAAGTCATACCACTTGACATTTAAAATCTGCCGCAGGTGTCTCATCATATAGGTGTTGAGTTTGCGGGATACCAGTTTGTACACTGGCTAAGTTTTTGCATTGTATAAGAGTGATGAGAGGACGATGGCGCGGTACACCAAGCATTTAGTTCTGAAAGTCAGGTCTTTATTTTGCCAGACCTTCTCTTTGAGTTTTCCATATTATATGGAGGCGTTAGCCATTCTTGTAGAAATCTCCTCGTCCATTTTGTTGTTGTTCATGACCATGGTCGCTAGGTACTTTAATTTTCTGACATTGCAAAGCTCCTGGTCTTGAATCTTAATTGGCTGGCTTGTTGCTGGTGATCCAGGGGATTGTTGGTACATCATTTCGGTTTTCTTGATGTTAATCTTCAATCCGAAAGCCTTGGCTGATCCTGCGAAGTTATTATGTCCTGAGCATCCTCGTGACTTTGCACTACAAATGCAGTGTCATCAGCAAAAACAACTGCACCATCATACAGAGTGCCTGGTCCACTGCAACTGTTCCTCAAGATTAGAAAGACGCACAGCTAGTGACCATATTCAAAAAGGGAGATAGCAGGCTGTGCGGTTACTACAGGGGTATATCACTGCTCTCAGTCCCTGGGAAAGTGTTCGCTTGTGTTCTCCCGAACAGGCTTACAGCGCACGCTGAAACCTTGCTTCCTGAGGCACAACGTGGATTCTGTGCAAACAGAGGCACAGCGGATATGACCTTCTCACTCAAACAGATCCAGGAAAAGTGTGAGGAGCAAAATATGGAGCTGTACATGATCTTTGTGGATTTTACGAAGGCTTTCGACACGGTGGATCAAAGCACTCTTTGGGAAGTTTTGCTGAAGCTTGGCTTTCTGCACACTTCACCAGCGTTGTCAGAGCCCCTCATTCAGACATGAAAGCCACAGTTAAGCTGAAGGGCGAGCTCTCCGATCCGTTCGGCGTGCAGAATGGTGTCAGACAGGGCTGCGTCTTTGTTCCAACGCTCTTCTCTACCTGTCAGTTGTGCTTCGGCATGCCTTTAGAAATTGTGATAACAGTGTTTTTATACGATCTAGGCCAGGAGCAGACCTTTTAAATGTCAATACATACAAATCCGCAAATAGAACAACAAAGATACTCGTACGGGAGCTCATGTTTGCTGATAAAAACAATATAGAGGAGGAAATTAGGGCCATAAGCCCTGAAACATAAAGTGATGTGCTGGACAATGCCCTGCAGAGAGCAGAAGAGTGTGAAAATGAAAATGGTGGACATTTGAGTAACATCATTTTTAATAACTAAAATTAGACCTTGTGAAAAACATACTCTAGACTAAGTTGTCTAAATAAAATTAGAATAAGTAGACTACGATATCTTAATATATCTCAAAACATCACGGAGAGGTTCATCTACTTACATATGAAAATTCGTAAGCATAACTTAAATATTGAGGAAGTTAATCAAATTTAAAATCCGTCAGCTTCTTTTGGGACACCCTATAGAATATCCGAGTTGGCATTCTTTCTTTCTTTTCTTTTTTTTTATTACATTTTCACCCCAAACAAGGCACATTGCCACTTTGGTGTAGAGGGCTACTATCAGGGGCAACAACTACTGGGGCACTATGTTGGGATTTGGGCAGCAAGATGTCGGTTCACATTACACTTGAACTTCTGTATTCAGTTGAGGAAGCAGGGACCTGGAATGGAATTCCAGAGTCTAGCAGTTCTGAGGAAGAAACCACTGGAGGCAGACTACAAGTATTTTAATGGTGAATGCTCTGGCGAACTGCAGACACTTGTACCCCCATGACGTAGACACCCTTGACAAACCCGACAGGCAGCTAAATCCCACCCCCACACAGTAGAGATCCCTAGATGTAAAAGATCTTTCTACTCCAGTGGTTTCTTCCTGATGGAGTGCAACATTTCATCAGTGGGACAGAGGCTGAAGCTTAGATGACAGTTCAGGACCTATCAGATTAATGACTCTCTTTGAAACCTTTTCTAGGAGCGAGAGACTAGTAGCAGATGCACCAACCCAAATGTGACAGCAATACTCCATACATGGGCGAATGGTGGCCTTATAGAGGTACAGGATACTTTCGGGTGTTAGTAATTTTCTAGCACGGTGGAGAGAGCCTACCTTCTTCGCAGCGGCCTTGACAATGTTTTCAATGTAATTGTTCTAACTCATGTTTCCTGTGAACGTTAGGCCAAACAGTTTGAAAGATGTACTCTCAGATAAAGAGTCACTGGCCATTGCTATTGGTGGCAGAGAAGGTTTCTTGTAATTATTGAAGGAAACTAGTTTAGTCTTGGCAGCATTGAATGTGACCATCCATTTTGTCCCCATTCCAGTATAGATTGGAGGTCATCCTCTAGTGTTTTTGCCATTTCTTTAGTTATGTGTTCATTTGTTTTCCTGTCATGCCTGTTATAGAGTGTGGTGTCATCAGCATATATACCCATCTCAGAGGCAATTTTGTCGGGGAGGTCATTAATGAATATTAGGAACAATAGAGGTCCAAGGATAGACCCATGAGGCACTCCTGCATTTATATCGTATTGTTTAGATGTACGACCGTCGAGGACAACCTGGATTTTTCTCTTATCTAAGAAGGATTCCTCAACAAAAGTTTTTTTTTATTTTTTACTGTTATAATTGTTAAGTTATAATTGTTAAGTTAATTAATTGTTAAGTTATAATTGTTAAGTTAATAAACTGTTAAGTTATAATTGTTAAGTTAATTAATTGTTAAGCTATAATTTTTAAGTTAATTAATTGTTAAGCTATAATTGTTAAGTTAATTAATTGTTAAGTTATAATTGTTAAGTTAATTAACTGTTAAGTTATAATTGTTAAGTTAATTAATTGTTAAGTTATAATTGTTAAGTTAATTAATTGTTAAGTTATAATTGTTAAGTTATAATTGTTAAGTTAATTAATTTTTAAGTTATAATTGTTAAGTTAATTAATTGTTAAGTTATAATTGTTAAGTTAATTAATTGTTAAGTTATAATTGTTAAGTTAATTAATTGTTAAGCTATAATTGTTAAGTTAATTAACTGTTAGGTTATAATTGTTAAGTTAATTAATTGTTAAGTTATAATTGTTAAGTTAATTAATTGTTAAGCGATAATTGTTAAGTTAATTAATTGTTAAGCTATAATTGTTAAGTTAATTAATTGTTAAGTTATAATTGTTAAGTTAATGAACTGTTAAGTTATAATAGTTAAGTTAATTAATTGTTAAGTTATAATTGTTAAGTTAATTGTTAAAATTCATAAACTTTACATGGATTTATTGTTTGAAAGAATATTCAAATAATTATTATTATTATTTATTAAGATTTCCTTTGTTAAGTTAATTAATTAAGTTATGATTGTTAAGTTAATTAATTGTTAAGTTATAATTGTTAAGTTAATTAATTGTTAAGTTATAATTGTTAAGTTAATTAACTGTTAAGTTATAATTGTTAAGTTAATTAATTGTTAAGTTATAATTGTTAAGTTAATTAACTGTTAAGTTATAATTGTTAAGTTAATTAATTGTTAAGTTATAATTGTTAAGTTAATCAATTGTTAAGTTATAATTGTTAAGTTAATTAACTGTTAAGTTATAATTGTTAAGTTAATTAATTGTTAAGTTAGAATTGTTAAGTTAATTAACTGTTAAGTTATAATTGTTAAGTTAATTAACTGTTAAGTTATAATTGTTAAGTTAATTAATTGTTAAGTTATAATTGTTAAGTTAATTAACTGTTAAGTTATAATTGTTAAGTTAATTAATTGTTAAGTTATAATTGTTAAGTTAATCAATTGTTAAGTTATAATTGTTAAGTTAATTAACTGTTAAGTTATAATTGTTAAGTTAATTAATTGTTAAGTTAGAATTGTTAAGTTAATTAACTGTTAAGTTATAATTGTTAAGTTAATTAACTGTTAAGTTATAATTGTTAAGTTAATTAATTGTTAAGTTATAATTGTTAAGTTAATTAATTGTTAAGTTATAATTGTTAAGTTAATTAACTGTTAAGTTATAATTGTTAAGTTAATTAACTGTTAAGTTATAATTGTTAAGTTAATTAATTGTTAAGTTATAATTGTTAAGTTAATTAATTGTTAAGTTATAATTGTTAAGTTAATCAATTGTTAAGTTATAATTGTTAAGTTAATTAATTGTTAAGTTATAATTGTTAAGTTAATTAATTGTTAAGTTATAATTGTTAAGTTAATTAATTGTTAAGTTATAATTGTTAAGTTAATTGTTAAAATTCATAAACTTTACATGGATTTATTGTTTGAAAGAATATTCAAATAAGATATTATTATTATTTATTAAGATTTCCTTTGTTAAGTTATAATTGTTAAGTTATAATTGTTAAGTTAATTAATTGTTAAGTTATAATTGTTAAGTTAATTAATTGTTAAGTTATAATTGTTAAGTTAATTAATTAAGTTATAATTGTTAAGTTAATTAATTGTTAAGTTATAATTGTTAAGTTAATTAATTAAGTTATGATTGTTAAGTTAATTAATTGTAAAGTTATAATTGTTAAGTTAATTAATTGTTAAGTTATAATTGTTAAGTTAATTAATTGTTAAGCTATAATTGTTAAGTTAATTAATTGTTAAGTTATAATTGTTAAGTTAATTAATTAAGTTATAATTGTTAAGTTAATTAATTGTTAAGTTATAATTGTTAAGTTAATTAATTGTTAAGCTATAATTGTTAAGTTAATTAATTGTTAAGTTATAATTGTTAAGTTAATTAACTGTTAAGTTATAATTGTTAAGTTAATCAATTGTTAAGTTATAATTGTTAAGTTAATCAATTGTTAAGTTATAATTGTTAAGTTAATTAATTGTTAAGTTATAATTGTTAAGTTAATTAATTGTTAAGTTATAATTGTTAAGTTAATTAATTGTTAAGTTATAATTGTTAAGTTAATTAATTGTTAAGTTATAATTGTTAAGTTAATTAACTGTTAAGTTATAATTGTTAAGTTAATTAATTGTTAAGTTATAATTGTTAAGTAAATTAATTGTTAAGTTATAATTGTTAAGTTAATTAATTAAGTTATGATTGTTAAGTTAATTAATTGTTAAGTTATAATTGTTAAGTTAATTAATTGTTAAGCTATAATTGTTAAGTTAATTAACTGTTAAGTTATAATTGTTAAGTTAATTAACTGTTAAGTTATAATTGTTAAGTTAATTAATTGTTAAGTTATAATTGTTAAGTTAATTAATTGTTAAGTTATAATTGTTAAGTTAATTAACTGTTAAGTTATAATTGTTAAGTTAATCAATTGTTAAGTTATAATTGTTAAGTTAATCAATTGTTAAGTTATAATTGTTAAGTTAATTAATTGTTAAGTTATAATTGTTAAGTTAATTAACTGTTAAGTTATAATTGTTAAGTTAATTAATTGTTAAGTTATAATTGTTAAGTTAATTAACTGTTAAGTTATAATTGTTAAGTTAATTAACTGTTAAGTTATAATTGTTAAGTTAATCAATTGTTAAGTTATAATTGTTAAGTTAATCAATTGTTAAGTTATAATTGTTAAGTTAATTAATTGTTAAGTTATAGTTGTTAAGTTAATTAATTGTTAAGTTATAATTGTTAAGTTAATTAATTGTTAAGTTATAATTGTTAAGTTAATTGTTAAAATTCATAAACTTTACATGGATTTATTGTTTGAAAGAATATTCAAATAAGATATTATTATTATTTATTAAGATTTCCTTTGTTAAGTTATAATTGTTAAGTTAATAAATTAAGTTATAATTGTAAAGTTAATTAATTGTTAAGTTATAATTGTTAAGTTAATTAATTGTTAAGCTATAATTGTTAAGTTAATTAACTGTTAAGTTATAATTGTTAAGTTAATCAATTGTTAAGTTATAATTGTTAAGTTAATCAATTGTTAAGTTATAATTGTTAAGTTAATTAATTGTTAAGTTATAATTGTTAAGTTAATTAACTGTTAAGTTATAATTGTTAAGTTAATTAATTGTTAAGTTATAATTGTTAAGTTAATTAACTGTTAAGTTATAATTGTTAAGTTAATTAACTGTTAAGTTATAATTGTTAAGTTAATCAATTGTTAAGTTATAATTGTTAAGTTAATCAATTGTTAAGTTATAATTGTTAAGTTAATTAATTGTTAAGTTATAGTTGTTAAGTTAATTAATTGTTAAGTTATAATTGTTAAGTTAATTAATTGTTAAGTTATAATTGTTAAGTTAATTGTTAAAATTCATAAACTTTACATGGATTTATTGTTTGAAAGAATATTCAAATAAGATATTATTATTATTTATTAAGATTTCCTTTGTTAAGTTATAATTGTTAAGTTAATAAATTAAGTTATAATTGTAAAGTTAATTAATTGTTAAGTTATAATTGTTAAGTTAATTAATTGTTAAGCTATAATTGTTAAGTTAATTAACTGTTAAGTTATAATTGTTAAGTTAATTAATTGTTAAGTTATAATTGTTAAGTTAATTAATTGTTAAGTTATAATTGTTAAGTTAATTAACTGTTAAGTTATAATTGTTAAGTTAATTAATTGTTAAGTTATAATTGTTAAGTTAATCAATTGTTAAGTTATAATTGTTAAGTTAATTAACTGTTAAGTTATAATTGTTAAGTTAATTAATTTTTAAGTTATAATTGTTAAGTTAATTAACTGTTAAGTTATAATTGTTAAGTTAATTAACTGTTAAGTTATAATTGTTAAGTTAATTAATTGTTAAGTTATAATTGTTAAGTTAATTAACTGTTAAGTTATAATTGTTAAGTTAATTAATTGTTAAGTTATAATTGTTAAGTTAATCAATTGTTAAGTTATAATTGTTAAGTTAATTAACTGTTAAGTTATAATTGTTAAGTTAATTAATTGTTAAGTTAGAATTGTTAAGTTAATTAACTGTTAAGTTATAATTCTTAAGTTAATTAACTGTTAAGTTATAATTGTTAAGTTAATTAATTGTTAAGTTATAATTGTTAAGTTAATTAATTGTTAAGTTATAATTGTTAAGTTAATTAACTGTTAAGTTATAATTGTTAAGTTAATTAACTGTTAAGTTATAATTGTTAAGTTAATTAATTGTTAAGTTATAATTGTTAAGTTAATTAATTGTTAAGTTATAATTGTTAAGTTAATTAATTGTTAAGTTATAATTGTTAAGTTAATTAATTGTTAAGTTATAATTGTTAAGTTAATTGTTAAAATTCATAAACCTTACATGGATTTATTGTTTGAAAGAATATTCAAATAAGATATTATTATTATTTATTAAGATTTCCTTTGTTAAGTTATAATTGTTAAGTTATAATTGTTAAGTTAATTAATTGTTAAGTTATAATTGTTAAGTTAATTAATTGTTAAGTTATAATTGTTAAGTTAATTAATTGTTAAGTTATAATTGTTAAGTTAATTAATTGTTAAGTTATAATTGTTAAGTTAATTAACTGTTAAGTTATAATTGTTAAGTTAATTAATTAAGTTATAATTGTTAAGTTAATTAATTGTTAAGTTATAATTGTTAAGTATATTAATTGTTAAGTTATAATTGTTAAGTTAATTAACTGTTAAGTTATAATTGTTAAGTTAATTAATTGTTAAGTTATAATTGTTAAGTTAATTAATTGTTCAGTTATAATTGTTAAGTTAATTAACTGTTAAGTTATAATTGTTAAGTTAATTAACTGTTAAGTTATAATTGTTAAGTTAATTAATTGTTAAGTTATAATTGTTAAGTTAATTAATTGTTAAGTTATAATTGTTAAGTTAATTAATTGTTAAGTTATAATTGTTAAGTTAATTAATTGTTAAGTTATAATTGTTAAGTTAATTAATTGTTAAGTTATAATTGTTAAGTTAATTAATTGTTAAGTTATAATTGTTAAGTTAATTAATTGTTAAGTTATAATTGTTAAGTTAATTAATTGTTAAGTTATAATTGTTAAGTTAATTAATTTTTAAGTTATAATTGTTAAGTTAATTAATTGTTAAGCTATAATTGTTAAGTTAATTAATTGTTAAGCTATAATTGTTAAGTTAATTAATTGTTAAGTTATAATTGTTAAGTTAATTGTTAAAATTCATAAACCTTACATGGATTTATTGTTTGAAAGAATATTCAAATAAGATATTATTATTTATTAAGATTTCCTTTGTTAAGTTAATTAATTAAGTTATGATTGTTAAGTTAATTAATTGTTAAGTTATAATTGTTAAGTTAATTAATTGTTAAGTTATAATTGTTAAGTTAATTAACTGTTAAGTTATAATTGTTAAGTTAATTAATTAAGTTATGATTGTTAAGTTAATTAATTGTTAAGTTATAATTGTTAAGTTAATTAATTGTTAAGTTATAATTGTTAAGTTAATTTACTGTTAAGTTATAATTGTTAAGTTAATTAATTGTTAAGCTATAATTGTTAAGTTAATTAATTGTTAAGTTATAATTGTTAAGTTAATTAATTGTTAAGTTATAATTGTTAAGTTAATTAATTGTTAAGTTATAATTGTTAAGTTAATTGTTAAAATTCATAAACCTTACATGGATTTATTGTTTGAAAGAATATTCAAATAAGATATTATTATTATTTATTAAGATTTCCTTTGTTAAGTTAATTAATTAAGTTATGATTGTTAAGTTAATTAATTGTTAAGTTATAATTGTTAAGTTAATTAATTGTTAAGTTATAATTGTTAAGTTAATTAACTGTTAAGTTATAATTGTTAAGTTAATTAATTAAGTTATGATTGTTAAGTTAATTAATTGTTAAGTTATAATTGTTAAGTTAATTAATTGTTAAGTTATAATTGTTAAGTTAATTAACTGTTAAGTTATAATTGTTAAGTTAATTAATTGTTAAGTTATAATTGTTAAGTTAATTAATTGTTAAGTTATAATTGTTAAGTTAATTAATTGTTAAGTTATAATTGTTAAGTTAATTAACTGTTAAGTTATAATTGTTAAGTTAATTAACTGTTAAGTTATAATTGTTAAGTTAATTAACTATTAAGTTATAATTGTTAAGTTAATTATTTGTTAAGTTATAATTGTTAAGTTAATTAATTGTTAAGTTATAATTGTTAAGTTAATTAATTGTTAAGTTATAATTGTTAAGTTAATTAATTGTTAAGTTATAATTGTTAAGTTAATTAATTGTTAAGTTATAATTGTTAAGTTAATTAATTGTTAAGTTATAATTGTTAAGTTAATTAATTGTTAAGTTATAATTGTTAAGTTAATTAATTGTTAAGTTATAATTGTTAAGTTAATTAATTGTTAAGTTATAATTGTTAAGTTAATTAATTGTTAAGTTATAATTGTTAAGTTAATTAATTTTTAAGTTATAATTGTTAAGTTAATTAATTGTTAAGCTATAATTGTTAAGTTAATTAATTGTTAAGCTATAATTGTTAAGTTAATTAATTGTTAAGTTATAATTGTTAAGTTAATTGTTAAAATTCATAAACCTTACATGGATTTATTGTTTGAAAGAATATTCAAATAAGATATTATTATTTATTAAGATTTCCTTTGTTAAGTTAATTAATTAAGTTATGATTGTTAAGTTAATTAATTGTTAAGTTATAATTGTTAAGTTAATTAATTGTTAAGTTATAATTGTTAAGTTAATTAACTGTTAAGTTATAATTGTTAAGTTAATTAATTAAGTTATGATTGTTAAGTTAATTAATTGTTAAGTTATAATTGTTAAGTTAATTAATTGTTAAGTTATAATTGTTAAGTTAATTAACTGTTAAGTTATAATTGTTAAGTTAATTAATTGTTAAGTTATAATTGTTAAGTTAATTAATTGTTAAGTTATAATTGTTAAGTTAATTAATTGTTAAGTTATAATTGTTAAGTTAATTAACTGTTAAGTTATAATTGTTAAGTTAATTAATTGTTAAGTTATAATTGTTAAGTTAATTAATTGTTAAGTTATAATTGTTAAGTTAATTAATTGTTAAGTTATAATTGTTAAGTTAATTAATTGTTAAGTTATAATTGTTAAGTTAATTAATTGTTAAGCTATAATTGTTAAGTTAATTAATTGTTAAGCTATAATTGTTAAGTTAATTAACTGTTAGGTTATAATTGTTAAGTTAATTAATTGTTAAGTTATAATTGTTAAGTTAATTAATTGTTAAGCTATAATTGTTAAGTTAATTAATTGTTAAGCTATAATTGTTAAGTTAATTAATTGTTAAGTTATAATTGTTAAGTTAATTAATTGTTAAGTTACAATTGTTAAGTTAATTAATTGTTAAGTTATAATTGTTAAGTTAATCAATTGTTAAGTTATAATTGTTATGTTAATTAACTGTTAAGTTATAATTGTTAAGTTAATTAATTGTTAAGTTATAATTGTTAAGTTAATTAATTGTTAAGCTATAATTGTTATGTTAATTAATTGTTAAGCTATAATTGTTAAGTTAATTATTGTTAAGTTATAATTGTTAAGTTAATTTACTGTTAAGTTATAATTGTTAAGTTAATTAATTGTTAAGCTATAATTGTTAAGTTAATTAACTATTAAGTTATAATTGTTAAGTTAATTAATTGTTAAGTTATAATTGTTAAGTTAATTAATTTTTAAGTTATAATTGTTAAGTTAATTAATTGTTAAGCTATAATTGTTAAGTTAATTAATTGTTAAGTTATAATTGTTAAGTTAATTAATTGTTAAGTTATAATTGTTAAGTTAATTAATTGTTAAGCTATAATTGTTAAGTTAATTAATTGTTAAGCTATAATTGTTAAGTTAATTAATTGTTAAGTTATAATTGTTAAGTTAATTAATTGTTAAGTTACAATTGTTAAGTTAATTAATTGTTAAGTTATAATTGTTAAGTTAATCAATTGTTAAGTTATAATTGTTATGTTAATTAACTGTTAAGTTATAATTGTTAAGTTAATTAATTGTTAAGTTATAATTGTTAAGTTAATTAATTGTTAAGCTATAATTGTTATGTTAATTAATTGTTAAGCTATAATTGTTAAGTTAATTAATTGTTAAGTTATAATTGTAAAGTTAATTTACTGTTAAGTTATAATTGTTAAGTTAATTAATTGTTAAGCTATAATTGTTAAGTTAATTAACTGTTAAGTTATAATTGTTAAGTTAATTAATTGTTAAGTTATAATTGTTAAGTTAATTAATTTTTAAGTTATAATTGTTAAGTTAATTAATTGTTAAGCTATAATTGTTAAGTTAATTAATTGTTAAGCTATAATTGTTAAGTTAATTAATTGTTAAGTTATAATTGTTAAGTTAATTAATTGTTAAGTTATAATTGTTAAGTTAATTTATTGTTAAGCTATAATTGTTATGTTAATTAATTGTTAAGCTATAATTGTTAAGTTAATTAATTGTTAAGTTATAATTGTTAAGTTAATTTACTGTTAAGTTATAATTGTTAAGTTAATTAATTGTTAAGCTATAATTGTTAAGTTAATTAACTGTTAAGTTATAATTGTTAAGTTAATTAATTGTTAAGTTATAATTGTTAAGTTAATTAATTGTTAAGCTATAATTGTTAAGTTAATTAATTGTTAAGCTATAATTGTTAAGTTAATTAACTGTTAGGTTATAATTGTTAAGTTAATTAATTGTTAAGTTATAATTGTTAAGTTAATTAATTGTTAAGCTATAATTGTTAAGTTAATTAATTGTTAAGCTATAATTGTTAAGTTAATTAATTGTTAAGTTATAATTGTTAAGTTAATTAATTGTTAAGTTACAATTGTTAAGTTAATTAATTGTTAAGTTATAATTGTTAAGTTAATCAATTGTTAAGTTATAATTGTTATGTTAATTAACTGTTAAGTTATAATTGTTAAGTTAATTAATTGTTAAGTTATAATTGTTAAGTTAATTAATTGTTAAGCTATAATTGTTATGTTAATTAATTGTTAAGCTATAATTGTTAAGTTAATTATTGTTAAGTTATAATTGTTAAGTTAATTTACTGTTAAGTTATAATTGTTAAGTTAATTAATTGTTAAGCTATAATTGTTAAGTTAATTAACTGTTAAGTTATAATTGTTAAGTTAATTAATTGTTAAGTTATAATTGTTAAGTTAATTAATTTTTAAGTTATAATTGTTAAGTTAATTAATTGTTAAGCTATAATTGTTAAGTTAATTAATTGTTAAGTTATAATTGTTAAGTTAATTAATTGTTAAGTTATAATTGTTAAGTTAATTAATTGTTAAGCTATAATTGTTAAGTTAATTAATTGTTAAGCTATAATTGTTAAGTTAATTAATTGTTAAGTTATAATTGTTAAGTTAATTAATTGTTAAGTTACAATTGTTAAGTTAATTAATTGTTAAGTTATAATTGTTAAGTTAATCAATTGTTAAGTTATAATTGTTATGTTAATTAACTGTTAAGTTATAATTGTTAAGTTAATTAATTGTTAAGTTATAATTGTTAAGTTAATTAATTGTTAAGCTATAATTGTTATGTTAATTAATTGTTAAGCTATAATTGTTAAGTTAATTAATTGTTAAGTTATAATTGTTAAGTTAATTTACTGTTAAGTTATAATTGTTAAGTTAATTAATTGTTAAGCTATAATTGTTAAGTTAATTAACTGTTAAGTTATAATTGTTAAGTTAATTAATTGTTAAGTTATAATTGTTAAGTTAATTAATTTTTAAGTTATAATTGTTAAGTTAATTAATTGTTAAGCTATAATTGTTAAGTTAATTAATTGTTAAGCTATAATTGTTAAGTTAATTAATTGTTAAGTTATAATTGTTAAGTTAATTAATTGTTAAGTTATAATTGTTAAGTTAATTAATTGTTAAGCTATAATTGTTATGTTAATTAATTGTTAAGCTATAATTGTTAAGTTAATTAATTGTTAAGTTATAATTGTTAAGTTAATTTACTGTTAAGTTATAATTGTTAAGTTAATTAATTGTTAAGCTATAATTGTTAAGTTAATTAACTGTTAAGTTATAATTGTTAAGTTAATTAATTGTTAAGTTATAATTGTTAAGTTAATTAATTGTTAAGTTATAATTGTTAAGTTAATTAATTGTTAAGCTATAATTGTTATGTTAATTAATTGTTAAGCTATAATTGTTAAGTTAATTAATTGTTAAGTTATAATTGTTAAGTTAATTTACTGTTAAGTTATAATTGTTAAGTTAATTAATTGTTAAGCTATAATTGTTAAGTTAATTAACTGTTAAGTTATAATTGTTAAGTTAATTAATTGTTAAGTTATAATTGTTAAGTTAATTTACTGTTAAGTTATAATTGTTAAGTTAATTGTTAAAATTCATAAACTTTACATGGATTTATTGTTTGAAAGAATATTCAAATAAGATATCATTATTATTTATTAAGATTTATTTTTATTCCGCGGATTAAGGAAATCTTAGTATTTCTTTACAGTCTTAAATTATGTTCTATGAAAAATGAAAATTCCTATTTTGGTTGTATTTAGCTTTTTTATCTGGTTGAGATTTGTATATCAGTATTTCTATTTATATTCGGGTTAAGTTTAATAAACTTTTGGCTTGTAAACTTGTATTTAACTTCCTGATTTTATTCATGGCTGAGTTTGAATTACGTGACCGGCAGGAATTGTTACCTACACGGATGATTGCATGTGCATGAAACACTATTGTCTCTAGGTATAAATGAATAGTTATTATTTAATTATAATTATCAAGATCGTTTAAGGCTACTTAATGATGCAATGTTCATGACTTCCGCTCGTGCGAACTTCTGGATTGTCATTGTATTCGCCCGAATTCGGCGTTTAATAGTTCTTGATTTTCTTCGTTCACGTGGCAATTGTTTGGTGGCCATGGAGTAGAGGCTCAGCAAATGGAGCAAAAAGCTGCTTCCTTGTTGGGTTCGAATCTCATGACCGGCAGGAACTATCACCTTACTGATGAGTAAGCATGAAACACTAGTGTCTGTAAGTATAAATGAATAATAATTATTAAATTACTAGCGGGGGTACCCGGCGTTGCCCGAGTGTTTGTTTCCGGGACGGGGGGGGGAGTTTTAAAAAATGTTATGGTAGGTAAGTAGGAAGGATCAAACCCGGAGTCATGAGTAAAAGTAGGAAAATAAAGTGTGAAAAAACAAAAAAAAACATCTGCAACGTTAACAGTTCGGCCACCAAGAAAAGTCCATTCCAGTTGTTTAGGAAAAAAAAAAAACAAAAAAAAAACGACTATGGTAGGTCGGCGCGAACGTGAAAATATAATGTGAATTGTCCAGCACGCTAACCACTACGCCACAGAGCACTGCAGCTTAGTTTAGTGATTTTAAATAACTTCAGATGAAAGAACTACGAAGCCAAACCGGTGTTCTCTTCTCAACTGTTCCTTGTGAATGATCCCCAAATGGTGTTAAGTGGGGGCAGGGGGAGGAGGAATTTATAAGAGAGAAAATATTTTACCACTTCCATTGATCTTAACCGATTTTGGGCGTGACTTCTCAGCAGAAAAAGTATAGAAATCTAAGATTATCAAGGAATTTGAGAAATAATAAGCCTATAACACACCTCAGATATTGTTCTGCCGTTTGTGCATATTATATTTGCATGAAATATCTTGATTTTTAATCCTATTAAGGTCAAAATCAGACGGGAAAAAATGAGTTCATTTTATTTATATAGAGATATAGTAAAAATAAGTCAATTAAAATGTGTTGGTCCATATTAGAGATAACATGGGTACATATATAATTTGATGAAGAAAGAAGGGTGAACGACATTTATACATTTTGCAGTCTCTGGCTCTAACAAGATATATTTAGAGAGGAGGTTTATCTGTTCTTATGACACAGGAGAAGAGGGGACAGTTATTACTTAGATGGAGAGGGGGAGGCATTACTTAGACGAGTTTATACACAAAGTCCATTATAACGATGAGTGGGAACAAAGTTCATATTAACGATTATTTCACATCACCTTCAATTTGGTAGAATCGATGACACGAAGACGCAGTTACAAAATATGCAATGATGATGGTTCCAGGAATTCAAAGTCGACTACATGATTGAAGCTTTCTAACCCTTCGCTTCCAAAGGGAGACCCTCCTCTGATTCGATCCGGACTCCACTGCCTCCTGTCTCCAACTCTAATCTCGTAAAACTGGCAAACTATATTGAGAATTCGTTTTCTGCTATGACGTCATGCATGGCTTCAAACACGTGCCCACACACGTGGGAGACTCACGAGGGTTTAACATGCATAGTTCGCACATGCCCAAACCATTTCTGCAGACAAAGAATTCTTACTGATCTATTTTTCGACCTAACTTATTTTTCAACATATTTAAATTTGCTATTGTGCGTTCTTCTAACTGACCTTATTTTAATTCGGTTTTCATAAAAAAAAAGAATTGAACAATCAAAATTCCTTTTACTCAAATATATCTACTATTTTATATTAAACTAGCATTTCAGCCCGGCGTTGCCCGGATGTTTGGATGTGTATGTTGAGCAAAAAACCTAACGTTTATGCTGTTACGACCACCGCCAAACTGGAAGCAACATTATTTAAAATTAAGGCTAGACAATCGAAAGGAGAGGATGACTTTCAAAAATATCGCCGAAAAAAGTGACTCCCCCCCCCCGTAGAAAAGTGCCTAGTTGAAGGGGAAGAAGATATTAATGTTAATAGCCAATTTTTCGATATTTGTCGTACGAAAGGTCGATCTTTAAAACGATACTGATCTTGGTGAAATCCGTCGCCTCTATTGAAAGTTTAAGGCAGACATGCAAACAGACACACATACATACATTTATATATTGGTAACTAAAAATTTTCGACCCAAACTGATGAAAAAGCTTGCCCTATATCTGAATACCCTTTATGTAAATTTTCAAATATTTAGACCAGAAAACATCTGAGTAATTTGGAAAAGACCGCAGAGGTCAATTTTTTTAAAACTTTGATCCCTATTATGATCCCTAAACATTTATTGTTTTGGGCTCAAATCAAGTTATTAAGTTAGATCCATGTCCAAGGGACCTATATCTAAAATTTCAAGTGCATAGACCCAAAATTGTCGGAGGAGTTTGGTAGAGTTCTCAAAGGTCAAATTGTTGAACTTTGACCCTTTAACATCCAAATTTCTGGCCAAAAACCGATCACATCGATTTTCCCAAATCTCAGTACCCTGCATATCAAATTTGAAGTCTGTAGACTAAAAATTGACAGAGTTATTGTGTAAGGAAATGTACACAGACACACACACACACGTTCACTTTTATATATAGATTGAACAATGCGAAATTCTACATTCCATTTCTGAATCTATTTCTGAACCTTGCTTACAAGGTTCGAATCTCGGTCTATCCTAATCTCATTTTCCCTTATCTAATGGGTTTCTTACTTGCAAGAAAAGGAGACTTTTTCTTATAACAAATGAACTTAAAAATTCACCAAAAATGGATGGAATATGATGAGCCGATTCTTTTTAATATATGAATCTTAGTGAAAATGTATTATTTTATTAAAACAAAAAATAACACGATGAAGACTTCAGTCCCTCACAGTCAAATGTCACTTCCCGGTCAATATATAACACAGTGACGCCCCATTATGAAATATATATATATATATATATATATATACACACCTCAAGCTAGGATCAAAACCCAACCTCCCAAACGACAGTCAAGGCTTCTCGCAATTACGCTATACAGCTTCTGCTGTGCGGGTAGTGAATTATCGATGTTTTGATATCGTCCAAATGCCTAAGCTCGATTTGTTTACGAAAGAGCATCGCTTAATACGTAAATGGCAGTTTGTATATCATTTCCCAATATGCTCAACCCAAGATAGGGAGCATTATAGTCATCCACATACAGTACTGTTCTGCTGTATCACAGCTTATCAGTGCGGCTAGACAGGCAACTAATTATATATATGTATATACACACACTCACACACACACACATATAACATAGTGACACCCCATTATGAAATCTCCGTACTGGTCATGAAAGCACCAATATAACTCGGTGAAGATCATTGCATTCACCAGTACATAAGTGTAGTCCTAGGTGGTCTCAGTTTCAGACACCTAAGAAACTTCAATAGCATGGTCTCGGTCACTTATGCGATGATGGGGTTGATGCACAATTCCAGTACTCCCTGCCTCAATAGTACCCCACAGGAAAAAGAATAGAAATAAAAGAAAAAATAAAAGAATAAAAAAAAAAAAAACAGACAAAATGAACAACTCAAGGTCTCCAAAAATATCCTAGCGGGCTTTTAACATAACACATACATTTATTCTAATGATCCGGTCAGCATCTTCAGAGATTACAACATCTTCACATCTTGGCTATCTGAAAAACGCCGCTCCCTGCGTCATGGAGAGACCAACTCCCCGTTGAGAATAATAAAAAAAATAATAATGAACATATATAACAAATACACTTTTGATAAGACTTAATAACAATAATAACAACGAACAATAACAACAAAAAGAATAAGAACAATAATACTAACAAGACCTCTATACAACACAATTGACGTGGACGTATCAAAACAGTTGTAGACAAACAGTTCTTTTTGACAGGTGTAAATAACACAACACCTACCTGGATTATATACCAATATTTCTTTTCATGGTTCCGGTCGGCATCTTCAGAGGTTACGTTTTCACATCTTGGCTGCCCGTGAAAACGCCGCTCCTTGCGTCATGGAGAACCCCCCCCCCCTGAACACCTACCTGAATTATTTACGCACATTTATTTTCATGATTTCGGCCGGCATCCTCAGAGATTACAACATCTTCACATTTTGGCTACCTGAAAAAACGCCGCTCCCTGCGTCATGGAGAGACCAACTCCCCCTCGAGTCGTCCGTTCTTTCTGACGTTCAGCTAACGACTGACTAGAATCTCCCCAAATCTATATATCATCACGTGTCTAAGACTCCAACCGCTGACGTAACATAAATCTGATTATTTGTTTATGCAAACAAAAAATTGTTTTCCTGTATTTTCTAAAATTTTTTTCGTAGTTGTTCATTATTTCAGCTATTAATCGAATTGTTTATTCTTCTAATCATAATAATCGATCCAGCTTCCCTAAGTCGCTAGAATCAATTGATAATTGAAGAACGCTGAAGCTGCATATCAACAAGGCTGCTGCAAGGAAGGTTGGCTCCCTCTACCGTGCTAGAAAACTACTTACGCCTGACAGTATCCTATACCTCTATAAGGCAACCATTCGCCCATGTATGGAGTACTGTTGTCACATCTGGGCTGGTGCATCTGCTTCTTGTCTCTCCCTCCTGGACAGGGTTCAAAAGAGAGTCGCCAACCTGATAGGTCCTGAACTGTCATCTAGGCTTCAGCCTCTGTCCCATCGACGAGATGTTGCATCCCTCTGCCTGTTCTACAAATACTTCAATGGTGAATGCTCTGACGAACTGCAAACACTTGTACCTCCCCGACGTAACTACCCCCGTCAAACCCGACAAGCTACTAAGTCTCATCCCTTTACAGTAGAGATCCCTAGGTGCAAGAAAGCCTTTTACTCCAATAGTTTCTTCCCCAGAACTGCGGGTCTTTGGAACTCCCTTCCGGGATTCTGCTTTCCCAACTGCAACGATATGCAGAAGTTCAAGTGTAATGTCAACAAACATCTTTCTACTCATCTCCCTTCATAATGACCCCGCTAATTAAGTTCCTGATAGTAGCCCCCTGCTTCAAAGTGGCACTGTGCCTTGTTTGGGGTGAAAATTGAAAAAAAAAAGTTCTACACCACCATCATGCATCCTCCCCCCATTGTTTCATCACTGCCCCCCCCCCCCAATAGAAAAGTGATACCAAAGAGCCAAGAAGGATCAAGGAGGATTGAAAGACCGAGGAGAGAGCGTTGGTCAGACCTCCGCTGGACAAGCGCAAAGAGAACTGGGATCGTGGGGAGGATTAGTGCCACTCAAATTCCAGTATAAACCAATGCCCACTAACAGCGAGAAATCAATGGTATGAGGCTGTTGCGATGATGCAGATTTATTTGCAAATGCTATCGAAGAAGGTGGAGATAGCTGGATGTCTGGGGAAACTTGTTGTCACTCAGCTTCCAGAGAACACCACAGGTTTGATGACTTGTGTGAAAGCTCCATGTGAGGTAATAAAAAAAATTAATAATAATAATAATGATTTTGAACTCATTCCATTTGTGATTTTTTCGAAGGAATTCTGCCTTTTGGATCATTTTGGATCATTTTGGAACTTACCTGTTGGATTGGAAGTTTTTAATTCGACCGTGCTTGGATTTTACCATTCTTGGATTTTTAACCCTTCACCGGACTATCCATTCATGTGAAATCTTTTTATCATTTTTCTTTTACCTCCTATTCCCCTTACTTCACCCTTTTTTTAACGAAATAAGATCTGCGACTTACTTGCGGTTTCATTAAATACTTTTACATGCAAAAACCGATCCCGCATTTTGTTAATTCCTGCCCTCTGAAGAGAAGGAGAGTATTTCTTCGAAACTCCGCGGATTAAGGACTATCCACTTATCTTGTGCGTCCTTTTTAAAATTAAATATGTTTTTAACTCTTTTTCAAGATGTTTTTTTAACATGTTTTATTAATTATTTGTTCATATATATATATATATATATATATATATATATATATATATATATATATATATATATATATATATAATTTTTATTTAATTGCATTTTCACCCCAAACAAGACATAGTGCCAGTTTGATGTAGGGGCCACTACCTTGAACATAAATTGCAGGAACACTATTAAGGGAGTTTAGCAGCAAGATGTCTGTTTACATTACGCTTGAACTTCTGCATGTCAGCACAGTTGGGGAGCAGGAACTCGGGAGGGAATTCCAAAGTTTACCAGTTCTAAGGAATAAACTATTAGAGTAGAAGGACCAATTAGGTTAGGCACTCTTTTTTGAACCCTGTCCAAGAGTGAGAGACTAGTAAGAGATGCACCAACCCAAATGTGACATACATGGGCGAATGGTGGCCTTAGAGGTACAGGATACTTTCATCTAGTTGTAATGCACCCTTACATTGTGTACCCGTGGTAACGCCAAGTTTCTTTTTTTTTTCAAACCCACCCTTGCTTGAGTGGACTAGTCACGTTCACCAAATAGTTGTGGGTGTTATTTTTGAATGTACCAAATATGACTATGTTTCGTTGTTCTTATTTAGTGTTCTTGTTTTAAGAGTCTTAGAGTGATAGAGACAGCCTTAGGAGTGTTCATATTGAATGTTGTGAGATGTTATGAGATGCTTAGATATTATATTCATTGTGAGTGTTCATATTGTCTTAGGATGTTCATGCTTTTGGAGATAGCATATAGGAGACATAAACCGGGTATATATAACGAGAGAGACAGTTCTATATATATAATAGACAGTGTACATGTTACTACAATAGCACTAAGCCTGTAATTCAACTATAATATAAATATAATATAAACACGTTACCTTCTTTAACACAAAGACGACAGTTATAAAAATATGATGATCATTTATTCTTCGATGAATCGGAAATGAATGGGCGAATAAAAGCCAAGTATGTCAAAGGATGGAGTACTTCTGTCAGATCTGGGCAGGAGCTGCTAAAAACAGTATATCCTGCCTTGACAGAGTACAAAATAGCCAAACGGAAGAAAGCTCCACAGGCGTGCAGTTCTAAGAAAGAAGCTTTGTTCATGGAATCTACGTTCATATGTGCAAAAAAAAAAAATGTTATCATCCATGCACAATAATGATGTTTAATTAGTCGACAGGATATGCAAAAATGCCCATGATAAGAACAAAACTAAAGGAAGAGTTGATGTTTTCATGCCTCAAAATATAAGAAGATGGTCAATGGTGATTTTCTACAGCCTTCTCAATGTTGCTCGAATAAAGTTTTGTGTAATTTACAATGAGAAAATCAACCGCTACATCTGGCTGGTACATCTGTCACTAGTTGGACATTGAAACCTTAACTACTGACATCCCTGACTCAACTCAAATAAAAACCAAGGGAGAACAAAAACCAAATTCTTACCAACCAAAACACTCAAAATCCAAATGTGACAACAATACTCCATACATGGGCAAATAAAAGCCAAGTATGTCCAAGGATGGAGTACTTCTGCCATATCTGGGCAGAAAAAAAAACAGTATATCCTGCCTTGACAGAGTACAAAATAGACTTCGTAGCTTAGTGGGGCATGCCCTTTTCTCTTCCCTGCAACCTCTCTAGCACAGAAGAGACGTTGCGAGCCTATCTTTGTTTTATCATTATTCCCATGGCAAGTGCTCGTCTGAGTTCCAATCTCTGGTCCCCCCCTCCTCGCCAATCCTTCACGAAAAACACCCATCTAGCTGAATCCACTGTCAAAATATTTCCCCACTCTTTATCTGTGCCTAAATCAAAACGTAGATTCCATGAACAAAGCTTCTTTCTTAGAACTGCACACCTGTGGAACTCTGTTCCGTCTGCCTGCTTCTCACCTGACTACAACCTGGATGTCTTCAAGTCCAACGTAAACAAATTCCTAATGAACCGCCACCTCAAGTAAACACTTCAATAAATCTCCACACTAACGTACTTTACTTGCAATAACCCTTATCCCTGAGTGGCTTCCGGGCCTTGATAAGTGGTAACCACCATGTAAAAAAAAAAAAGAAGAATAGTGGCTTTGAAGAAGTAAAGAATACTTTCAGGTGTAAGATCAAAGTATAGTATCTGTTCTGGTAGATACTGCAAGCAAAGACCATATGTGGGGTAACCCCACATATCAGACCTTGGCCAATGTAAGGAAAACCCTTCATACCAATTGTCACTATCCAGCTCCCATTTCCCACTCATCGGGAGCTTGTCCCCTTTTCACTCCCCTCTCCACCCTCTCTCCACATTAAAAAAACGGCCTTGTGCCTAATTTGCTCAGTGGGAAAGCAAATAAATACAGCCCCACCCCACCCCACTCTTTTTGGACAGGGTTTGGCTTTTGGGCCAAGATCAAAGTGTAGTATCTGTTCCGCAAGATGCTGCAATTAAAGACCGTATGTGGGGGTAACCCCACATATAATACCATTCCCCTTGTGGCAATCAGTTATTGGTCAATGTAGGGGTAACCCGTCATACCAATTGTCACTATCCAGCTCCCCTACTCCCTGGGGAGCTGGTCCCCATTTCCCCTTCACTCTCCACATTATAAATAAATAAATAAATAAATCCAGCCCCTCCCCTCTCGCAGGAGGGACCTATGTGTGTTTCGGGCCAAGATCAAAGTGTAGTATTTGTTCCGGCAGATGCTGCAATCAAAACCATTGTCCTTTTGGCAATGGGCTTCCGGTCCATGTAGGGGCAACCCTATATACCAAATGGACTTCACTATTCATCTCCCATTTCCCACCTCTCAGGAGCTGGTCTCCTTTTCCCTTCCCCCTCTCTCCACATTAAAAAACGGCCTTGTGCCTAATTTGCTCAGTGGGGAAACAAATAAATACAGCCCACCTTCCCTGCAACAGGAACTTTGTGGCCTTCGGGCCAAGATCAAGGTGTAGTATCTGTTCCGGCAGATGCTGCACGCAAAGACCATCGTCCTTGTGGCAATCTTTTTGTCCATGTAGGGGCAACCCTACATACCAGCAGGCCCTCACTGTCTAGCTCCCATTTCCCACCTCTCGGGAGCTGGTCCCCTTTTCCCGCCCCCCTCCTCTCTCCACATTAAAAAACGGCCTTGTGCCTAATTTGCTCAGTGGAGAAGCAAATAAATACAGCCCACCTTCTTTGCAGCAGCCTTGGCAATGCCCTCGATGTATCTGTTCTAACGCATGTTCCCTGTGAACGTTAAGCCAAGGAGTTTGAACGAAGTTCTTTCAGGTAATCTATCTTTAGCCATAGCTATGTGTTGAGAAGGTTTCTTGTAATTATCAAACGACACAAGCTTAGTCTTGGCAGCATTGAATGTGACCATCAATTTTTGTCCCCATTTCACTACAGACTGGGGGTCTTCCGCTAGTGTTTTTGCCATTGCCTTGAATATGTGTTTATTTGTTTTCCGAAAATAAACAAACTACTTGATCAAATTACGTGATTTTTGGAACATGCCACTTTCTTTTTTTATCTATTTTACATGAATTGCACGATTTCATTGAACGTTGTCGTCTGCTGACAGCTAAGTAGCTAATCGTATTGGCATTTCCCAAATGCCTCGCGTAACCTGCCGGAAGATGTCGACACTAAGTTACCGGAAATTAGGTCATATTCCGGATAAGTACCAAATGATGATGATGACGCCGATAATGATGATGACAATGATGATGGTGACAATGATGATGATGACGATGATGATGAAGATGATGAACTTGTTACGTCTATGAATACGTTCCCTAACGACGTACATGTTGAATAATACTGCATAATCACGTTGACCCAAGTTAAGCAACGTTGAACCTGGCCAGTACTAAATGGGTGACCAATTTGGAATACCAGGTGCTGTATGTGCTCTCCACTTATCTCGGCATTGTTTCCAATTGTTCTGGTCTTCTTGCCACTGGACCCAAACAGTGCCGATTATTGATCAAATTACCTGATTTTTGGAACATGCTACTGATAAGTACCAAATTAACACTCTCTACTTAATCCAAACATTTAACACGTTGCTCGGCCGTACAATACGATTAAACATGATATTTTAACTTATGCAGATTGCGTATGTTATAGAATCAATCCTCTATTGATTATTATTGTATATTACGAGAAATAATTTGCCTGGTGGACTAATTCGCATTATATATATATATATATATATATATATATATATATATATATATATATATATATATATATATAGTGTTTCTGCCATATATATATATATATATATATTTATATATATATATATATATATATATATATATATATATATATATATATATATATATATATATATATATATATATATATATATATATATATATATATAAAATAATAGCAATGTGAAATGAAGTCACAAAAACTATATATTGGTAAATATAGATTGGTTCATTTATTCAATAAGGGAATACAAACAATTATTTGGGGGATAGAAAGGACTCTTTACGCCAAGGTATTTCGAAGCCTAATGCTTCTCATCAGAAGAGTAGAGAAGATGCAAGGTAACGTAATGGGATTCATTAGGAACGAAATAGATCAAATAAAATTATAGATGATGTTGGGGGGGGTCCAATTCTAAATAAAGGAGGAGCGAATTATTTAGAATTCGATACCCCCCCCCAACATCATCTATAATTTTATTTGATCTATTTCGTTTCTAATGAATCCCAATAATAAAGCTCCAAGGAAACTGTTGTCCACACTTTTTTCTTCTAATGCACTAAGCTATATATATATATATATGAGGCAAGTCATTGGTACCGTCGGTTACTAATGACTGGTTTCATCCAACAACTTTCTGTACACAAAACACAAAATATAAATATGCTCTTATTTTTCGAATTTTCCTTTTAATTGAGCACTCTCTGCTGGATTTCTTTTTCCCCCCAAAACTAACCATATATATATATATATATATATATATATATATATATATATATATATATATATATATATATATATATATACGCGCACATGCTCACACACACGCACAAACACACGCGCATACACACGTGCACACACGCGCACACACACACACGCACACACACGCGCACGCACACACACGCACACACACGCGCACGCACACACACACGCATACACATGCACAAACACGTGCGTGCACACACACACGCGCATACACATGCGCACACACACACGCGTACACACGTGCGTGCACGCACACACACACACACACAAACACGCGCGTACACACACGCGCACAAACACACGCGCATACACGCACGCATGCACACACACACAAACACACACAAATACACACACACAAACACACACGCGCAAACACACACATACACACACACACGCACAAACAAACACACACAAATACACACACAAGCACACACAAACACACACACGCACACACAAACACACACAAGCACAGACGCATACACACACACAGAAACACACACATACACACAGAAACACACACAGCCAGACAAACAGGCAGAAAAACACACACAATCACACACACAAAAACACACACATACACACACACACACACAAATACACACATAAGCACACAAACACACACAAACACACACGCATACACACACGCACAAACACACACATACATACACAAACACACTCACACAAACACACGCACAAAAACACACACAAACACACACACACACACAAACACACTCAAACACACACACAAACACACTCAAACACACACACAAACACACAACCCCACACAAACACATATGCATACACACGCACAAGCACACACATACACACACGAACACACACACACACACACACACACAAACACACTCACACAAACACACACACACAAACACAACCCCACACAAACACACACACACAAACACACGCACAAACACACACATACACACACGAACACACACACACAAACACACGCACAAACACACACATACACACACGAACACACACACACAAACACACACACAAACACACACTCAAACACACACACACAAACACAACCCCACACAAACACACACTCAAACACACACGCAAACACACAACCCCACACAAACACACACACACAAACACACGCACAAACACACACATACACACACGAACACACACACACACAAACACACACATACACACACAAACACACTCACACAAACACACGCACGAACACACACAAACACCCACAAACACCCACAATATTACTTTTGCACAATAGTAAAGAAAGAGAATCTCCTAACTTTACTCCGACACAAACGATGTTTATTTACTTTTGATCCATTTTTTTTGACACTTGGATGATTGTCATAAACTAATATTAAATACGACGCTCAACACTTATCTGTCTGCATCTTCATTTCTGCGCCATTTGAAGGCGTCTCATCTGAATGATTGCTTACACAGATCGACACCGATCCACTGTTTTCTTGATTACCACACAAATTGACGCTCTGCTTAACACCAAAAGATATCTCATTTCTTTTCATTCTTTCAAACTTTCTTTCTTTCTTCTTCATCATTTCTTTTTGTACCCCCACCCTACCGACAAAAGGAGGGTGGACCTGTAAATTCACCCTTGTCCGTTCGTTCGTTCGTTCGTTCGTCTGTCTGCACTTTTCTCAATAACTACGCCTTGGAATCTTTGGAAATTTTGCACAAACATTAAACATGATATGAGTAAAAAAAAGTAACAGAACTGATTTTCTAGGAAAACTCCGGTTACCCCCCCCCCCCTAGGCGTGCCTTTCGGATTAAGATGACTAAAATTGACACTTTTGTTCTTATTAAAAAAAAAAATTGATGCCTTGGATTTTTATAAAACTTTCTGAAAAGTTGTAACTAACTGATTTCTATATAATTTTGTTTGTCTATACTTCACGATAACTCTTGGGTGTGCCCCAGGGGCTCTTTTAGGGCTAATAAAAACACTCCATTTTTGGGACTATTTTATCGTATTTGTTCAAAATGTTCTGTGTATGTGTATTTAGCAGTTTTGCATGGTGCTGAACTCAAATTTAAATATGTAAAGGCCTTGCGGACGTTGGGGGCTAAATGGGAGAGGCAAATGGTAGACTTAGCCATTTCTGTTTTTGCATGGTGCAGAACTCAAATTTACATATGTTAAGGCCTAAAACTGTTCCGTTTGTTTATTTTCAGCAGGATTTGACGTTCCCTGGGAACTTTAGGGTACTAAAGGAGGGGGGCAAAATGCTGAACTTAGTCATTTTTTTATGCCTCGTTCACTTTGCATGCTTCACTTGTTTTTTTGTTTTTTTTTACTCTTTTCATACCAAACAAAGTATATTACCACTTGAACGTAAGCGGCTGCTATTAAGGATCATATATAACAGGACATTTCGGGGAGTTGAGCAGCAAGATGTCTGTTCACATTAAATTTAATTATTTTTCATGCTACTACAGCCAGGGAAGCATGAGACCATGTGTTAACATGTAGACTATTGAAACCCAACACGTTGTAGACTCAGTCATAAATGACACCAAGACAAATGATAACTCGACACGTGATCCCCTGTTACGGGATTCTCGGTCTGCGCACATGTTCTTCTTTTTATATCTTTGTCTTTTTTATTTTCCTCGCCATAACGTCACTTTGCACATATCTTGGCATTAGCAACCAGCCGTCATACATGCGCCCGGGCTTTGTTACAGCAGTTCAATATAAGAAATTATTAGAGGAAAAGGGTTTCCGGCATCTATTGATCTCAACAGTGAAGAGGTGGGAGTTTGATGCTTGTCGGATAAGCTTCTTTTATATAATAAAGTAAAAACTAAATGGAGTCAAAACTCAATGGAGTCAAAACTAGCTAAAGTCCAAACTAAATAAAATCAAAACTAAATAAAATCAAAACTAAATAAAATCAAAACTAAATAAAATCAAAATTAAATAAAGCCAAACCCCAATAAAGTCAAAACTAAAGTCACAACTAAATGAAGTCAAAACTAAAGTCAAAACGAAATAAAGTCAAAACGAAATAAAGTCAAAACTAAAAAAGTCAAAACGAAATGTCAAAACTAAATAAATTAAAAAGTAAAGTCAAAACTAAATAAAATAAACACTAAAGTAAAAACTAAAAAAAATCAAAACTAAAGTCAAAACGAAATAAAGTCAAGACTAAATAAAATCAAAACTAAATAAACTCAAGACTAAAAAAAATCAAGACTAAATAAAGCCAAAACTAAATAAAATCTAAAGGAAGTAAAAATCAAATAAAGTCAAAACTTAATAAAGTGAACACTAAAGTCAAAACTAAATAAAGTTTAAAATAAATAAAGTAAAAACTAAAGTCAAAAATAAAGTAAAAAAAAAATAAAGTCAAAACGAAATAAAGTCAAAACGAAATAAAGTCAAAACGAAATAAAGTAAAAACGAAATAAAGTCAAACAAAATAAAGTCAACACGAAATAAAATTAAAACGACATAAAGTCAAAACGAAATAAAGTCAAAACGAAATAAAATTAAAACGAAATACAGTCAAACGAAATAAAGTCAAAACGAAATAAAGTCAAAACGGAAAAAATTAAAACGAAATAAAGTCAAACAAAATAAAGTAAAACGAAATAAAGTCAAAACGAAATAAAGTCAAAACGAAATACAGTCAAAACGAAATAAAGTCAAACGAAATAAAATTAAAACGAAATAAAGTCAAAACGAAATAAAATTAAAAGGAAATAAAGTCAAAACGAAATAAAATTAAAACGAAATAAAGTAAAACGAAATAAAGTCAAACGAAATAAAGTCAAAGCGAAATAAAGTCAAAACGAAATAAAATTAAAACAAAATAAAGTCAAAACGGAATAAAGCCAAAACGAAATAAAGTCAAAACGAAATAAAATCAAAACGAAATAAAGTCAGAGGAAATACAGTCAAAGCGAAACAAAGTCAAAACGAAATAAAGTCAAAACAAAATAAAGTCAAAACGAAATAAAATTAAAAACGAAATAAAGTCAAACAAAATAAAGTCAAAACAAAATAAAGTCAAAACGAAATAAAGTCAAATGAAATAAAATTAAAAGGAAATAAAGTCAAAACGAAATAAAGTCAAACGAAATAAAGTCAAAACGAAATAAAGTCAAAACGAAATAAAGTCAAAACGAAATAAAGTAAAAACGAAATAACATTCAAACGAAATAAAGTAAAAACGAAATAAAGTCAAAACGAAATAAAGTCAAAACGAAATAAAGTCAAAACGAAATAAAGTCAAAACGAAATAAAGTCAAAACGAAATAAAATAAAATGAAAACGAAATAAAGTCAAACAAAATAAAGTCAAAACGAAATAAAGTCAAACGAAATAAAGTCAAAACGAAATAAAATTAAAACGAAATAAAGTCAAAACGAAATAAAGTAAAAACTAAATAAAGTCAAAACGAAATAAAGTCAAAACGAAATAAAGTCAAACGAAATAAAGTCCAAACGAAATAAAATTAAAACGAAATAAAATTAAAACAAAATAAAGTCAAAACGAAATAAAGTCAAAACGAAATAAAGTCAAACGAAATAAAGTCAAACAAAATAAAGTAAAAACGAAATAAAATTACAACGAAACAAAGTCAAAGCGAAATAAAGTCAAAACGAAATAAAGTCAACACGAAATAAAGTCAACACGAAATAAAGTCAAAACGTCATAAAATTCAAACGAAATAAAGTCAAAACGAAATAAAATTAAAACGAAATAAAGTCAAAACGAAATAAAGTCAAAACGAAATAAAGTCAAAACGAAATAAAGTACAAAACGAAATAAAATTCAAACGAAATAAAGTCAAAGCGAAATAAAGTCAAAACGAAATAAAGTCAAAAACCAAATAAAGTCAAAACGAAATAAAATTAAAACGAAATAAAGTCAAACAAAATAAAGAAAAAACGAAATAAAGTCAAAACGAAATAAAGTCAAAACGAAATAAAGTCAAAACAAAATAAAGTCAAAACGAAATAAAATTAAAACGAAATAAAGTCAAAACGAAATAAAGTCAAAACGAAATAAAATTCAACCGAAATAAAGTAAAAACAAAATAAAATTAAAACGAAATAAAGTCAAACAAAATAAAGAAAAAACGAAATAAAGTCAAAACGAAATAAAGTCAAAACGAAATAAAGTCAAAACAAAATAAAGTCAAAACCAAATAAAATTAAAACGAAATAAAGTCAAAACGAAATAAAGTCAAAACGAAATAAAATTCAACCGAAATAAAGTAAAAACAAAATAAAATTAAAACGAAATAAAGTCAAACAAAATAAAGTAAAAACGACATAAAGTCAAAACGAAATAAAGTAAAAACGAAATAAAGTCAAAACGAAATAAAATTAAAACGAAATAAAGTCAAAACGAAACAAAATTAAACGAAATAAAGTCAAAGCGAAATAAAGTCAAAACGAAATAAAGTCAAAACGAAATAAAGTCAAAACGAAATAAAGTCAAACGAAATAAAGTCAAACGAAATAATGTCAAAACGAAATAAAGTCAAAACGAAATAAAGTCAAACGAAATAAAGTCAAAACGAAATAAAATTAAAACGAAATAAAGTCAAAACAAAATAAAGTCAAAACGAAATAAAGTCAAAACGAAATAAAGTCAAAACGAAATAAAGTCAAAACAAAAAAAAAAAAAATTAAAACGAAATAAAGTCAAACAAAATAAAGTCAACACGAAATAAAGTCAAACGAAATAAAGTCAAATCGAAATAAAATTAAAACGAAATAAAGTCAAACAAAATAAAGTCAAAACTAAATTAACTAAAACAAAATTAAGTCAAACGAAATAAAGTCAAAACGAAATAAAGTCAAAACGAAATAAAGTCAAAAGGAAACAAAGTCAAACGAAATAAAGTCCAAACGAAATAAAATTAAAACGAAATAAAATTAAAACGAAATAAAGTCAAAACGAAATGAAGTCAAAACGAAATAAAATTAAAACGAAATAATGTCAAACAAGATAAAGTCAAAACGAAATAAAGTCAAACGAAATAAAGTCCAAACGAAATAAAGTCAAAACGAAATAAAGTCAAAACAAAATAAAATAAAATAAAAACGTAATAAAGTCAAACAAAATAAAGTAAAAACGAAAAAAAGTCAAAGGAAAACAAGTAAAAACGAAATAAAATTAAAACGAAATAAAGTCAAAACGAAATAAAGTCAAAACTAAATAAAGTAAAAACGAAATAAAGTCAAAACGGAATAAAGTCAAAACGAAATAAAGTCAAAACGAAATAAAGTCAAAACGAAATAAAGTCAAAACGAAATAAAATTAAAACGAAATAAAATAAAAACGAAATAAAGTCAAAACGAAATAAAGTCAAAACGAAATAAAATTCAAACGAAATAAAGTCAAAGCGAAATAAAGTCAAAACGAAACAAAGTCAAAACGAAATAAAGTCAAAACGAAATAAAGTCAAAACGAAATAAAGTCAAAACGAAATAAAGTCAAAACGAAATAAAATACAATTAAAACGAAATAAAGTCAAACAAAATAAAGGAAAACGAAATAAAGTAAAAACGAAATAAAGTAAAAACGAAATAATGTCAAAACGAAATAAAATTAAAACGAAATAAAGTAAAAACGACATAAAATTAAAACGAAATAAACTTCAAACGAAATAAAGTCACAACGAAATAAAGTCCAAACGAAATAAAGTCAAACGAAATAAAGTCAAAACGAAATAAAGTCAAAACGAAATAAAGTCAACACGAAATAAAGTCAAAACGAAATAAAATAAAATTAAAACGAAATAAAGTCAAACAAAATAAAGTCAAAACGAAATAAAGTCAAACGAAATAAAGTCAAAACGAAATAAAGTCAAAAGTAAATTAACTCAAAACGAAATAAAGTCAAACGAAATAAAGTCCAAACGAAATAAAATTAAAACGAAATAAAATTAAAACGAATTAAAGTCAAAACGAAATAAAGTCAAAACGAAAGAAAATTAAAACGAAATAAAGTCAAAACGAAATAAAGTCAAAACGAAATAAAATTCAAACGAAATAAAGTCAAAACGAAATAAAGTCAAAACGAAATAAAGTCAAAACGAAATAAATAAAAAACAAAATTAAATTAAAACGAAATAAAGTCAAAACGAAATAAAGTAAAAACGAAATAAAATTCAAACGAAATAAGGTCAAAACGTAATAAATCAAAACGAAATAAAGTCAAAACGAAATAAAGTCAAAACGAAATAAAATTAAAACGAAATTAAGTCAAAGAGAAATAAAGTAAAAACGAAATAATATTAAAACGAAATAAAGTCAAAACGAAATAAAGTCAAAACGAAATAAAATTAAAACGAAATAAAGTCAAAACGAAATAAAGTCAAAACGGAATAAAATTAAAACGAAATAAAGTCACAACGAAATAAAATTAAAACGAAATAAAGTCAAAACGAAATAAAATTAAAACGAAATAAAGTCAAAACGAAATAAAATTAAAACGAAATAAAGTCAAACAAAATAAAGTAAAAACGAAATAAAGTCAAAACGAAATAAATTTCAAACGAAATAAAGTCAAAACGAAATAAAGTCAAAACGAAATAAAGTCAAAACGAAATAAAATTAAAACGAAATAAAGTCAAAACGAATAAAGTCAAAACGAAATAAAATCAAACGAAATAAAGTGAAAACGACATAAAATTCAAACGAAATAAAGTCAAACCAAACAAAGTCAAAACGAAATAAAGTCAAAACGAAATAAAATTAAAACGAAATAAAGTCAAAACGAAATAAAGTCAAAACGAAATAAAGTCAAAACGACATAAAATTAAAACGAAATAAAGTCAAACAAAATAAAGTAAAAACGAAATAATATTAAAACGAAATAAAGTCAAAACGAAATAAAGTTAAAACGGAATAAAATTAAAACGAAATAAAGTTAAAACGAAATAAAATTAAAACGAAATAAAGTCAAAACGAAATAAAGTCAAAACGAAATAAAATTAAAACGAAATAAAGTCAAAACGAAATAAAATTATAACGAAATAAAGTCAAAACGAAATAAAGTAAAAACGAAATAAAATCAAAACGAAATAAAGTCAAAACGAAATAAAATTAAAACGAAATAAAGTCAAAACGAAATAAAGTCAAAACGAAATAAAATTAAAACGAAATAAAGTCAAAACGAAATAAAGTTAAAACGAAATAAAGTCAAAACGAAACAAAATTAAAACGAAATAAAGTCAAAACGAAATAAAGTCAAAACGAAATAAATTAAAAACAAAATTAAATTAAAATGAAATAAAGTCAAAACGAAATAAAGTAAAAACGCAATAAAATTCAAACGAAATAAGGTCAAAACGTAATAAATCAAAACGAAATAAAGTCAAAACGAAATAAAGTAAAAACGAAATAAAATTAAAACGAAATAAAGTCAAAAGGAGATAAAGTAAAAACGAAATAATATTAAAACGAAATAAAGTCAAAACGAAATAAAGTCAAAACGAAATAAAATTCAAACGAAATAAAGTCAAAACGAAATAAAGTCAAAACGGAATAAAATTAAAACGAAATAAAGTCTAAACGAAACAAAATTAAAACGAAATAAAGTCAAAACGAAATAAAGTCAAAACGAAACAAAATTCAAACGAAATAAAGTCAAAACGAAATAAAGTAAAAACGAAATAAAGTCAAAACGGAATAAATTTAAAACGAAATAAAGTCAAACAAAATGAAGTAAAAACGAAATAAAGTCAAAACGAAATAAAGTCAAAACGAAATAAAGTCAAAACGGAATAAAATTCAAACGAAATAAAGTCAAACAAAATGAAGTAAAAACGAAATAAAGTCAAAACGAAATAAAAACGGAATAAAATTAAAACGAAATAAAGTCAAAACGACATAAAATTAAAACGAAATAAAGTCAAAACGAAATAAAATTCAAACGAAATAAAGTCAAAACGAAATAAAGTAAAAACGAAATAACATTCAAACGAAATAAAGTCAAAACGAAATAAAGTAAAAACGAAATAAAATTAAAACGAAATAAAGTCAAAACGAAATAAAGTAAAAACGAAATAAATGTAAAACGAAATAAAGTCAAAACGAAATAAAGTCAAAACGCAATAAAGTCAAAACGGAATAAAATTAAAACGAAATAAAGTCAAAACGAAATAAAATTAAACGAAATAAAGTCAACACGAAATAAAGTCAAAACGAAATAAAATTCAAACGAAATAAAGTCAAAACGAAATAAAATTAAAACGAAATAAAGTCAAACAAAATAAAGTCAAAACGAAGTAAAGTCAAAACGAAATAAAGTCAAAACGAAATAAAGTCAAAACGAAATAAAGTAAAAACGAAATAAAATTAAAACGAAATGAAGTCAAAACGAAATAAAGTCAAAACGAAACAAAATTCAAAGGAAATAAAGTCAAAACGAAATAAAGTCAAAACGAAATAAAGTCAAAACGAAATGAAGTAAAAACGAAATAAAGTTAAAACGAAATAAAGTCAAAACGAAATAAAGTCAAAACGAAATAAAGTCAAAACGAAATAAAGTAAAAACGAAATAAAATTAAAACGAAATAAAGTCAAAACGAAATAAAGTAAAAACGAAATAAAATTCAAAGGAAATAAAGTCAAAACGAAATAAAGTCAAAACGAAATAAAGTCAAAACGAAATAAAATTAAAACGAAATAAAGTCAAAACGAAATAAAGTCAAAACGGAATAAAATTAAAACGAAATAAAGTCAAAACGAAACAAAATCAAAACGAAATAAAGTAAAAACGAAATAAAGTCAAAACGGAATAAAATTAAAACGAAATAAAGTAAAAACGAAATAAAGTCAAAACGAAATAAAGTCAAAACGAAATAAAATTAAAACGAAATAAAGTCAAAACGAAATAAAATTATAACGAAATAAAGTCAAACAAAATAAAGTAAAAACGAAATAAAATCAAAACGAAATAAAGTCAAAACGAAATAAAATTAAAACGAAATAAAGTCAAAACGAAATAAAGTAAAAACGAAATAAAATCAAAACGAAATAAAGTCAAAACGAAATAAAATTAAAACGAAATAAAGTCAAAACGAAATAAAGTCAAAACGAAATAAAATTAAAACGAAATAAAGTCAAAACGAAATAAAGTCAAAACGAAATAAAATTCAAACGAAATAAAGTCAAAACGAAATAAAGTCAAAACGAAATAAATTAAAAACAAAATTAAATTAAAATGAAATAAAGTCAAAACGAAATAAAGTAAAAACGCAATAAAATTCAAACGAAATAAGGTCAAAACGTAATAAATCAAAACGAAATAAAGTCAAAACGAAATAAAGTCAAAACGGAATAAAATTAAAACGAAATAAAGTCAAAACGAAATAAAATTCAAACGAAATAAAGTCAAAACGAAATAAAGTAAAAACGAAATAAAATTAAAACGAAATAAAGTCAAAACGAAATAAAGTAAAAACGAAATAAAATTAAAACGAAATAAAGTCAAAACGAAATAAAGTCAAAACGAAATAAAATTCAAACGAAATAATGTCAAAACGAAATAAAGTCAAAACGGAATAAAATTAAAACGAAATAAAGTCAAAACGAAATAAAATTAAAACGAAATAAAGTCAAAACGAAATAAAGTCAAAACGAAATAAAAGTCAAACGAAATAAAGTCAAAACGAAATAAAATTAAAACGAAATAAAGTCAAACAAAATAAAGTAAAAACGAAGTAAAATCAAAACGAAATAAAGTCAAAACGAAATAAAGTCAAAACGAAATAAAGTAAAAACGAAATAAAATTAAAACGAAATGAAGTCAAAACGAAATAAAGTCAAAACGAAACAACATTCAAACGAAATAAAGTCAAAACGAAATAAAGTCAAAACGAAATAAAGTAAAAACAAAATAAAATTAAAACGAAATTAAGTCAAAACGAAATAAAGTCAAAACAAAATAAAGTCAAAACGAAATAAAGTCAAACAAAATAAAGTAAAAACGAAATAAAGTCAAAACGAAATAAAGTAAAAACGAAATAAAATTCAAACGAAATAAAGTCAAAACGAAATAAAGTCAAAACGAAATAAAGTAAAAACGAAATAAAATTAAAACGAAATAAAGTCAAAACGAAATAAAGTAAAAACGAAATAAAATTAAAACGAAATAAAGTCAAAACGAAATAAAGTAAAAACGAAATAAAGTCAAAACGAAATAAAGTCAAAACGAAATAAAATTAAAACGAAATAAAGTCAAAACGAAATAAAATTATAACGAAATAAAGTCAAACAAAATAAAGTAAAAACGAAATAAAATCAAAACGAAATAAAGTCAAAACGAAATAAAATTAAAACGAAATAAAGTCAAAACGAAATAAAGTAAAAACGAAATAAAATCAAAACGAAATAAAGTCAAAACGAAATAAAATTAAAACGAAATAAAGTCAAAACGAAATAAAGTCAAAACGAAATAAAATTAAAACGAAATAAAGTCAAAACGAAATAAAGTCAAAACGAAATAAAATTCAAACGAAATAAAGTCAAAACGAAATAAAGTCAAAACGAAATAAATTAAAAACAAAATTAAATTAAAATGAAATAAAGTCAAAACGAAATAAAGTAAAAACGCAATAAAATTCAAACGAAATAAGGTCAAAACGTAATAAATCAAAACGAAATAAAGTCAAAACGAAATAAAGTAAAAACGAAATAAAATTAAAACGAAATAAAGTCAAAAGGAAATAAAGTAAAAACGAAATAATATTAAAACGAAATAAAGTCAAAACGAAATAAAGTCAAAACGAAATAAAATTCAAACGAAATAAAGTCAAAACGAAATAAAGTCAAAACGGAATAAAATTAAAACGAAATAAAGTCTAAACGAAACAAAATTAAAACGAAATAAAGTCAAAACGAAATAAAGTCAAAACGAAACAAAATTCAAACGAAATAAAGTCAAAACGAAATAAAGTAAAAACGAAATAAAGTCAAAACGGAATAAAATTAAAACGAAATAAAGTCAAACAAAATAAAGTAAAAACGAAATAAAGTCAAAACGAAATAAAGTCAAAACGAAATAAAGTCAAAACGGAATAAAATTCAAATGAAATAAAGTCAAACAAAATGAAGTAAAAACGAAATAAAGTCAAAACGAAATAAAAACGGAATAAAATTAAAACGAAATAAAGTCAAAACGGAATAAAATTAAAACGAAATAAAGTCAAAACGAAATAAAATTAAAACGAAATAAAGTCAAAACGAAATAAAGTCAAAACGAAATAACATTCAAACGAAATAAAGTCAAAACGAAATAAAGTAAAAACGAAATAAAATTAAAACGAAATAAAGTCAAAACGAAATAAAGTAAAAACGAAATAAATGTAAAACGAAATAAAGTCAAAACGAAATAAAGTCAAAACGCAATAAAGTCAAAACGGAATAAAATTAAAACGAAATAAAGTCAAAACGAAATAAAATTAAAACGAAATAAAGTCAACACGAAATAAAGTCAAAACGAAATAAAATTCAAACGAAATAAAGTCAAAACGAAATAAAATTAAAACGAAATAAAGTCAAACAAAATAAAGTCAAAACGAAGTAAAGTCAAAACGAAATAAAGTCAAAACGAAATAAAGTCAAAACGAAATAAAGTAAAAACAAAATAAAATTAAAACGAAATTAAGTCAAAACGAAATAAATTCAAAACAAAATAAAGTCAAAACGAAATAAAGTCAAACAAAATAAAGTAAAAACGAAATAAAGTCAAAACGAAATAAAGTAAAAACGAAATAAAATTCAAACGAAATAAAGTCAAAACGAAATAAAGTCAAAACGAAATAAAGTAAAAACGAAATAAAATTAAAACGAAATAAAGTCAAAACGAAATAAAGTAAAAACGAAATAAAATTAAAACGAAATAAAGTCAAAACGAAATAAAGTAAAAACGAAATAAAGTCAAAACGAAATAAAGTCAAAACGAAATAAAATTAAAACGAAATAAAGTCAAAACGAAATAAAATTATAACGAAATAAAGTCAAACAAAATAAAGTAAAAACGAAATAAAATCAAAACGAAATAAAGTCAAAACGAAATAAAATTAAAACGAAATAAAGTCAAAACGAAATAAAGTAAAAACGAAATAAAATCAAAACGAAATAAAGTCAAAACGAAATAAAATTAAAACGAAATAAAGTCAAAACGAAATAAAGTCAAAACGAAATAAAATTAAAACGAAATAAAGTCAAAACGAAATAAAGTCAAAACGAAATAAAATTCAAACGAAATAAAGTCAAAACGAAATAAAGTCAAAACGAAATAAATTAAAAACAAAATTAAATTAAAATGAAATAAAGTCAAAACGAAATAAAGTAAAAACGCAATAAAATTCAAACGAAATAAGGTCAAAACGTAATAAATCAAAACGAAATAAAGTCAAAACGAAATAAAGTAAAAACGAAATAAAATTAAAACGAAATAAAGTCAAAAGGAAATAAAGTAAAAACGAAATAATATTAAAACGAAATAAAGTCAAAACGAAATAAAGTCAAAACGAAATAAAATTCAAACGAAATAAAGTCAAAACGAAATAAAGTCAAAACGGAATAAAATTAAAACGAAATAAAGTCTAAACGAAACAAAATTAAAACGAAATAAAGTCAAAACGAAATAAAGTCAAAACGAAACAAAATTCAAACGAAATAAAGTCAAAACGAAATAAAGTAAAAACGAAATAAAGTCAAAACGGAATAAAATTAAAACGAAATAAAGTCAAACAAAATGAAGTAAAAACGAAATAAAGTCAAAACGAAATAAAGTCAAAACGAAATAAAGTCAAAACGGAATAAAATTCAAATGAAATAAAGTCAAACAAAATGAAGTAAAAACGAAATAAAGTCAAAACGAAATAAAAACGGAATAAAATTAAAACGAAATAAAGTCAAAACGGAATAAAATTAAAACGAAATAAAGTCAAAACGAAATAAAATTAAAACGAAATAAAGTCAAAACGAAATAAAGTCAAAACGAAATAACATTCAAACGAAATAAAGTCAAAACGAAATAAAGTAAAAACGAAATAAAATTAAAACGAAATAAAGTCAAAACGAAATAAAGTAAAAACGAAATAAATGTAAAACGAAATAAAGTCAAAACGAAATAAAGTCAAAACGCAATAAAGTAAAAACGGAATAAAATTAAAACGAAATAAAGTCAAAACGAAATAAAATTAAAACGAAATAAAGTCAACACGAAATAAAGTCAAAACGAAATAAAATTCAAACGAAATAAAGTCAAAACGAAATAAAATTAAAACGAAATAAAGTCAAACAAAATAAAGTCAAAACGAAGTAAAGTCAAAACGAAATAAAGTCAAAACGAAATAAAGTCAAAACGAAATAAAGTAAAAACGAAATAAAATTAAAACGAAATGAAGTCAAAACGAAATAAAGTCAAAACGAAACAACATTCAAACGAAATAAAGTCAAAACGAAATAAAGTCAAAACGAAATAAAGTAAAAACAAAATAAAATTAAAACGAAATAAAGTCAAAACGAAATAAAGTCAAAACGAAATAAAGTCAAAACGAAATAAAGTCAAACAAAATAAAATTAAAACGAAATAAAGTCAAAACGAAATAAAGTAAAAACGAAATAAAATTCAAACGAAATAAAGTCAAAACGAAATAAAGTCAAAACGAAATAAAGTAAAAACGAAATAAAATTAAAACGAAATAAAGTCAAAACGAAATAAAGTAAAAACGAAATAAAATTAAAACGAAATAAAGTCAAAACGAAATAAAGTAAAAACGAAATAAAGTCAAAACGAAATAAAGTCAAAACGAAATAAAATTAAAACGAAATAAAGTCAAAACGAAATAAAATTATAACGAAATAAAGTCAAACAAAATAAAGTAAAAACGAAATAAAATCAAAACGAAATAAAGTCAAAACGAAATAAAATTAAAACGAAATAAAGTCAAAACGAAATAAAGTAAAAACGAAATAAAATCAAAACGAAATAAAGTCAAAACGAAATAAAATTAAAACGAAATAAAGTCAAAACGAAATAAAGTCAAAACGAAATAAAATTAAAACGAAATAAAGTCAAAACGAAATAAAGTCAAAACGAAATAAAATTCAAACGAAATAAAGTCAAAACGAAATAAAGTCAAAACGAAATAAATTAAAAACAAAATTAAATTAAAATGAAATAAAGTCAAAACGAAATAAAGTAAAAACGCAATAAAATTCACACGAAATAAGGTCAAAACGTAATAAATCAAAACGAAATAAAGTCAAAACGAAATAAAGTAAAAACGAAATAAAATTAAAACGAAATAAAGTCAAAAGGAAATAAAGTAAAAACGAAATAATATTAAAACGAAATAAAGTCAAAACGAAATAAAGTCAAAACGAAATAAAATTCAAACGAAATAAAGTCAAAACGAAATAAAGTCAAAACGGAATAAAATTAAAACGAAATAAAGTCTAAACGAAACAAAATTAAAACGAAATAAAGTCAAAACGAAATAAAGTCAAAACGAAACAAAATTCAAACGAAATAAAGTCAAAACGAAATAAAGTAAAAGCGAAATAAAGTCAAAACGGAATAAAATTAAAACGAAATAAAGTCAAACAAAATGAAGTAAAAACGAAATAAAGTCAAAACGAAATAAAAACGGAATAAAATTAAAACGAAATAAAGTCAAAACGGAATAAAATTAAAATGAAATAAAGTCAAAACGAAATAAAATTAAAACGAAATAAAGTCAAAACGAAATAAAGTCAAAACGAAATAAAATTAAAACGAAATAAAGTCAAAACGAAATAAAGTAAAAACGAAATAAAATTAAAACGAAATAAAGTCAAAACGAAATAAAGTAAAAACGAAATAAATGTAAAACGAAATAAAGTCAAAACGAAATAAAGTCAAAACGCAATAAAGTCAAAACGGAATAAAATTAAAACGAAATAAAGTCAAAACGAAATAAAATTAAAACGAAATAAAGTCAACACGAAATAAAGTCAAAACGAAATAAAATTCAAACGAAATAAAGTCAAAACGAAATAAAATTTAAACGAAATAAAGTCAAACAAAATAAAGTCAAAACGAAGTAAAGTCAAAACGAAATAAAGTCAAAACGAAATAAAGTCAAAACGAAATAAAGTAAAAACGAAATAAAATTAAAACGAAATGAAGTCAAAACGAAATAAAGTCAAAACGAAACAAAATTCAAAGGAAATAAAGTCAAAACGAAATAAAGTCAAAACGAAATAAAGTAAAAACGAAATGAAGTAAAAACGAAATAAAGTTAAAACGAAATAAAGTCAAAACGAAATAAGGTCAAAACGAAATAAAGTAAAAACGAAATAAAATTAAAACGAAATAAAGTCAAAACGAAATAAAGTCAAAACGGAATAAAATTAAAACGAAATAAAGTCAAAACGAAACAAAATTAAAACGAAATAAAGTAAAAACGAAATAAAGTCAAAACGGAATAAAATTAAAACCAAATAAAGTCAAACAAAATGAAGTAAAAACGAAATAAAGTCAAAACGAAATAAAGTCAAAACGAAATAAAGTCAAAACGGAATAAAATTCAAAGGAAATAAAGTCAAACAAAATGAAGTAAAAACGAAATAAAGTCAAAACGAAATAAAGTCAAAACGGAATAAAATTCAAACGAAATAAAGTCAAAACGGAATAAAATTCAAACGAAATAAAGTCAAAACGAAATAAAATTAAAACGAAATAAAGTCAAAACGAAATAAAGTCAAAACGAAATAAAATTCAAACGAAATAAAGTCAAAACGAAATAAAGTAAAAACGAAATAAAATTAAAACGAAATAAAGTCAAAACGAAATAAAGTAAAAACGAAATAAAATTAAAACGAAATAAAGTCAAAACGAAATAAAGTCAAAACGAAATAAAATTCAAACGAAATAATGTCAAAACGAAATAAAGTCAAAACGGAATAAAATTAAAACGAAATAAAGTCAAAACGAAATAAAATTAAAACGAAATAAAGTCAAAACGAAATAAAGTCAAAACGAAATAAAAGTCAAACGAAATAAAGTCAAAACGAAATAAAATTAAAACGAAATAAAGTCAAACAAAATAAAGTAAAAACGAAGTAAAGTCAAAACGAAATAAAGTCAAAACGAAATAAAGTCAAAACGAAATAAAGTAAAAACGAAATAAAATTAAAACGAAATGAAGTCAAAACGAAATAAAGTCAAAACGAAACAAAATTCAAACGAAATAAAGTCAAAACGAAATAAAGTCAAAACGAAATAAAGTAAAAACAAAATAAAATTAAAACGAAATAAAGTCAAAACGAAATAAAGTCAAAACGAAATAAAGTCAAAACGAAATAAAGTCAAACAAAATAAAGTAAAAACGAAATAAAGTCAAAACGAAATAAAGTAAAAACGAAATAAAATTAAAACGAAATAAAGTCAAAACGAAATAAAGTCAAAACGAAATAAAGTAAAAACGAAATAAAATTAAAACGAAATAAAGTCAAAACGAAATAAAGTAAAAACGAAATAAAATTAAAACGAAATAAAGTCAAAACGAAATAAAGTAAAAACGAAATAAAGTCAAAACGAAATAAAGTCAAAACGAAATAAAATTAAAACGAAATAAAGTCAAAACGAAATAAAGTCAAAACGAAATAACATTTAAACGAAATAAAGTCAAAACGAAATAAAATTGAAACGAAATAAAGTCAAACAAAATGAAGTAAAAACGAAATAAAGTCAAAACGAAATAAATTTCAAACGAAATAAAGTCAAAACGAAATAAAGTCAAAACGAAATAAAGTCAAAACGAAATAAAGTCAAAACGAAATAAAATTAAAACGAAATAAAGTCAAAACGAATAAAGTCAAAACGAAATAAAATCAAACGAAATAAAGTCAAAACGACATAAAATTCAAACGAAATAAAGTCAAACCAAATAAAGTCAAAACGAAATAAAGTCAAAACGAAATAAAATTAAAACGAAATAAAGTCAAAACGAAATAAAGTCAAAACGAAATAAAGTCAAAACGACATAAAATTAAAACGAAATAAAGTCAAACCAAATAAAGTCAAAACGAAATAAAGTCAAAACTAACGTCAAAATTAAATGAAGTCAAAACTACCCCTCTCCATTTCGTTTATAAATCTACATGATCAATCATATTTAGTACTTCTGCAGTTTAAAGAAGGTGCTATTTTTTAGGATAGCATATCCACGTTAAATTTCATCTTTACGCTATCATTCTATTCATTGGTTTGACAAAAAGATTCTTACGGAATTGTTAAAATTGCTAATTTTGATTTCAAATGATGTATTTTCAAATAAGTTTTCGTTATAATACCTTTATTTTATATATCATTTGGAAGATAATTTTGCGTTCTCTCTAATCGTTTCAATTACAATCGTTTTAAAGCAGTTATTTCTTCATTTCAGAACGCTGAATACAAGACGGGAGAAAGCAAATTCGCACCATTTTCTTATTTCAATTCAAACTAGGCTGAAAAGCTGCTGAAAACAGCTCCCGATATCAACCACTACTGAACGCACAGCACAATGGTGGCTTAAGAAATTTTGTGGTGGTGACGAGAATCTTGAAAAGAGATGAGCGTAGTGGTCGGCTATCGGATTTTGACAACGCTCAATTAAGAACCTTAGTCGAAGCCAATCCACGCACAACAGTTCAATAACTTGCTTCTAAATTAGACCTCAGGCCACATACTACTACCACGAAGAAAAGACATTGTTTCTTCCATTGTAATATTAGGTTATTGGTTGTTATAACTGACAATTGGCTGAGTTCCAATCTATGCCTCATCTATAGGATAGGAGTTTGGTTTTAGATGCATTAAAGGTAATCAGCCACGTCTCCCCCCACTGAACCACGCACTCGAGATCAGAGGAAAGAGAATCAGAGAGAACGTTGTCATTTACAGCCTTTGATGTGTTGCCGTAGATGGTCGTGTGATCAGCATAGATGTCAACGAATGATTTAAGTATGTATTTAGGGAGGTCATTGATGTAGATCAGGAAGAGAGTTGGGCCCAGGATTGACCCTTGAGGGACTCCAAGCATTAATACTGCAGGCCTCTGATTTCTGCCCATCGACCACTACTCTTTATCGGAGAGAAATGATTTAATGATTGAGAACACATTTCCAGTTGTACCGTAGCTGGAAATCTTGTGAAGTAGGCCCTTATGCCATATAGAGTTCCAATCTATGCCTCTTCTCCGTCCCCATAAAACACTCACAATAAAAACTCGTCTATCCACAACCATTGTACATAATTGTCCTTTCTTCCTCTGTATACACCAAAAATAAACGCAATTTCCACGGACAAAGTATATTTCTCAGAACTGTTCGCCTGTGAAACACAATATTACGAAACTGCTTCCCATCTAACTGCAACATGATCGGGGCCTTTTAAAACTATTCTGTATTTTCACCTAACAACCCATATTAAATGTTTGTGCTGTTCGTGGCCGTACCCATACGCTACTGTCGACCGAAAATTACCTCTACCAAAGCCAAGGACCATGTTACAGTTTTATGTTGAATAAAATTTAAATGAAAGGTTTTATACAATAAATAAAGCTATCTATCCAGCTATACTCCTGTAAATTCGTTTTTCTTTTGTGTGTATCGATATTCATATTTAAAAATCCTCTGTTCAATTTATTGTATTTATTTGCTTCCCCACCAAAGCAAATTAGGCACAAGGCCGTTTTTAATGTGGGGTAAAAACCAGCTCCCCTAAAAGTAGGCAAAAAGGGAGCACTCTGGTTACCAAAAATAATAATTGTCCCAGTATAGAGGGTTAATATTTATTTGCTCCCCCACTGAGCAAATTAGGCACAAGGCCGATTTTTAATGTGAAAAGTGAAGGAGAAATGTGGACCAACTCCCCGGGGAGTAGGGGAGCTGGATAGTGACAATTGGTATGAAGGGTTTCCCCTACATTGACCAAGGTCTTATATGTGGGGTTGCCCCTACATATGGTCTTTGCTTGCAGTATCTGCCGGAATAGATACTACACTTTGATTCCAGCCTGAAGTCGACGAATTTGCATGCTCGGCTTAGTTCCAATCTATGCCTCTTCTCCGTCCCTATAAAACACTCATAAATAATGTAATACAATAAATAAGCTATCTTTTGTATGTATTGATATTCATATTAAAACCCTCTTTTCTATTTATTTAATGTATTTATTTGCTTCCCCACCGAGCAATTGTAATATTTGTTTATTGGTTGTTATAACCGATAAGTGGATACAAATATTAGCTTGAGAGGAATATTTTATTTTCTTAGTTTTTACATACTTTTAGAATTCTGTGTCTGCTCTTCACAGGACACGTGTGACAACGTAGAAGCCTGGAGACTGACTGTCCAATCCTTTCTAGGTCAATCATCGGTCAAACAGAGAGAGAGAGAGAGAGAGAGAGAGAGAGAGCGGGGGGGGGGGTGAGCGAGCAGCAACAGCAGAAGAGAAAAGGGAATAGATTTTTGGGTATCTTGGTTAGTTGAGTTCTTTTAGAGAAAGAGAGGATTAAAGAAACAATGTCTTTTCTTCATGGTAGTAGTATGTGGCCTGAGATCACTTAGGTTCACTCCTACAAGACTACCGTATACAACGATTCCCAACCACTTGAGAGAGGGAGTCGGAAGACAAAAACTTGATAAATGGGTGCCTCGCGAATTGAACAACAACCAAAAGAAACGCCAAATATTCCAATGGAAGAAACAATGTCTTTTCTTCATGGTAGTAGTATGTGGCCTGAGGTCACTTAGGTTCACTCCTACAGTTTAATTTAGAAGCAAGTTATTGAACAGCTGTGCGTGGATTGGCTTCGACTAAGGTTCTTAATTGAGCATTGTCAACATCCGATGGCCGACCACTACGCTCATCTGTTCACTCCTACAGCCTTAAAGATAAACTCACCGTTGTAATTATTAGTAGTCACGTTTTCTTTGTATTTTGGTGTCTTTTTTGTAATTGTGGTAATAAGAAACAAGACGAGCTCTTGCGGTGAATGTTTTAAACGGGAACATCTGTTGTAGGGATTTGAGATCTTCACGCATGATCGCACAATTCGAGAAGCTCTCGTCTTTCATTTCAGTGGCCAGAAAGTGTACCTTACGCACGCCCAACCGCCCGTACAGTCATGGATCCCAGTGGTTGCAAAGCGCACACATATCTCCTTAGGTTCACTCCTACAAGACTACCGTATGCAACGATTTCCAACCACTTGAGAGAGGGAGTCGGAAGACAAAAACTTGATAAATGGGTGCCTCACGAATTGAACAACAACCAAAAGAAACGCCGTTATGAAGTGTCCGAGTTTATTTTTTATGTAACAAGAACGACCGGTTTCTCGACCGAGTTATGACTTGCGATGAAAAGAGTGTTGCTCATGCTTCGACAACATCACCCAGCATTAGTCAACAGAAAAGGCCCAATTCTCCTCCGCAGAACTGAAGAAGTTGAACAAATTGGGTCACGAAACTCTGCCTCATCCGCCTCATCCGCCAAGCTCTCCAGACCTCTCACCTACCGACTACCACTTTTTCACACACCCTGAAAACTTTCTGCGTGAGAAATGCTTCAAATACCTAAGCGATATCAAAAATGTCTTCAGCGACTTCATCGCCACCAGAACGCAAGATTTTTACATTACGTTATGAAGTGTCCTCGTTCATTTTTTTATGCAACAAGCCTTTAAGTGAGATTTATCCCAGGTTCACTCTGACCCGGAGTGGTAGTACCTGTTAGGGTACCAACTGTGGGTTAAATAGAACCCGACTAGGAAAAAAAAAACAAACCTATATTATATTAAACAACTTTTCTTCCATATAACTGGATTTGGCATTAAATAACCTGAAAAGGGTTGATATGCCAGGAAACAAAAACAGCCAACCAAAATTAAGTAAATAATAAAACCTAACACAAAGTATGACTACTTGCAATGTAAAGTAGTGCCATTCAATCATGCTAAATATATGTTGTATTATTTTATTTTTATTTTATTTTATTATGTTTTTTTGTTTGTTTTTTTAATCACTTGAGATGAGGCTTCTCGATCGGGTTGTGACTTGCGATTAAAAGAGTGTTCTTTATGACAACGGGCGGCGCTCAGTTCACGCTTCGACAACATCACCCAGCATTAGTCAACAGGAAAGGCCCAATTCTCCTCCGCAGAACTAAAGAAGTTGAACGAATTGGGCCACGAAACCCTGCCTCATCCGCCATGCTCTCCAGACCCCTCACCTACCGACTACAACTTTTTCCCGCGTCCTGAAAACTTTCTGCGTGAGAAATGCTTCAAAAACCTTAGCAATATCAAAAAACGTCTTCAGCGACTTCATCGCCACCAGAACGCAAGATTTTTACATTACTGGCATAAATATATTCTTTTTGCGTTGGCAAACGTGTGTTCATTCTGATGGTGCTTATTTCGATCAATAAAATTTTTGTTTGAGCTGACCTGTGGAACTCTGCTCCGTCTGCCTGCTTCCCACCTGATTACAACTTGGATGGGTTCAAGTCCAACGTTAACAAATTCCTAATGAACCGCCCCCTTAAGTAAACACTTCATCAAATCTCCACACTAAAGTAATGTACTTGCAATAACCCTTATCCCTGAGTGGCTTCCTGGCCTTGATAAGTGGTGACCACTGTGTAAAAAAAAGAAAGAAAGAGAGATGTTAATTTGAATTTAAAAGTTAAAAAACGCAAGAACCTGATACAATAACTTATTAGTTTAAAATACAGAATAGTTAATATGTTAAAATTTGAGCATTACAAAATTATAACGTTATTTTAACAAGTACTAAATGCAATTTCGTAAAAACATGATAAAAATTTAAAAAAATATATATAAAAAAAAACAACTTTCCCTTCCATTTATCTGTAAATATAATTGCGTAATGGGCACTTCTGCAGTTTAATGACCGTCCTGAAATATTAACGTTCTTATTTAAAAGCCCAATGTTAACATATTAACAGTTCTTTCATGTAACAATTTAATAAACATATACTGTAAAATTGAATTTAACTTTTGTCGAAGAGGCATCTACAGATTTGCCGGTGTGACGTAAGCACTTTTGACTACTAACAAAACGACTAACATTTTTTAAACAAATCACGAAACTCATGGAAAGTGTTCGACTGAGCTTCAATCTATGGTCTAAGTGAGTTGCACTTAAAGCGTGTTTCGTTCGGAAACGAAAATACGCTATGGTCAAAAATAAGATGCAGAAATGTGAAATAGTTGAACTTTCCAGCTTTTAAAGTGGTTAATTGTTTTGTCTTTGAAAAAGGGATAATTTATTGTTTTTGTGTTAACGGACTTTGAGTTACAGAAAAGAAAATTTTTTTTTCTTTCTTTTCTTGAGAACAGTTACAACTGTTTGTGAAAATCATAGTTTAAATGTATAATTGTCTATTATATATATACAGAACTGTCTCTCTCTCTCTCTCTCTCTCTCTCTCTCTCTCTCTCTCTCTCTATATATATATATATATATATATATATATATATATATATATATATATATATATATATATATATATATATATATATATGTACTCCGTCTTTATATCTCACCAATGTCTCCATCTCTTACAACATGAACATCTTAAGACATATGAACACTTAACACATCAACACTTTTAAGACTCTAATCTCTCACTAAGACTTTCTAATACTAATATGAAGAACAATACAAATATATACGCCATCTTAATAATATAACACCCACCACGTAACAATAGCAACACATTCTTAAATGAATGGCTCTCGTCTTCAGGAGGCCTCTAGTTTTGACAAGCTTCTTGGCTTGACCATTACTCCTGATCTTAAATGGAACACGTACATCAAATCTGTTGCCAAGGCCGCTGGAAAAATGGTGGGATCTTTCTATCGATCCGGTAGATATCTCACTGCTGATGATATTCTCTATCTATATAAGAGCCAGATACGTCCAAGGATGGAATACTGTTGCCACATCTGGGCAGGAGCTGCTAGAAAGAACTTGTCCTGCCTTGATAGAGTTCAAAATAGACTTCGTGGCCTCGTAGGAGATGTCCTTTTCTCTTCCTTGCAACCTCTATCTCACAGAAGAGATGTTGCGAGTTTGTCTCTGATGTATCGTTATTTTCATGGAAAGTGGTGTTCGACTGAGCTTCAATCTATGGTCCCCCCTCGCCAAACTTTCACAATAAACACTCGTCTAGCTGTAAACACTATCAATAATTCCCCCCACTCTTTATCTGTGCCTAAACCTAAACGTAGATTCCATAAACAAAGCTTCTTTCTTAGAACTGCACGCCTGTGGAATTGTCTTCCGTTTTCCTGCTTTCCGGCTGACTACAATATGGTTGTGTTCAAGTCTAACGTAAATAAGTTCTTGATGAGCCGTTCCATATAAGTTATTAAATTTACCAAATTTTCATTACTAATGATTAGTATATTGTCCAATTTCTAATGTACACTCTTTAACCCTTATCATTGAGTGG
>NC_136527.1:18848456-18865956 GCF_053919585.1 Euprymna scolopes | reverse complement strand
AGCACTCTCGTAAATTATCTTACTCGCTACTTAATTTAGCTGAAATAATGCGAAGCTCGCGCTTTGTTTACAAACAAACGTTTGAGCCCTCTACGAGTGGCGAACAGATGTTTATTTAAATAGACGTTCGGACAGTTTAATTTCGGCCACCGATTCCGTAGTCAGGGGGTAGGACTGCCGACTGTCATCACGACGGTTCTAGGTTCGATCCTCGGCTTGGGAGAGGTGTTAGTCTAGCGGCACTGATGAGTTGTGAAACAACGAAACAGGTCTGTATGTCGATGACTAAAATATATTTTATAAAGCTTCGGTAGAGCACTCTCGTAAATTATCTTACTTGCTACTTAATTTAGCTGAAATAATGCGAAGCTCGCGCTTTGTTTACAAACAAACGTTTGAGCCCTCTACGAGTGGCGAACGGATGTTTATTTAAATAGACGTTCGGACAGTTTAATTTCGGCCACCGATTCCGTAGTCAGGGGGTAGGACTGCCGACTGTCATCACGACGGTTCTAGGTTCGATCCTCGGCTTGGGAGAGGTGTTAGTCTAGCGGCACTGATGAGTTGTGAAACAACGAAACAGGTCTGTATGTCGATGACTAAAATATATTTTATAAAGCTCCCCTCTTCGGTAGAGCACTCTCGTAAATTATCTTACTCGCTACTTAATTTAGCTGAAATAATGCGAAGCTCGCGCTTTGTTTACAAACAAACGTTTGAGCCCTCTACGAGTGGCGAACAGATGTTTATTTAAATAGACGTTCGGACAGTTTAATTTCGGCCACCGATTCCGTAGTCAGGGGGTAGGACTGCCGACTGTCATCACGACGGTTCTAGGTTCGATCCTCGGCTTGGGAGAGGTGTTAGTCTAGCGGCACTGATGAGTTGTGAAACAACGAAACAGGTCTGTATGTCGATGACTAAAATATATTTTATAAAGCTTCGGTAGAGCACTCTCGTAAATTATCTTACTTGCTACTTAATTTAGCTGAAATAATGCGAAGCTCGCGCTTTGTTTACAAACAAACGTTTGAGCCCTCTACGAGTGGCGAACGGATGTTTATTTAAATAGACGTTCGGACAGTTTAATTTCGGCCACCGATTCCGTAGTCAGGGGGTAGGACTGCCGACTGTCATCACGACGGTTCTAGGTTCGATCCTCGGCTTGGGAGAGGTGTTAGTCTAGCGGCACTGATGAGTTGTGAAACAACGAAACAGGTCTGTATGTCGATGACTAAAATATATTTTATATGTATGTATATACTAGCATGGGTGCCCGGCGTTGCCCGGGTATTTGGAGGTGTATGCTGAGCAAAAAAAAAAAAAAAAAAAACGTGAATTTTTATAAACTTTAACCCCTATTATGACCCTGTAACATTTATTGTTTTGGGCTCAAATCAAGTTAGTTATAATATGTTAGATCCATGTCCAAGGAACCTATATCTAAAATTTCATGTGTTTAGCCCCAAAATTGTCAGAGGAGATTGGTAGATTTCTCAAAGGTCAAATCGTTGAACTTTGTTCCCTTACCAGCCAAATTTCTGGCCGAAAACTGATCACAAAGATTTTCCTAAATCTCAGTACCCTGTATATCAAATTTCGAGTTTGTAGACTAAAAATTGACAGAGTTATTGCGCAGGGAAATGTACACACACACACACACGTTCACTTTTATATATATATATATATATATATATATATATATATATATATATATATATATATATATGTACAAGCATTTCAGCCCGGCGTTGCCCGGGTGTGAAGAATTTTACGGACATTTAACCCATTTTGTTTCATACAACTTATGATTAGGGTTATGACAACAGCATATTCTTTTCATTATTTTGACTCTCGAGTATATGTCCGTTAATATCTTATATGGTTTCAGATAGCGTGATGTGCTTCTTAGTTGATTAACTGTGTCTTACTGTGTCGGATATATACTCGAGAGCCAAAACAATGAAAAGAATATACTGTTGTCATAGCCCTAGTTATGATATACTAGTATGGGTGAGCAGCGTTGTTCGAGTGTTTGGAGGTGTGTGTTGGGCAAAAAAAAAAAAAAGTGGTAGTAGGAAGGCAGACTCGAACCCGTACTGTGAGGAGGAAAAGAACAGGAAAAAACGTGACGTCTTTGCTGTTACGACAACTGTCAAATCGGAAGTGACGTAGGTTTAAATTAAGGCTAGACAATTGAAAAAAGGGGATGACTTTCGAAAATATCGGCGAAAAAGCGACCCCTTCCTGTAGAAAAGTGCCCAGTTGAGAGTGAAGATAATTAATGTTTTTAGCCAATTTTTCGGTATTTGTCGCCTGAAGGGTCGTGCTTCAAAACGATACTGATCTTGTGAAAATCCGTCGAAATTTTTAAGCAGACATGCAAACATAAATACATACATGTATATATTGGTAGCTTAACTTTCCGCCCCTAACCGATTAAAAAGCTTGCCCTATCTCTAAATACATTTTATGTCAAATTTCAAATGTTTAGACCAGAAATTGTCTGAGTAATTTGGTAGAGACCGCAGAGGTCAATTTTTTTAAAAACTTTGACCCCTATTATGACCCCTAAACATTTATTGTTTTGGGCTCAAATCAAGTCATTAAGTTAGATCCATGTCCAAGGAACCTATATCTAAAATTTCAAGTGTTGAGACCCAAAATTGTCGGAGGAGTTTGATAGAGTTCTCAAAGGTCAAATCGTTTAACTTTGACCCCTTAACAGCCAAATTTCTGGCCGAAAACGGATTACAAAGATTTTTTCCAAATCTCCGTACCCTGTATATCAAATTTCGAGTCTGTAGACTAAAAATTGAAAGAGTTATTGTGTAGGGAAATGTACACACACAGACACACACAGAACGTTCATTTTTATATACATACTAGCATGGGTGCCCGGCGTTGCTCAGAAATTTCGAGGTGTATGTTGAGCAAACAAAAAAAGAAAAAAAAAAAAGAAAAAAAAAGCGGTCAATTTTTTTTAATTTGACCCCTATTATGACCCCTTAACATTTATTATTTTGGGTTCTCATCAAGTTATTAAGTTAGATCCATGTCCAAGGAACCTATATCTAAAATTTCAAGTGTTTAGACACCAAATTGGCGGAGGAATTTTGTAGAGTTCTCAAAGGTCAAATCTGTAGCATTGACCCCTTAATCGCCAAATTTCTGTCCGAAAACCGATCGCATCGATTTTCCCAAATCTCAGTACCCTGTATATCAAATTTCGAGTCTGTAGACTAAAAGTTGATAGAGTTATTGCGTAGGGAAATGTACACAGACACACAGACAGATACACAGATTCACTTTTATATGTTGTGTTGTTGTGTCATAAAGGGGATCGTGTTTGCTCATCTAGTTGTTTTGTCTATTTGTTTATATGCCGTTGTGTGTGCGTGTGTGTGTGTGTGTGTGTGTGTGTGTGTGTGTGTGTGTGTGTGTGTGTGTGGTACATGTATTTTTGGACATACCTTCTTGCATCTTGATGTTGGTCCATCTGAATTCATCTCGTCTTGAGGGAGACTGGTACTTGTTTTGGACGAAGATTCATTTCACTTCAAGACAAGGAATTGGTTTTATGGTTTTTATTCATTTTTTTCAGATGTCTCGCAGAAGGACGGAAAGTGAATCTCTGCCCTGCGTAGTTTCTCTTTGTCTCATTTTCTACACACGTCAGCATCCCCCCTCCCTCCAGTGAAGGGGGGGGGGAGACGTCTGTGAAGCCGTCCGTCGCCTTCTAAGCCCAAAACAAATCTCAACGATTCAGCTAACCTGATCACATGACTCACACGCAATCCGATCAGCTGACCCTGACTTCCGGTCAACGTGTTTCAATATAATTTACACACCTCCCACTCTCTCTCTGTCTCTCTCCATCTCTCTCTGTCTCTCTCTCGATTCATTCTCTAACATATATATATATATATATATATATATATATATATATATATAGATAGATAGATAGATAGATAGATAGATTTTATATTTTATGCTATTAACTTTTCTTCCCTTTTAATATCTAGCTGATATATTATTTGAATCTCTACATATTAATATTTACCGCGTACCATACAGGGTAGAACGATAAAATTGACGCCCTAGAAAAGACGACATGATTCCAGTTCCGTTTGATCTGTTTTTGTTGCAGACCATCTACTAGTTGGCCAATTGCGTACAAATCCCAAGAGCTATAGGAGCCTTTCATCATGTCTGAAAGTTACACAATGTTCAACGAGCGAGATCGCACTGTACGTTACTGTACAACTCATTCTCTTTACCGATCCAAGTTATGACAGCAAGATCATTGCCAGCACCCTCAAAATACATCGCTGGATTGCCACGACGGTAGTGTGTTCTCTGATCGTCAGTTATTATTTTATTTATTTATTTTTATTACATTTTCACCCCAAACAAGGCAAATTGCAACTTTGTTGCAGGGGGCTACTATCAGGAGCAACAACAACTGGGGTACTATGCAGGAATTTGAGCAGCAAGATGTCAGTTTACGTTACACTTGAACTTCTGCATGTCAGTACAGTTGGGGAAGCAGGGACCTGGAATTCCAAAGTCTAGCGGTTCTGGGGAAGAAACTACTGGAGTAGAAAGATCTTTTACATCTAGGGATCTCTACTGTGTGGGGGTGGGATTTAGCTGCCTGTCGGGTTTGTCGAGGATATTTACGTCGTGGGGGCACAAGTGCTGGCAGTTCGTCAGAGCATTCATCACTAAAATACTTGTAGAACAAGCAGAGGGATGCAACATTTCGTCGGTGGACAGAGGCTGAAGCTTAGATGACAGTTCAGGACCTATCAAGTTGGAGACTCTCTTTTGAACCTTGTCTAGGAGCGAGAGACTAGTGGCAGATGCACCAGCCCAAATATGACAACAATACTCCATACATGTGCGAATGGTGGCCCTATAGAGGTACAGGATACTTTCGGGCGTTAGTAGCTTTCTAGCACGGTAGAGAGAACCTACCTTTTTCGCAGCAGTCCTGGCAATACTTTCAATGTAATTGTTCCAACTCATGTTTCTCGTGAACGTCAGGGCAAGGAGTTTGAAAGATGTGATTTCAGAGAAAGAGTCATTGGCCATTGTTATTGGTGGTAGAGAAGGTTTCTTGTAATTATTGACGGAAACAAGTTTAGTGAGTTATAAATAAAAAAAACAGTCAAAATACTGTTAAAAAATAAAAAATATATGTCAGCCTATGTCACGGTAACATATGTTGAGCGAGTTTCAAACAGTATTTTGACTGGATTTTTATTTATAACTCATTTTCTCAAACTTACCGCCTCAAAGAGAGAGTCGGCTGCCATTTTGAATTTTCCAATACATCGGTAAACACTGTATGGTTTTCGAGCTGAATAAACATGTTACATTAAATATAAACGCTAAAAACATATCCCGTTGGGTAGAAAAGTAACTTATCTTGTCTTTGATAACATTTATTTTCGAATCTATGTGTACAGTAAAACAAACCCACGGTTCTTGTAAAGTGAAAAAGAGAATTTAAATTTCGTTTCGTTTTAAATTCTGATCATTTTTACATCCAACTCATTGTTCACATCCGGTTGCCAGATTGATCTTTTTTTACGCCTTGTTTTATAATTTCAGTAAAGTTAATGTCCTCGATTGAGGGTGTCGGATGGTTATCCTCTTTTGTTTGTTGAAATATTGTCAGGCCGAGGTTATCTGTAGTGCATGCAGGGCGAAAGTTATTTTGATTATAGATGTTTTTCTTCCACCAGGAAGGTGTTGGGGCATTGTTCAATTCAATTCAAGAAAAGAAAATTAAATATGCCTAACTAAATGAAATGATTTAATGATTCAAATTCTACAGAGAGAAAAATATATCAACAGTGTGGGAACATGATGAGAATTAGCAGCGAACCGGATGCTAACGTATCCAGCATAAGAGACAAAATGAAAAATCGTCTTTTGCACATGGCTCCACGCATCGTTTCCGTTTGAAAAAAGAAAAATAAGATAACCACAAAAGAATTATCAACCAATGGCAGAGCTCCGCGCCTAAAATAAAGGCCTAAAATATCACAGTCAGTGGGAGCCGATGTGCCCCTATAAAACGAGGCATTTTTAGAGAAAAGAAAAAAAAGGAGAAAAACATAGGAGGCAAAGACGCCGTGCTGCTAGCTGTTGAGGAAAGAAGTCGCCGCTCTCAAGTTAAAAGCCAGGACACATATCACCGACAGTAGCACGACCGGCCACCCACTTACCACCCCGCCATCGTCCGAAAAGATAAGTACGCTTACGAACATTCATTCTTTGTTAAATTATACAAGCCTACAAAAGTTCTTTCCTTATCAATGCATACACACCTACAAACATCCTACGAACACTCATTAATAAATAAAACCGGTTCTCAACCTTCAATATTCGTCTGTCCTTAATTGCATGGAGTCAGATTCTACATACTTCAACGTTGTCAATTAAATGTATTCTTTGTTGTGACCTTTATGGCCTCATTTCCTTCACCCCTTCTCCATCTATAAATCAACCAAAAAAACCTCTGGGCCATAACAGTCAATGTTCACATAAAACAAGAAATCGTCTGCTCAATTAGATACAGGTTCAAGGGTAAGAGAGAGATGTTGGAGAAATGAAAGTTTTGATTGAAAAACTCACTTAATGTCCTTTGAAATGTGACCTTTCTTTCGTCTCTTTTTCTTTAATACATATTTCCTTCCTGTAAATTGTTTATATTTGATTACGCGCGCGCAGGTTAATTTTCATATTTTTGTCCTTCGGATGATTTATGTTTCATTACGCGCGTGCGTGTTAATTGCTCCAAATATTCGTTTCCGAAGCTCATCGAAGCCCTTGATTTATAGTAAAAGTTTCACTGCTCTATGGATCCTTCCTTCGCTGGGTTCATTCTTTTATTCAGACAATATTCTAACTTTTACCGCTGATCATCGGCTGGTGTCGTTGATATTTACCTCCGCGACGCCGCTACCACGTCGTCGTCGCCTTTCGCCGACTTCGCCAACCCGACCTTCGCTGACTTAGGTCTTGTCGCTTTGAACGCGATAGTATAGAATGCATCTACGTGTAGGGGCTCGCGATCTCCTCCGAAACAGACGTTGCCTATTATCACCCACCCCAGATCCATCCTCTGAGCATAGGGAGCATTGTAAGGGCCGCTAATCTAGGTGTATCAGAATTTTTGTAGGAATTTTTGACACCCCTAACACGAAACTGCGAATAAAATATTAAAAAAACTCGTAATTTCTCTTTTGAAAGTGGGTTGTTTATTTTCCATATGGATTATACTTCCAAAATAAACTATTAAAGTTGTTTTAAAAGTAATAGAAATATATATATTTTTTTAAAACAGTAATGAATTTTACGAACTCAATATTTTTCAATTTTTAAACTTTAAAAATCTATCAAAATTTTTCTATTGATTCTATTTTTACGATATTTTCAGGGTCAATGTGAAATTTTATACTCTTTCCAATAAACCGAATATAATATTTTAGACAAACGTTTTTTTTTAATTCACGCACCCCCCCCATTTTGAAATGTCTATTAAAAAGTAAATAATTAATTTACTCACCAAAGTTTTATATATCACAAATCGAAGAGAAAAAGTCAATAAATAATATATTCAAATTTAAAACAAAAAAGTAGTGTTTTTTAGAAATTTACCTGTAAAGTTCGAAGTTTAAAACCTTTTTTTTTTAAACCACGTTGTTTGCTTTTCTTTTGTTTTTTAAATGAAACCTTGGTCCTTGCTCCTTTAATTAAAAAAAATTAGGGCTTGAATTACATTTTTCGAGTAGTTATAAGCTTGGAAAGATAGGGGGTCGAATAATTCACGCCTCCCATTTTGAAATGTCTATTAAAAAGTAAATAATTAATTTACTCACCAAAGTGTTATATATCACAAATTGAAGAGAAAAGGTCAATAAATAATATACAAATTTAAAACAAAAAACTAGTGTTTTTTAGAAATTTACCTGTAAAGTCCGAAGTTTAAAACCTTTAAAAAAAAAAGCAAAAAAAAAAAACACGTTGTTTTTTTTTTAATGAAACCTTGGTCCTTGCTCCTTTAATTGAAAAAAAATAGGGCTTGAATTACATTTTTCGAGGAGTTATAAGCTTGGAAAGACGGGGTGGAATTATTCCCTATTTTTCACGAAATTTCTGACACACCTACTGCTAATCTGTCTCCGAACTTTGTGGACTCTAATAATATCACGTCTGAGGAGTAGCATTCTATTAAAACCTTTTTTATTCAAAACCACTGGATTCGGCATTAAAAGGATTGATATGCCGTAAAACAAAAAACAACCGAACCAACTTTCCTTTGACACATATTTTCTTCATTATTTATTCCTTTCTGTCTCTCTTTCTAACTCCGCCATAGTTGGGCAGCAAGCTGTCGGTTCACGTTACACTTGAATTTCTGCATGTCAGTACAGTTGGGGAAGCAGGGACCCGGAAGGGAATTCCAAAGTCTAGCTGTCCTGGGGAAGAAACTGCTGGAGTAGAAGGCTCTCTTGCATCTAGAGATCTCTACTGTGTAGGGGTGGGATTTTGCTGCTTGTCGGGTTTGTCGAGGGTATTTACATCAAGGGGGCACAAGTGCTTGCAGTTCGTCAGAGCATTCACCGTTAAGTACTTATATTTTTACTTTTTTTTTACATAGGCATCACCACTTACCAAGGCCAAGAGGCCACTCGAGGATAAGGGTTAAGAGGGTACAGTAGTCAATTGGACAATATAGTAATCGTTAGTAATGGAGATTCGGTAAATTTGTTAACAAGTGGAACGGCTCATCAAGAACTTGTTTACATTAGAATTGAAGACAACCATAGTTAGCTGGAAAGTAGGAAAACGAAAGACAATTCCACAGGCGTGCAGTTCTAAGAAAGAAACTTTGTTCATGGAATTTACGTTTAGGTTTAGGCACAGGTAAAGAGTGGGGGGTAGAATTATTGATAGTGTTTTCAGCTAGATGGGTGTTCCACTTGTTAACAAATTTACCGAATTTCCATTACTAATGATTACTATATTGTCCAATTTCTACTGTACACTCTTTAACCCTTATCCTCGAGTGGCTTCTATGTAAATATATATATATTATTAAATTATGTAAATATATATATATTATTAAATTATTATTATTTATCTATTTATTTATTTATTTATCTGTTTATAACGACAGAATAATTCCTGCATTGACAAGCCTTCAAACAGACCTATTATGTATATATATATATATATATATATATTTTGTGTACAGAAAGTTGTTAGTTGAGACAGGTCATTGGTACCGTCGGTTTCAAGCCCGATAATAATGCCCGTTTAAGGTATCCTTATCGAGCTCTCTTCAGCCAATATTCGTCTATCTTATAACCGGAAGTGTGAAGTATATATACCTCGCGAATCCACGTTCAAATCTCGTTTTGTTTAATCCCCCCCTTTTTTTTTTTTTTTTTTTTTTTTATCTATCTATATCTATATCTATATATATATATATATATATATATATATATATATATATATATATATATATATATATATATATATATATATATATCGGGTAATGTAATACCTAATTTTCAACTTTGAATTATTTAAATTTAAGATCTAATTTCGAAAAAATGTTTTTTTTATATGAATCGATTTTAATTTGAACCCCATTTAATTTTAAAATCTCTTTCCTTATGTATAAAAACTCCAAAATCTGTATTGGTATCGGTTAAAAACTTAAAAATTCGTTTAATTATATCGAACATTTAAAAATTTCCAAAAATACGTTTAAAGTTTTAAAAAATATATTTTTAATTATATCGAATCACGTTTAAAAATTTCGAAATACGTTTAAAAATTATTTTTTAAAAACCCAAATCTTTCAAGGTTTGGGGAAGTGAGTATTTATCTATCCTAAGTGATTTCCCTAGCTTATTAACATTATTATATTTTTCTATAGTTTTAAATTCGAAATAGATTATAAATTACATTTATAAAATATAATATATATATATATATATATATATATATATATATGACATTAATTAAAAATCTATAATATAATTGCGATTAAAATCCAAGTTTACCGACTAATTATTTATGTATTTACAATTTTTTTTCCCTATATATATATATATATATATATATAAAAACAACATCTAAGTGTTGTTCTTTTCATTGATCCAATTTATTAGGAGACCCTTCCTTCTATGTATGCAACTTTTCAAAGCTTCACTCCTCACATTTAAACATTTTATTTTTGGGTCATGAATGGACCGGAGGATGTAGTATTTCTCTGCGTTACAGAGTGAGCATTGACTTAATTCCGGGACGTATGCTGGTCTATGCTCTATTTTTCTCCATTTTATGGAAAAGGGTGTATTTTTTTCTTTAAGCTCCCACACGCGGGTAGCTAATGCTGTATTCATCCTTGTTTTAGCTCTAAAGGAGCTCATATGTGCATAATATCTTTGTTTAAATTGGCCTTTTGTCATACCTATATATATTTCCGGTATATTTGTGGATTGTTCCGTTACTGTGGCCTCATAGACAAGGGATTCAGCTTTACAATTACCCTCCAATGGACAGCTATTTTTGGTCCTGCAAGAGCAGCCTGCGTTATCTATCTTTTTTGGTTCTTTGGATATTATCGACTTTATTGATGGAGCTGTCGAGTAACTAACTTTCACCGTGTTTCTATTAAAAAGTTTATGTAGTCTATGTGTTCTTGGAAAATGTTTGTCTAGAAGGCTAAGAAAACAATGCCCTACTCTAGTTTTAGTGTTCAATGAAAACGGAGGTAAGAACCAGATTATTTTCCGTTTCCTCTTTCGTTTTATATTTTCTTTATTCTGGGTTTGTTGAAATTTTATGTTTTCATTGAACCCACTTTGATGCAGTGCGTCATTATAATATGGTGCTGCTTTCTCGAACACTTCAGCGTTCGAAGAAAGCCGTGAAATCCTTTGGCTAATGTTCGCTACCATATTTTTAAACACTGTGGGTGGGTGGCATGAACCCTTATTTATATACATGAGTTTTTCATTTAGTTTGTGAAAGGGTTTGTGTATTTTCTTCTCGAGATCTAGAGTGGCATCTAAAAAATCTACTCTATCTAAATTTGTCTGTATTATTATTTTAAAGCCTAGTTCCTTAAAAAATTCAGTTAGGTCTTTTCTAAGCCTGTCTAGTGCACATCCATTGTAGTCACGCGATAGGCAAAGTCCATCATCTCTATATAATCCAAAAAAGTGATCTGGGAATTTATATTTCATGGTCTCCAGTAGAAAAAGTCCAACCAGATCGCAGATATCAGCACTGTCATACGCCCCCATCGCGACGTCAAAGGGGTCTTCGGGGTTTGATTTTTTGACCCACGTTTTATCGTCAAAAAATAAAAGGGTCTGTCGAGCTTGCATGATTGTTTCCTTATCGAGCTCACTTATCTTTCTATATTTTGATGCGAAGATCAACGATTTTTCTAGGATTTCCTTAGTGATTGAAGGGTAAAAATCGACGATATCCAGTTGTGTAAACTTACATTTGTGTGGTTCAGTTATGTTTTTAAACCAGTCCAGTACCGCGCTAGTGTCTGCCCACAAATATAAGTACGCTCTTAAAATTTGGATTTTCCTTTTAATTGAGCACTCTGCTGGAATTCTTTTTCCAAAAAACTAATCATTATATATATATATATATATATATATTCAGATGAATGCAATATCACGACCCATATATAACAAAGTTCTATTTTCTTTTTAAATAAATAGAACAAATGGTTTTAATATGAATCCGCACACACAAAAAACAAATTTATAGGATTATATATATATATATATATATATATGAATATCTAGCTAATTTGCATATTATTTTAAACATAACAAGTTTTTTTTTCTTTGCCGTTTTCTTATAGGATGATCGTCTTTAGTTAACTTTTACGTGTAATGCAGATACTCTACATGATTTATAATTGGGTAAAAAGGTTATAGTAAACACAAACCTCTTTCTATATATATATTTATGTATGCGTATATATATTTGTTTAAAAAACTTGCCTACCAAACTCCTCTCTCTATATATATTTATTGTTTAAAAAAATTTGCCTACCAAAATCCCGTATCAGTTTTCTGATTATCTACTGACACGAATCTTTATATATAGGATATTCGAACCCATGCGAAACTTTATATTTGAGTTTTAGCCAAGGAAATCGGTGCAAAAATGAAAGTTGCCAGGTGAAGGTCAAACGACAGCATTACGAATATGCATGCATAACGTAATAGCTGTTGGTTCATGTTTTAATTTGTAGCTTTGCAGTAAACATGTCCTCAAAGGTCAGGCATTAAAGAAAAAAATAAATCGTAAGCTAAACGTTTTGATTCTCGGTGGTGGCGCACGAGTCATTTTTAAAAAAACTTTTTAAATCATTACTGCATATTGGATCCAATATAATCTATATATATAAAAGCGAAAATGTGTGTATGTATGTATGTATGTTTGTATGTTTGTATGTGTGTTTGTGTGTTCGACAGACACGACAAAAATTCACAAACTCGGTATCATATTGAAGCTCCATCCTTCGCTCGAAAAATATCGAAAAATTGGCAAAAAACGTTCATTTTGTTCACCCAGAAATCGACAATTTTCGACAGGGGGGGGGTCAACAAAAACGGTCCTCTCATGATGACGACCGGTTCTACGTATGCGTCAGATGACGTCATGACCTGATTTACTTTAAATAGTTGAAAAACTTTCATGTACGTCGCGTTAGCTCAGTTGTTTAGCGCGTTGGTTCGTTATCTAAACGTTTTGGGTTTGAATCGTGGTGTATGATGTCTTTTTTTTTTTCGATTTTTTAAATTTAAATACTGAACCAGTGTTATTTAAGCCATTTTTCACGTAACGTTCGTTTTTCTGTTTTTTTTTTTTACTTTGCTTGTCCACTCCCGACCACACACCCAAAAACCGATTTTTTAAATTTTAATATCGAAACAGGCTTATTTAAACCATTTCTTTTTTGTTTTTTTGATTTTTACATTTAACATTGTTCGTTTGCCTTACGTTAGTTTTTTTGTGTTTTTTTTTCAATGTTTTGATTACTCCCGCCCCCCCCCCCGCTTAAGTTTTAACGTTGGTTTCTTTTTTTACTTCGCTTATAACAAACAAACCTGGTCATTGGCCTCATTTGCTGAATAGCTATTGCTCTACGACTTCCGTGCGCACACCTTTCAATTTGATTCTTACTTAAATTCAAACATCTTTCAGTAACTCATTCTGGCTGGCCGATTTTATTTTAAAACTTCGCCTGAGGGCTTCGGGTTCGATCCTACCCCCCGTTTCTTTTTTATTTAACAGCACACAATCGGGCAACGCCAGGTACACCCACTAGTCTATCTATAAATATAAAAGCGAAAATGTATGTCTGTGTGTATGTGTGTTTGCTTTTTCTGTATGTCTAAAAAAGGCTTTTTTCAGAGAAGCGGTCGCTCGCTTCACAACTTTTAAAAACTTTTTATATCACATATAAATCGTAATATCTCACAGTTAACAACGAAGCTCACCTGTCTATTTAATTTGCTCGATTTCGGGAAGATAAATATTCAACATTTGTCGCTCACTGCATGTGGGTTAGTCTTTTTCCTATAACATCTTCGGAAAATAAAAATCCCGCAGTCAAACTTGACCTCATTAATTCATTAAAACGGGCACCTTCTAAATCCAAGTAATTAAATAAATTCAAACGTGTTTCCGTTAGCATCTCGCGGTGGGGCAATGGTTAACGTCGCATGTTTTTTTTTTTTGTCACACTTTAATTAACAACTTTGCCTCAACGGTTCGGGTTCGATCCTCATACTTACCTACCAAAACATTTTTTTAACCCCCCAACCTCCGGAGTTTCCACACACACCTACAAACACCCGGGCAACGCCAGGTACCCCTCGCTAGTGCGCATTATATACCCTCTAGATAATAATATCTAGGATTTGGGAACATGGATTTATTTACGTAGCAATCAGCTTTGATCAATGTGGGGGCAAACTCCTTATATCAGACAATTGCTATTCAATTATTGATAATCCCCTTTTTATAGGAAGCTGGTTTCCCTCCCCTCTCCCCAACATCTTCTATTTGACCTCATTAAGATTTCCAGCTACGATATAACTTGAAATGTTTTCTCGATCATTAAATCATTTCTCCCTGATAGGTTCATAAGAGTAGTGGTTGATGGGCAGAAATCAGAGGCCTGCAGTATTAATGCTGGAGTCCCCTAGGGGTCAATCCTGGGCCCAACTCTCTTCCTGATCTACATCAATGATCTCCCAAAACACATACTTAAATCATTCGTTGACATCTATGTTAATGACACGACCATCTACGCCAGCACATCAAAGGCCGTAAATGACAAAGCTCTCTCTGATTCTCTCTCCTCTGATCTTGAGCGCATGGTTCAGTGGGGGAAGGGATGTCTGGTTACTTTTAATGCATCTAAAACCAAGCTCGTAACTTTACATCATCAACGCTCTGTTCCTCATCTAGCTCTCATCTTGTGGAGGCTTCATGTTTTGACAAGCTCCTGGGTTTGACTTTTACTCCTGATCTGAAATGGAACGCGTATATGAAGTCTGTTGCCCGGGCCGCTGGGAAAATGGTGGGATCCTTCTACCGCTCCAGAAGATATCTTACTACTGATGCAATTCTCTATCTCTATAAAAGCCAAGTACGTCCAAGGATGGAGTACTGCTGCCACATCTGGGCTGGAGCTTCAAAAAACAGCCTATCCTGCCTTAACAACATACAAAATAGACTTATCCTCGAGTGGCCTCTTGGCCTTGGTAAGTGGTGATGCCTATATAAAAAAAAAAAAAACATAATAATCTATAATATAAATCTCACGTGTCTGACGGGAACCGGTGTGTCAACGTGATTGTGCCATATATGGATGGAATACTGTTGCCATATCTGGGCAGGAGCTGCTAAAAACAGCCTATCCTGCCTTGACAGAGTACAAAATAGACTTCGTGGCTTAGTGTGGGGTGCTTTAATCCTTATCCTCGAGTGGCCTCTTGGCCTTGGTAAGTGGTGATGCCTATATAAAAAAAAACAAAAAACATAATAATCTATAATATAAATCTCACGTGTCTGACGGGAACCGGTGTGTCAACGTGATTGTGCCATATATGGATGGAATACTGTTGCCATATCTGGGCAGGAGCTGCTAAAAACAGCCTATCCTGCCTTGACAGAGTACAAAATAGACTTCGTGGCTTAGTGGGGATGCCCTTTTCTCTTCCCTGCAACCTCTCTCCCACAGAAGAGACATTGCGAGCCTGTCTTTATTTTATCGTTATTTCCATGGCGAGTGCCGTCTGAGCTCCAATCTCTGGTCCCCCCTCGCCAATCTTTCACGATAAACACTCGTTAAGCTAAAACTACTGTCAGTAATTTCCCCCACTCATATCTGTGCCTAAATTAAAACGTAGAAATGCACACCTGTGGAATTTTCTTCCGTTTGCCTGTTTTCCACCTGACTACAACTTGGATGTCTTCAAGTCCAACATAAACAAATTTCTGATAAATCGCCCCCTTAAGTAAGACACTTTATCAAATCTCCAAAACCAACTATTACTACGATATTATTCCATTGATTATTGTACACAAAATAACCCTTATCACTGAGTGGCTTACAGGCCTTGATAAGTGGTGATCCCATGTAAAATGTATATATATATATATATATATATATGCATATATATATATATATGTAATATTAAGTAATTAATAAAACATGTTAAGAAAACACTTTGAAAAAGAGTTAAAAGCATATTTAATTTTAAAAAGGAAGCACAAAATAAGTGGATAACCCTTAATCCGCGAAATTTCGAAGAAATACTTTCCTTCTCATCAGAGGGTAGGATTTAGCAAAATGTGGGATCGGATTTTGCTTGCAAAAGTATTAAATGAAACTACAAGTAAGTCATAGATCTTACTTGATAATAAATAGTGAAGCAGAGAGAATAGGGTGAAGAAAAAAGTGATTTCACTTTTGTTTTATTTTACTTCAGTCGAAGTTCTCAAAAATCAAGGGGCCCACAACCTGGGACTAACACTTGAACTCTATATGAGATACATAGATATTCGAATGTTCCATTTAAGTTCTTTATCTCTCAAACACTGAGTTAGTAAAGAAATTGAGAACATAATTTTCCTCTCCCCCAATTAACCATTTTCATACGTTGTACTATATCTTTTATTTTAGTCTCTTGGTCTTACTGGATTCCAGGACAAGAATTTATCTAGTCTAGTGGAGTATCCAGTTTCGTGCTATTACTTGAGGTAACATCACTTGGAGAAGGTGCACCATTCCTCATAAAAGCTAATGTGGGTTAGCCAGAGAGAGGAGATCTTATATGGGCAGCGAATACCATGTGATTTTGAATATTTGGTCAGGGTTTACTTCTATGGAAAAAGTATCCTTAATGGATGATCTTGTGAAGGGTAAAATATCAAATAAAATTCTAAAATCCAAAAACTCTGCGGATTAAGGACTATCCACTTATTTTCTGCTTCCTTTTTAAAATCAAATATATTTTTTACTCTTTTTCAAAGTTTTTTAACATATTTTATTAACTACTTGTTCTTATTATAAGCTCTATCTCCTATTTGGTTTTATTGAGCTTTTACATCTGGTTGAGATAACTTTATAAATATTAACTCTTTAATATTTATAATATACTTTAATTTTACCATCTTGGATTATTTTGGTAAACTTAATTGTAATTCTTATTTCATTATATATATATATATATATATATATATATATATATAAAAGTGAACGTGTCTGTCTGTCTGTCTGTCTGTCTGTGTACATTTCCCTACGCAATAACTCTGTCAATTTTTAGTCTATAGACTCGAAATTTGAAATACCGGGTACTGAGATTTGGGAAAATCGATGTGACGGGTGTCAGCCAGAAATTTGGCTGTTAAGGGGTCAAATTTCAACGATTTGACCTTTAAGAACTCTACCAAACTCCTCCGACAATTTTGGGTCTAGACACTTGAAATTTTAGATATAGGTTCCTTGAACCTGGATCTAACTTAATAAAGTGATTTCAGCCCGAAACAATAAAGTTTAAGGGGTCATAATAGGGGTCAAAGTTTTAAAAAATTAACCATTTTTTTTGTTTTTTTTGCTTTTTTTGCACAGCATACACCTCCAAACACCCGAGCAACGCCGGGCACCCCTGCTAGTATATATATATATAAGTGAACGTGTCTGTCTGTCTGTGTGTGTACATTTCCCTATGCTGTCAATTTTTACTCTACAGACTCCAAATTTGATATACAGGGTACTGAGATTTGGGAAAATTTTTCTAATTGCTTTTCGGACAGAAATTTGGCTGTTTAGGGGTCGAAGTTCAACGATTTGACCTTTGAGAACTCTACCAAACTCCTCCGACAATTTTGGGTCTAAACACTTGAAATTTTAGATATA
>NC_136527.1:18830956-18843456 GCF_053919585.1 Euprymna scolopes | reverse complement strand
AATTTTGCACAAACATTAAACATGATATGAGTAAAAAAAGTAACAGAACAGATTTTCCGGGAAAACTCCGGTTGCCTCCCAAGGAGTGCCTTTCGTGTTAAAATGGCTAAAATTGACACTTTTGTTCTTATTAAAAAAACTAACTGATTTCTATATAATTTTGTTTGTCTATATTTCGCAATAACTCTTGGGTATGCCTCCGGGGCTCTTTTAGGGCTAATAAAAACACTCCATTTTTGGGACTATTTTTTACCATATTTGTCCATTATTTTCTGTGTATGTCTATTTAGCAGTTTTGCATGGTGCTGAACTCAAATTTAATTATGTTAAGGCCTTGGGGACTTTTTGAGCTAAATGGGGTGTAGGGGTCATTTCTTTTTTTTGCATGGTGCAGAACTCAAATTTACATATGTTAAGGCCTAAAACTGCACCGTTTGTTCATTTTCACCAGAATTTGACCTAATGGCATCCCAATTATAGTGTTAAAAAAGCTTCAACCAGAACTTGCTCCCATACTTACGAAACTATTTAAGCGCTGCCTTAAGGAGAAGTGCTTTCCGACTCCCTGGAAGACCTCATCAGTTTGCCCTGTATTTAAGAATTCAGGTGATAAGTCATCTCCCTCTCAGTACAGACCAATAAGTCTCCTGTGTGTTATGAGTAAGTTGCTGGAATCCATATTAAATAGAGAAATAGTCAACCACCTCAGCAGAAACAACCTTCTTAGTGACACACAATATGGTTTCTGCTCTGCAAGATCTACAGCAGATGTGCTGACGGTCATATCTCAAAGGATTAGTGAATCTCTTGACAAAGGCTTCCTTTCTAGGGCAATTGCTTTTGACATATCAAAGGCCTTCGACAAGGTATGGCATAAGGGTCTACTTCACAAGATTTCCAGCTACAGTATAACTGGAAATGTTTTCTCAATCATTAAATCATTTCTCTCTGATAGGCTCATAAGAGTAGTGGTCGATGGACAAAAATCAGAGGCCTGCAGTATTAATGTTGGAGTCCCTCAAGGGTCCATCCTGGGCCCAACTCTCTTCCTGATCTACATCAATGACCTCTCTAAACACATACTTAAATCATTCGTTGACATCTATGCTGATGACACGACCATCTACGGCAACACATCAAAGGCTGTAAATGACAAAGTTCTCTCTGATTCTCTCTCCTCTGATCTCAAGCGCATGGTTCAGTTGGGGAAGACGTGGCTGGTTACCTTTAATGCATCTAAAACCAAACTCCTATCCTTACATCATCAACGCTCTGATCCCCAGCTGGCATCAATTGTGATGGATTGCTCTCGTCTGGGAGAGGCCCCGTATTTTGACAAGCTTCTAGGTTTGACCTTTACTCCTGATCTGAAATGGAACACGTACATTAAGTCTGTTGCCAATGTCGCTGGAAAGATGGTGGGATCCTTCTACCGCTCCAGAAGATATCTCACTACTGATGCAATTCTCTATCTATATAAAAGCCAAGTACGTCCAAGGATGGAATACTGTTGCCATATCTGGGTAGGAGCTGCTAAAAACAGCCTATCCTGCCTTGACAGAGTACAAAATAGACTTCGTGGCTTAGTTGAGGATGCCTTTTTCTCTACCCTGCAACCTCTCTCCCACAGAAGAGACGTTGCGAGCCTATCCTTGTTTTATCGTTATTTCCATGGCAGGTGCTTGTCTGAACTCCAATCTCTGGTCCCCCCTCGCCAATCTTTCATGAAAAACACCCGTCTAGCTGAATCCACTGTGAAAAATTTCCCCCACTCTTTATCTGTACCTAAATCAAAACGTGGATTCCATGAGCAAAGCTTCTTTCTTAGAACTGCATGCCTGTGGAACTCTGTTCCGTCTGCCTGCTTCCCACCTGACTACAACTTGGATGTGTTCAAGTCCAACGTTAACAAATTCCTAATGAACCGCCCCCTTAAGTAAACACTTCATCAAATCTCCACACTAACATAATGTACTTGCAATAACCCTCATCCCTGAGTGGCTTCCGGGCCTTGATAAGTGGTGACCACTGTGTCAAAAAAAAAAAAAAAAAAAGACTGAGGGACAAAAAAGGAGAAGCGAGAGTTGCTGGAGCTGCCGAAAACACATCCACTGTATTATCTACTCTCCAGTTTATTGCACTTACAGAGTCATTACTACCGTCTATTTCTACCATATTTATTACTGACAACTTTGCTCCTCTATAATTTTTTCCCTCAATTCTAATCAATTCTATGTGCATTGGTACGCTCTTGTTCAGTAACACCTAATCATCTAGCTTGTTCCTTACTTTAGTTTTAAATCCTAGTCCTATTTTGTTTCCTCTTTCTTGAGCGACTAGCTGGACTCGTAGTTTCAACTAGAATCCACCGTCTCGTGTGAAACACATTAGAGACTTCGGTAACGAGAAGTCACGCGTGACGGGAGAATAAGGAAATAAATGTTGTTGTTATAAATAAAAGGAGTCGAGTTATCACTTGCTCTACGTTCCTTGCGACGTACTCTGCTACAACGTGTTGGGTCTATATATTTTCAAAATTTATTCATATATATATATATATATATATATATATATATATAACTACTTCATGTATTCACATAAATTTAATATACGAAAGTATAGATTTATGCGTAAACTTAAGCATTTACTTCAAAAGTTCTCAATACGTAGGTAGAGCTAGTTAGTAATTTATAAAATATATATGGCGATTAAGCTACACTGAATATTCTGCGTTTCATCCAACTATAGGATTCGTCAGGCTTATGCGCGAATTCTGTGGTTGCTTCTTGTTTTTATATATGTTGAGGATTCCTAGTTGGCCAATCAGCTTTCTATTATCCACCGCGCCCCTTCCTATCAGCCAATGGGCATGCATTTTATCAAACAAAGGATCTGTTTTAGAACTAGGTTAGTGGTTTTAGGTAGACGTTCCCCTTTTTTTTTTCTTTTTTTATACATATAAATATACCTATGTGTACACACCTATACATGCACACACATATATATATGTATATATACATATATGTGTGTGATCGTTTATGTATATTCATGTTTATTTAATTTATTTATTTGTTTGTTTTCTATTGTTATTGTTAGTTTTAAAGCTATTTTGTATCGCTATCCTAGAGTAAGTTTTATTTTGTGAACACAGTTGTTTGCTATTTTCCGCCTACAGTTTAATAGATTTTGAGGTTCTTTAAAACTAACAATAACAAACAAATAAATAAATTAAATAAACATGAATATACATAAACGATCACACACACACACATATATATATATATATATATATATATATATATGTATATAGACAGACAAGAGCGCCACCAGACATACATGATGATGATGATGATTGCAACGTCTTGTCAGACGAGAGCCACTCCCTCAGTCACTAAAATCCATGTGCCCGAATATGACTTTTTAACCCTTTCCAGTGACTTGCACACCCTCAAGCAGACATGACACTGAAAACGTTCACTGATTTGTATGAGACTAACAGCAGCGGAACCTGTATTATCGTGGGCTTTCATGTGATTGACAAAACCTGCCTTAGACAACAGTGCCCGATCACACACCTTACAGATCCAGAGATCTCCATGGTTGGGCGGTTAGGTTTGGCATTTCCTACATGCTCTCTTAAGCTTCGCTCGGTCTATTTTGGCTGCTTTAAATGTTCTGCAACCCTGTATATCAATGTCCTCCACTGCTTGCGATCACACGCTAGTGACTCCCAACTGTCAACAGAAATATGAAAGCTCACCAGACTCTCCTTGATGCTATCATGAAAACGTTTTTTGGGCTTGTCTCTGGCTCATGCTGCAAACATAAGCGCAACTAGTAGCATGCACCCTCTATAGTCCAGCACATCATGTGATGACTGGGTCCAAGCTGTGGTGCCCTGAACACCTACCAGGCCAGACCCTGGAAGTTCCAAAGCCAAAAAATAGCGACGAAAAAAGTGACCCACCCCGTCTTTGTAGAAAAGTGTACAGTTGAGGGTGAAGGAATTCATGTTTTCAGCCAATTTTTCGATATTTGTTGTCCGAAGAGCCGAGCTTCAAAACGAAATTAATCTTCTGAAATCCGTCGCCTCTGTCGAAAGTTTTAGACAGATAAACATATACATGGTGGCAGCAACTCGTTCCCGAGTATTGCCATTACTTAATATATCTCTGGCTCAAATGACCCAAATATGAGTGCAACTAGCAGCATGTGCAAGATGGTCACCTCCATGAACCCTCTATAGTCCAGCACATCATGTGATGACTGGGTCTAAGCTGTTGTGCCCTGAATACCTACCAGGCCAAACCCTGGAATTTCCAAAGCCTTTATTGCCATTCAAGCCCATATTTGCATCAGTCTTCATTGAGTGTCTGTTTGCCGTTTCAGGCTACAGCCAGCCTTTTTGTTATCGAGATACACACTGATTGTAAAATGTGTATTCCATTGCATATCAAGTAATGCCTGTGCTTGAAGCTTTGCATTGAGACAATCCCACTCTCTGAACAACAGTCTTATTGAACCAAACAGAAGAGCAAGTCAACATCATTGGATGCAGCAGTCGCCGCAGGTTTTATATCAGGGTTTTCCTTCTCCTAGAGAGGTTGCCTTCACCACAGTTTACAGGAGCCCTCTCCACCCACCATGCCATTTGATCAATGACTGGGACTTAGGTTGTTGGGCACCAGAGCATACTCCATGCGCCGGTGGGTCATGTATGCCGCAGCTGACAGGGTCTAAGCTCCTCTGGAGGTTTCTGTAAGGGGTACCTCATCCTAAGCCTTTGGTTAAAGAACCTTGGCCCACAAGTATATATATATATATATATATATATATATATATGTGTGTGATCGTTTATGTATATTCATGTTTATTTAATTTATTTATTTGTTTGTTTTCTATTGTTATTGTTAGTTTTAAGGCTATTTTGTATCGCTATCCTAGAGTAAGCCCTCTCCACCCACCATGCCATTTGATCCATGACTGGGACTTAGGTTGATGGGTACCAGACCATACTCCCACCCCTTCATATTTGAAATCCCTAGATGTAAGAGATCCTTCTACTCCAGTAGTTTCTTCCCCAAAACCGCTAGACTTTGGAATTCCCTTCCGGGTTCCTGCTTCCCCAACTGTACTGACATGCAGAAGTTCAAGTGTAACGTGAACTGACATCTTGCTGTCCAACTTCCCACATAGTACCCCTGTAGCTTATGTCACTGATAGTAATTAATTAGTTAAGAGAATACTGGTTTCTGCCACAATTACAACTCACAACGTTAAAAGTATAATTTGTCTATGTTCACTGAGGACGAATCTCAGCAGTATAGGCAAGGAAGAAAAAATGTTTAATTCGACAATCACTAAAGGAAACTAGGACAGCGGCAACAAAGGGAAAAAAGTATCAACGCAGAGAATCGGGCAGCGTCATTCAGCAAGAAAAAAAAAAAATGAAAAAAGTCCAGCGAGAAAAAAGGTAATTCACGTACGTCACATATCAGAAACATTTATATTCATCACATGTATTCCGCAGCTGACAGGGCCTAAGCTCCTCTGGAGGTTTCTGTCTGCCTTGTGGGCCAAGATTCTTTTAACCAAAGGCTAAGGGTGAGGTCTATATACACATATATATGCATATAAATACATGCACATATATATATATGCATATATATACACGTACATACATATGCATATATATACACGTACATACATATGCATATATATATATACACGCACATTTATATGCATATATATACATGAACATATCTCTCTCACAGGCAGTCCATTGGTTTCGACAATGATGCGAAGGTCGGTTAGTGGGAATGTCGAAGATGCAATGTGAGTCCAATTGGAGCTCTGAAACCCCGCCGTAGATGTGACACCTGCTGGCAGGAAATCCGGATAGCAGGGCCCGTAGTTGCGCTCTTTTGCTTCCTCTCTCGGGCAGTGATGGCTTCATCAAGAGCACGGCCATCATACTCCAATCGCCTGAGTGCAGAGATCACATTGTGGCCTCCAGTCCATCAAACCATACGCCCTCACTTCATCGCCACAGGACTTTCACCCACTCCCCCCAGCCAAGGCAAAGTAGGAATAAACAGCTTGTCCAGTACTGCTAGCGCCCTCTCCGTTGAAAGCAAAAGTACAGAGGCAAGAACGGGCCAGGACAGTCTGCACACATGCAATTGGCCGCATCCGATGGCTGAGACAGACCTGAGTCGAGTTGTATATCACCCTTGTTGACCGCGTCGGCATTGCGGTGCTGGCCCATCTGCTGCGCAAGCTGTTAGGATTCCTCACGCCCATATATATGCACGTACATACATATGCATAGATATACATGCATATATATATATGCATATATATACACGTACATACATATGCATATATATACATGCATATATATATGCATATATATACACGTACATACATATGCATATATATACATGCATATATATATGCATATATATACACGTACATACATATGCATATATATACATGCACATATATATGCATATATATATACATGCACATACATATGCATATATATACATGCACATATATATGCATATATATACACGTACATACATATGCATAGATATACACGCATATATATATATGCATATATATACACATACATACATATGCATAGATATACATGCACATATATATGCATATATATACACATACATACATATGCATATATATACATGCACATATATATGCATATATATATACACATACATACATATGCATATATATACATGCACATATATATGCATATATATATATACGTACATACATATGCATATATATACATTCACATATATATGCATATATATACACATACATACATATGCATATATATACATGCACATCTATATGCATATATATACATGCACATATATATGCATATATATACATGCACATATATATGCATATATATACACGTACATACATATGCATATATATACACGCAGATATACATGCATATATATAGACACATATATATATGAGGAAAGGTTGGCCAAAACGTTGTGAGACGACAACTATGGAAGGCAGTAATTACTGAGGATAGAGTTAAGACTCAGCATTCCTATCATGTTGCAGTTAACCTCCTGACGAAGGCCAGAGGAGTAGTTAGCCGAAACATCTTGAAACAATAAAGGTGTGGATAACAGTCCGCAAATAAATAAATTTAACATTTAAATTGCCTTAGGTTAACACCACGCGAGGAGATTGAACATAAGTTAAATTCTTCGTTCACATTAAAAACCCCAAGAATCTTAGAAGCAAAGAATTTATAAGTTTGTTGATGGATGGACCTGACGATGGAAGACAGGATGAGCAAGAAACTTAGATTAATAAGATAAAAAAATCCAACCTTGATCACCCTTTGCGGCCCGTGAGGCAGTGGATAGATGTTGAATCTTTACAGATCCAGGTGAGCATTGTCTTAGGATAATGGTTTCAACCCTACCCAAAGCAGGCGAGAGGATTAGTTGGCCAAAATCTGGCGAGACAACAACAAAAACTATTGAAGGCAGTAATTACTGAGGATACAGTTAATTAACTCAGCATTCCTATCCCATTGCGCTTAACCACCTGAAGAAGGCCAGAGGATGAGTTGGCCGGAACATAGTGAAATACCAACGATTACTACGATACTATCCCATTGATTACTGTACACACAATAACCCTTATCCCCGAGTTGCTTAGGGGCCTTGATAAATGGTGACCTCCCTGTAAAAAAAAACCCAAAACAAAACAAAAAAACAATAACAACTATAAAGATGAGGATAACAGTTCGCAAATAAATATGAAAAGAATTTGTATTACTTGAAGGTATCGGACTGAGTGTTGTTTATGCAACGTTTCAGTCAGATTGTCCTTTGACCGTCCTCAGGCATGATGGTTTTCGTTTGGAAAAGAGAAGAGAAAAAGTTTTTTTTTTTTTTTTTTACATGGAGGTCACCACTAATCAAGGCCCAGAAGCCACTCAGGGATAAGGGTTATTGCGTGTACAGTAATCAATAGGATAGTGTTGTAGTATTCGTTAGTATTGGAGATTTGATAAAGTGTCATTACTTAAGGGGGCGGTTCATTAGGAATTTGTTTATGTTGGACTTGAAGACGTAGATAATTTTGACATTAGTTAGATTTATCGTTTACATTAAAACCCCAAGAATCTTACAAGCGAAGAATTTATAAGCTCGTTGACAGATGGAATAAAATTATTTCTTAGAACTGCACGCCAGTGGAACTCTCTGCCGCTTGCCTGTTTCCCACCTGACTACAACTTGGACGTCTTCAAGTCCAACATAAACAAACCCCTAACAAACCGCCCCCTTAAGTAAGACACTCTATCAAACCCCCCAATACTAATGATTACTACAATACTATCTCATTGATTACTGTACATGCAATAACCCTTATCCCTGAGTGGCCTTCGGGCCTTGATAAGTGGTGACCCCCATGTAAAAAAAAAATTATAGAGAACAAATAAAGATTAAAAAAAACAAAAACAAACAGTTTTCCATTTTTTTCAAGGTTAAATTTTCAATCGACAAAATCTTCCATACCAATCTAATACATTTTGGAAGGAAATATCAAGACTATCACACAACCCTGTATATCAATATATATATATATATATATATATATATATATATATATATATATATATATATATCTCATATGTAAGAAACACCAGTCTAGCAGAAAACACTATCAATAATTTCCCCCACTCTTTATCTGTACTTAAACCTAAACGTAAATTCCATGAACAAAGCTTCTTTCTTAGAACTGCACGCCTGTGGAATCGTCTTCCGTTTTCCTGCTTTCCAGCTGACTACAATATGGTTGTCTTCAAGTCTAACGTAAACAAGTTTTTGATGAGCCGTTCCATATAAGTTAACAAATTTATCAAATTTTCATTACTAATGATTACTATATTGTCCAATTTCTACTGTACACTCTTTAACCCTTATCCTCGAGTGGTCCCAAAGCCTTGATAAGTGGTGTTGCGCATGTAAAAAAAAAAAAATTCGTCATATCATTCGATTTTTTACAACCTCAAATTTTAGGAAGTAATTTTGAAACGAAACTCCTCTTCTGTCGAAAAGCCGAGAAAAGTTATTGAAAAGATTTTTAATTTATTTTATTTATTTATTTATTTTTTTTTTGATAAATGTTTATTGTTGGTAAACTGAAAAAAAAAACGAAAAAAAAAACGAAACAAAAAAAAAAAAACGAAACAAAAAAAAACGAAAAAAAAAAAAAACGAAACAAACAAACAAAAAAAAAACATGTTTTGGGTGCAAAAAACATCGCGAACATTGATATATAAGAAATAGGGTCAACAGTCCGAAGTACCGCGTTTTTAAATTTATGGCATACCCACAGACCCATAACCAGATGTGTGTTTAATTTTATTTTTAATGGACAGAGGTACACCAAGTGGAGGGTAACCAAGAGGCAGTAGCACAAAGTATTGGGGGGGGGGAATAATAATAAAAAAAAACATTTATGTAAAAAATACATGTAATCGTTTATCGATTCCCGTTTCAGTCTATAGTTGTGTTAACCTTTTCTTTTTTTTTTTTTTTGCTTAATAGCCCAAGGATGTCCCTTTCCATAGGATCGGGATAATAGTAGCCATGGGTTTAATTTATGTTTTTTTATGGATAGGGTGTGGTCAACGGGGAGGGGCGATGATATCATGAAAATATTTGGTAACCCCTAAGGAATATATATAAAAAAAAATACGGTTTATCGATTTCCGTTTGTAGTCGCGTCTGTCCTTTTTCTTGCTTGATAGGCCGATAATTCACCTTTCGTTGGAGGCGAGAATAGAGTGGTGTTGCTAAGGCGGGTGATAGCATGAAAATATTTGGGAAACCCTAAAATATTTGGGGAAAAAAAAAGAAGATTTATCGATTCCCATTTGGATCTATAGTCGTGTCCATCTTTTTTCTTGCTTGATACGCCGATGTCGCTCCCTTCGTTGGGGGTGGGGGAAGAGTAGTCAGGGGGTTGACCACCTTCGGCAAAGTTTCTGCCTTTGCCGTCATTTGAACAGGGTCGTCAACCTGTGCGGCTGGCGCTCTGAAATTGTCTGTAATATTTGAAATGTTCGTAATGTTTGAAGTGGGTGTTTGCAAATGGCGATTGTCGTCGTCACTTCCGGTTAAACCGGAAGTTGCATACAATTTTGATACAGAGTCATTATTATCGTTCGTTTCCAACGTTTCAGAGGTTGAGTCTACAGCGGGGTTCGATCTCTGATCATCCATAATGGTAGGACGGGAGGAAACAATGGGCGTTATTCGGACAAAGTTCTGACCATCATCTTTTTTGGCCTCATCAATATCTGATTTATTATTGTTGATATTATTGGTTTGAAATAGGGGTGCCGGGATATTGGGACTATCCGGCGGGGGTATTTGTGGAATGTATGAGAGAGGTTGGTCCATAGTTAGGGGATTTGGTACTTTGGTGTCTATAACAGGAACCGTGTCTTTCACGGGATAAGAGGATGGGATGAGGTGTCGGTTTTCCAATTCTGCAGCCTTTTGCATCAACGCGCGCTCCTCAAGTTGAAGATGCTGGTACATCAATAGCTGCAGAGGAAGCTGCGAATGAAGTCCGATTTTGCTAGCATCACGGCCAAATTCTTGTAGAGAGTTTGAAGACGAGGTTAAAGGAGTCACATCGCACGAAGAATCCCCAGCTTCAGCGGGGCCCTTCACGCTGGAAGATTCAGGCCCTTGTGTGTCGTAACCACTGCTCACTCGATGAGGTCGGGTGATGGTTAATGTCCCCGAACCGATGTCAGGTGACTGTGAATATGGCGAACTGCCGATGTCTGTGAACGATTGCTCTATTAAAGATGTTTCCTCGTCTCGCTGTTCACCATCTCCAGGCTGACCACTATTAAGTTGGTCAGAAGCGTTTCTTCCCACCTCGCCGCTGTCTTCCGAAGCAGTTGTGGCATCACCGGCTTCAGTTCCGATATGATGAATGCGATCAAGCTCGACCCTTTGAGCCACATCATCTGTCGATGTATTACAGGATGATGATGTAGAATCCATCGAAATCGGCGAAGCAATCGGAGCCCGGGCAATGGCCGAGGCGTGCGCTTGCAGGAGCTTCTGAAGTTCGTCTTCTTCGTCCATCTGCTCAGACCAGCTAGCGCTGTTTCGGCCGCTGGTCACCAGAGAATCTTCTCCGGTGGTATCACTACTGTCACCGATATACAACTCGTGACGTTTGCCATCTTTGATCAAGCTATTTCTTTCTCCGTCGTCGAGGGCATCGAGATCTTCGTTTTCTGATTGCGGATGACTTAGCTTGACTTCTGTGAGAATCGGCGGAGAAAACGAAGTATGGGCGGCGGCCGTGGCTGGAGACATTGCGTCGTTGGCTGAGTCACTGTCTGTCTGGGCAAACTGGTCACAAAAATAATGCGGGTGGCACATTGTGGTCATTGGAGCACCGTACAACTCTCCGTGTCGGTCATCAATCAAGGTACTTGATGACCGTTCTGGACGCCCTAGGCGATCTTGGGGATCGCCCAGGGAATCAACGTTACTAAGACTTGAAACAGATTGGTTTTGACTAGTATAATGCGATGGGATCGTTCCAGAACATAATGGCGACACGTCTATACGTGAACCGAGTCTATCAGTGCTGTTTACTCTTAACACCTGGAAATGATGGAACCGACGATTTTTAGGTTTTGCTACGGCTCCTGGCCATGCGTTGGTCACTGTTGAATTACTATTGCTACTCGCTCCACCGGTGCTGTCCGTCCTTGTCAAAGGATGTCCTTCAGTCGCCCTGTCCATATTACGCAGAGATGCAGACGAATGTCTGCTTGGAAGAGCTGAAAGAAGAGAGTTCCTATGGCCGTGTCCGGGAGAAATCTGCCGAGCCGATAGTCCATTTTGAAATTTGGAAGCCTTCCCTTGCTGTTGTTTCCACCGTTCCATTGTCGACACTCCAACTTGGATATTAACATCGCGCATGCGCGGAGAAGGTGGTGGATAGCTTTCGTTGTTGTTTGTCTGAAACGAAACTTGGCGGTGCGTTTTCTTCGGCACCCGCAGAAGATCTAGATTGCTCCCACTCCCTCCTCCGTTGTTTAATATGCCCGACACACTTTTCCAACGATCGGGTCTGCGGCTTTGCAAGCGAACCTGAACGGCGGCGTCGCGTACGTCGGCTCTTTGGAGGATCGACCGTATCGAGGTGACCGTGTCGTAGTTGTTGTAGCCGTAAAGGTCACCTTTCTGACGGAGAATTGACCTATACGATGATACCGTGTCGTAATACATGGATGACGTGTCCGAGCGGAACTCGACTTCTCGGTAACCTTCTTCCGGCGGCGATAGTATGACGTAATCCTTGCCGTCGTCCTCGATGTCGTGCTCCTTAAGATGCTCGCGGAACCAACTGCATCCTTTCACGCATACAAGCATCATAAGAAAAAAGATACCCAG
>NC_136527.1:18728456-18828456 GCF_053919585.1 Euprymna scolopes | reverse complement strand
GTTTAAACCATTTTTTTAAAAAAAACTTCCTGAGATTTTCAAATCTGTTTTAAAATTCTGAACTCGCTACGGCACTGGCTTTAGGATTAAATTTCCGTTTCCCTTTATGAGTATTATTGAAACGGTGACGGGTGACTCTTTTTCGTGGTCCTCATGTAAGGTTGTATAAATCTGGGCGAAGAGGTGAGATAAGGGTAGCCTGTGCGCATGCATAGACTTTCGAAGTAGCTAGAGGCAGCACCCGTAAAACAGACTCGATAAAACGGGTAGCAGGTGGAAGAAACATACCGTTAATGTTCGAATAGCCGAAAAGAAAATCAGAATCGGATATTTTTTATATATATTATTTTTTATATATACATCTATATATATATATATATACATGTATTAAAAAAAAAATTCTTGTTTAAAAATAATCACGTGTGCATCGAACCTCTGGCGTTTGGCGCCAAAAGCATTGTGTGAAGTATTTTAAAACCCGCTCAGTAAATTGGATGCTGCGTTTCTTGAATTCGTCTGAAAAAGAAAAAAAAATTAATTAACTAGTTTATCTTATAAAATAAAAAAGAGATAGAAAAAAGAAAAAGAAAATTATAATCAGCTAACATAACCTCCGGCGTGGCTACTACCGGAAGCGGTGACAAGGCAAATCAGTTCTCTCCCTTTTTTCTCTCAAGCATATATCTTTCCAGTGCATTAGGTTTGGTTTGGTTGGTTTTGTTTTACGGCATATCAACCCTTTTCAGGTTATTTAATGGCGAATCCAAAGATTTTGAAGAAAAAATGTTTGTAATAGAATATATTTGTTGTTTTCAAATCAGTTTCTATTTAACCCATAGTTGGAACCCTAACAGGTACTACCACTCCGGGTCAGAGTGGACCTGGGAGCAATGGTAATTAAAGGGTGGCTCCACACTCCCCAAAGCCCGCAAGCTGGGGCCTCACCACTGGATATAGTTTAAGGTCATATCCAGGACAGTGTGCATTAGGTGTATCAGAATTGACCATTAAAAATGCCGTATATGAACTTGAATAAATCAACTTACTATCTTTCGAAGCTTATAACTACTTAAAAAATTTAATTCAAACGCTAATTTTTTTTCTTCAATTAAATGAGCAAAGACCAAATTTTAAAAACCTCCTGCGTGGCTACTACCGGAAGCGGAGACAAGGCAAATCAGTTCTCTCCCTTTTTTTCTTTCACGCTTATATCTTTCCAGTGCATGTATATATATTTTTTTTAATTACATTTTTTTCCAGTCGTTCTCTTTTTAGTATTTAATAGCTGAAAGTTTTTTATTCGACCTTTAAAATATATATTTTTTTTTAAATTAAGAATTACTGAATTTAGTTTTATTCTTTTAAAGAATTATTGAAAATACATTTTAAAATCTTTTAAAACTATTTTAGGAAAAATTATGTATTGGATCCCTTTTTTATGGTTTGAAGTTTTGTTATTTTGATTTCAATAATTTAATTTGCTTTTTTATGTCGATAATTCTGTTTTTTATACTTTTATAAAAATATATTTATTATATAAAATCAAATAAAATGTTTTATTTTTAAAGTAAAAAACGTATTTTTATAATTTCATAAATAATTTTTTTATAAAATTTCCAATAGAAGAAAAACTTTTATTTTTGGTCCCCGACAAAAGGAGGGTGGACCTGTAAATTTACCCTTGTCTGTTCCTCTGTTTGTCTGTCCGCTCTTCTCTCAATAACTATGACTTGGAATTAAAAATAATTTTGTACAAACATTAAACATGATAAGAGTAAAAAAGTAACAGGATGGATTTTTCGGGAAAACTCCGGTTGCCCCCCCCCCCACCTAGTGTTGCTTTTCGGGCTAAAATTGCTAAAATTGACACTTTTGTGCTTATTAAAAAAATTTGATTCTTTGGATTTTTATAAAACTTTCGATAATCTATATATATAAAAGCGAAAATGTATGTATGTTTGTTTGTGTGTATGTGTGTATGTTTGTGTGTCTGCTAAAAACTTTCGACACACGCGACGAAAATTCATAAACTAGCAATCATATCGAAGCCCCATCCTTCGCTTTAAAAATATCGAAAAATTGGCCCAAAACGTTAACTTTTTTACCCCGAAATCGACAATTTTCCACAGGGGGGGGGGGTTCAACAAAAACGGGTTTCTCATAACGATGACCGATTCTACGCATGTGTCAGATGACGTCATGACGTTGTGACCTGATTTACTTTAAATAGTTGAAAAATCGCAGTTGGTTTGTGCGTTTGTTCATTATCTAAACATTTTGGGTTCGAATCGTGGTGTGAGATGGGTTTTTTTTTTCGATTTTTTAAATTTAAATATTGAACCCTGTGTTATTTAAGCCATTTTTCACGTAACGTTCGTTTTCCTGTTTTTTTTTTTTTTTTTTTTTTTTTACATCGCTTATTCTTAGCGACACCCGGGTATCCACCGATTTTTTAATTTTAATATCGAAACAGGCCTATTTAAGCCATTTTTCACGTGTTGTGTTTTTTTTTATGTCTTGATTACCCTCCCCGCTTAATTAAAGCGTTGTTTTCTTTTCTTACTTCGCTTATAACAATGCTTACATCGTCGTCGTCGTCGTCGTCGTCGTCGTCGTCGTCGTCGTAACGTTCGACGACTTTCAAACATCTTTCACTAACTCATTCTGGCTGGCCGATTTTATTTTCAAACTTCGCCTCAGGGCTTCGGGTTCGACCCCCCCCCCGGTTTCTTTTTTATTTAACACCACACACACCTACAAACACACGGGCAACGCCGGGTACCCCTAGCTAGTCTATATATATAAAAGCGAAAATGTATGTATGTATGTATGTATGTATGTATGTTGTTTTAAATCCTGCAGGGAGACTAGCCGACCTCCTCACCAAACAAGTCTGGTGGGGGAACCAGTTTAGTCGCCGGTGACCCGACCATGAGGCAGGTAGTACTGGGTTACATGATACCAGTAGCACATGACATGACCTGACATATTCCAAAGGGCGAATGAACTCTTTTTCTCGGTCAACGGCCAACTAGCACTGTGTATATTTGTGTGTGTGTGTGTGTGTATGTGTATTGGGGTGGAGAGGGCTCCCGTAAGCTGTGGTGAAGGCAACCTTTCTAGGAGAAGCTAATCTCTCATTTAAAAAACCATAAAGCGGAAGACCATTACCAGAATTAAGCTGGTCTGCAGTTTAATTTGTTGCTGGCTATCTTGCTCTTGCTTGTTGCAACATTTTGAACCGAGAGAGAAACTTAGCTGTCGTACAAAGCTAAGACTCTGTAACATCATATTTGTATAGATACTCCCTCAGGCATTTGGGCTCATGGATTTTAAATGTCTGAGGGAGTGGCACTTGTCTGACAAGACGTTGCAATCATCATCATGTATGTTTGTATGTCTGCTAAAAACTTTCGACAGACAGAACAAAAATTCACAAATTTGGTCTCATATGAAAGCCCATCTTTCGCTCGACAATAATCGAAAAATTGGCCAAAAACGTTAATTGTTTCATCCTGAAATCAGCACTTTTCTACAGGGGGGGGGGTAGCAAAAACCGTCCTCTCATAACGATGTCGCTTCTACGCATGCGTCGTAACCTGATTTACTTTAAATATTTGAAAAAGCGACAGAGTTTCAGCGACGCCGTCTTAGGTCAGTTATTTAAACGTTTAGGGTTCGAATCGTGGTGTGAGATGTCTTTTTTTTTTTCGATTTTTAAAATTTTGATATTGAAGCAGGGTTATTTAAGCAATTTTTCACGTTCTATGTTTTTTTTTGTTTTATTTTTCAGATTTTTTAAAGAAATTTTAACGTTCGTTTTTCTGTTGTTTTTTTTTTTCCATCACATTCGGGTTTTCTTTTGTTTTTTGTTTTTCCGATTTTTACATTTAACATTGTTCGTTTGCCTTACGTTAGTTTTTTTTGTGTGTGTTTTTTCGATTTTTTAAAAAATAAATTATTTAATAATTTAATATTAAATATTTAAAAATATTTACTTCGCTTATTGTTATGTTTTGATGACCCCTCCCCCGCCCGAGCACACACACCTCTAAACACCCGCGCAACGCCGGGTAACCCCCCTCACTAGTGGTGAATAAAAAGAAGTTTCAAACACACCGGAAGTTGGCACACGCGTCTCTCAATTTAACTATGGAAGCACAGAATCGATACAATTTTCAATCCAGGACTAAGCACATTTTCTTTTATATTTACAAAAACCTTCTCAACCACCAGTAGCATGTTCCAAAAATCACGTAATTTGATCAATAATCGGCACTGTTTGGGTCCAGTGGCAAGAAGACCAGAACAATTGGAAACAATGCCGAGATAAGTGGAGAGCACATACAGCACCTGGTATTCCGAATTGGTCACCCATTTAGTACTGGCCAGGTTCAACGTTGCTTAACTTGGGTCAACGTGATTATGCCGTATTATTAAACATGTACGTCGTTAGGGAACGTATTCATAGACGTAACAAGTTCATCATCTTCATCATCATCGTCATCATCATCATTGTCACCATCACCATTGTCATCATCATTATCGGCGTCATCATCATCATTTGGTACTTATCCGGAATATGACCTAATTTCCGGAAACTTAGTATCGACATCTTCCGGCAGGTTACGCGAGGCATTTGGGAAATGCCAATACGATTAGCTACTTAGCTGTCAGCAGACGACAACGTTCAATGAAATCGTGCAATTCATGTAAAATAGATAAAAAAAGAAAGTGGCATGTTCCAAAAATCACGTAATTTGATCAAGTAGTTTGTTTTTTTGGAAAACGAATGAACACATATCCAAGGCAATGGTGGAAACACTAGCGGAAGACCCCCAGTCTGTAGGGGACAAAAATTGATGGTCACATTCAATGCTGCCAAGACTAAGCTTTGATAATTACAAGAAACCTTCTCAACACATAGCTCCGGCTAAAGAAAGATTACCTGAAAGAACTTCGTTCAAACTCCTTGGCTTAACGTTCACAGGGAACATGCGTTGGAACAGATACATCGAGGGCATTGCCAAGGCTGCTGCAAAGAAGGTGGGCTGTATTTATTTGCTTCCCCACTGAGCGAATTAGGCACAAGGCCGTTTTTTAATGTGGAGAGAGGAGGGGGGACGGGAAAAGGGGACTAGCTCCCGAGAGGTGGGAAATGGGAGCTGGACAATGAGAGCCTGCTGGTCATGTAGGGTTGCCCCTACATGACCAGAAGATTGCCACAAGGACAATGGTCTTTGATTGCAACATCTACCGGAAGGGATACTACACCTTGATCTTGGCCCGAAGGCCACAAAGTTCCTTTGCGGGGAAGGTGAGCTGTATTTATTTGCTTCCCCACTGAGAAAATTAGGCACAAGGCCGTTTTTTAATGTGGAGAGAGGGGGAGGGGGAAGGGAAAAAGGGACCAGCTTCTGAGAGGTGGGAAATGGGAGATGAATAGTGAAAGCTTGCTGGTATGTAGGATTGCCCCTACATGGCCCAGAAGATTTCCACAAGGGCAATGGTCTTTGATTGTAGCATCTGCCGGAACAGATACTACACTTTGAGATATTAATTTTTTTATTCACAGGAAAAAAAATACAATTGGGAAAATGAACAAAAAATTTAGGCACAAGGCCAACTCAAAATGAAGGGGGGATGATGAGGTTGGTTGATCCATCTCGTCTCTGTTTTAAATTTTAAAAGATTTCTCTCTCGGCCAGCATCTTTTATCATGGTTACCCTTTTCAATTTGTATTTATGTGTGTGTGAGGGAGGGGGGTTGTTCCTACTTAAACCCAATTTTAAAACATTTTTTATTTATACAGATACTGCACTTTGATCTTGGCCCAAAGGCAGCAAAGATCCTCCCCTGCGGGGAAGCTGGGCTGTATTTATTTGCTTCCCCACTGAACAAATTAGGCACAAGACCGTTTTTTAATGTGGAGAGATAGAGAGGGGACGGGATAGGGAAAAGGGGACCAGCTCCCGAGAGGTGAGAAGTGGATAGTGAGAGCCTCTTGGTATATAGGGTTGCCCCTACATAAATCAGAAGCCCATTGCCTTAAGGACAACGATCTTTAATTGCAACATCTGACAGAACAGATGGTATTTATTTGCTCCCCCACCGAGCAAATTAGGCACAAGGCCAATTTTTAATGTGAGGAGTGAAGGGAGGGGGAAGGGAAAAAGGGGACCAGCTCCCGAGAGGTGGGAAATGGGAGCTGGTTAAAGGTCAGGCATGTGGGGTTGTCCCCACATCTGGTCTTTGCTAGTCATAGCTAGTCATAGCTTGCAGTATCTGACAGAACAGATGGTATTTATTTGCTCCCCCACCGAGCAAATTAGGCACAAGGCCGATTTTTAATGTGAGGAATGAAGGGAGGGGGAAGGGAAAAAGGGGACCAGCTCCCGAGATGTGGGAAATGAGAGCTGGTTAATGGTCAGGCATGTGGGGTTGCCCCCACATCTGGTCTTTGCTAGTCATAGCTAGTCATAGCTTGCAGTATCTGACAGAACAGATACTACACTTTGATGCTCTCTTTTCTGTGCTACAAAGCTACTAACGCCCAAAAGTATCCTGTACCTCTATAAGGTCACCATTCGCCCATGTATGGAGTATTGTTGTCATATTTGGGCTGGTGCATCGGCTGCTTGTCTCTCACTCTTGGAAAAGGTTCAAAAGAGAGTCGCCAACCTGATAGGTCCTGAACTGTCATCTAAGCTTCAGCCTCTGTCCCATCAACGAGATTTTGCATCCCTCTGCCTGTTCTACAAATACTTTAATGGTATATTCTCTGCCGACCTCCAAGCACTTGTACCCCCTCGACGTAAATGCCCCCGACAAACCTGAGAAGCAACAAAATCCCACCATACCTAGTAGAGATACCCAGATGGCAGAAAGTCTTCTACCATAACAGTTTATGCCATAGAACTGCTAGACTTTGGAATTCTCTTCCGGGTTCCTGATTCTTCAACTGTACTGACATGCAGAAGTTCAAGTGTAATGCGAACAGACATCCTGCTGCTCAACTCCCTACATATTATCCCTGTAAATTATGTCCCCTACATCAAAGTGGAACCGTGCCTTGTTTGGTGTGAAAATACAATAATCTATATATCTATAAAAGTGTGTGTGTCTATCTGTCTGTCTGTCTGTCTGTGTACATTTCCCTACACAATATCTCTGTCAATTTTCAGTCTACAGATTCAAAATTTGATATACAGGGTATTGAGATTTCGGAAAAATTTTGTAATCTGGAAACGCCGGGCTGAAATGATATATATATATATATATATATATATATATATATATATATATATATATATATATATATTTAATAAAATACTAGGCGGAAGTTTCTCGAGAGCTACAATAATCTATATATCTATAAAAGTGTGTGTGTCTATCTGTCTGTCTGTCTGTCTGTGTGCATTTCCCTACACAATATCTCTGTCAATTTTCAGTCTACAGATTCAAAATTTGATATACAGGGTACTGAGATTTCGGAAAAATTTTGTAATCTGGAAACGCCGGGCTGAAATGATATATATATATATATATATATATATATATATATATATTTAATAAAATACTAGGCGGAAGTTTCTCGAGAGCTACAATAATCTATATATCTATAAAAGTGTGTGTGTCTATCTGTCTGTCTGTCTGTCTGTCTGTGTACATTTCCCTACACAATATCTCTGTCAATTTTCAGTCTACAGATTCAAAATTTGATATACAGGGTATTGAGATTTGAGAAAATCTTTGTAATTCAATATTCATCACAGTAGTCATGCTCGCATCATATTCTGACCCTCAAACCCTAACCCTGAATGTAACACTATTTCGGACCATATCTACTCAAGGATTCTTTAAGGAGTTGAGCAGTGAGATGTCTGTTCACATTACATTTAAATTTCTGCATGGGAATACAGTCAGAGGAGCAAGAGACAGGGAGAGAATTCCAAAGTCTCAGGGAAGAAGAAGACTTTGTGGCATATTAGGGACCTCTGCAGTAAAGGGGTGGGATTTTGCTTCTAATTGGGTTAGTCGGAGAGAGTATTTACATCCAGGGGGAAACAAGTGTGTGTGTGTCTGTCTGTCTGTGTGCATTTCCCTACACAATAACTCTGTCAATTTTCAGTCTACAAATTCAAAATTTGATATACAGGGTATTGAGATTTGGGAAAATCTTTGTAATCCGTTTTCGGCCAGAAATCTCTCTGTTAAGGTGTCAAAGTTCAACGGTTTGACCTTTGAGAACTCTACCAAACTCCTCCGACCATTTTGGCTCTAAACACTTGAAATTTTAGATATAGGTTCCTTGGACATGGATCTAACTTAATAACTTGATTTGAGCCCAAAACAATAAATGTTAAGGGGTCATAATAGGGGTCAAAGTTTTAAAAAAATTGACCTCTGCGGTCTCTACCAAATTACTCAGACAATTTCTGGTCTAAACATTTGAAATTTGACATAAAACGTATTCAGAGAAAGGGCAAACTTGTTAATCGGTTAGGGGCGGAAATTTGCTCAAAATACACCTCCAAATACCCGGGCAACGCCGGGCTGAATTGCGAGTGAACAAAAAAGATATATCGCAGCAGTTCTTCAATATTCATCACAATAGGCATGCTCGCATCATATTCTGACCCTCAAACCCTAACCCTGAATGTAACACTATTTCGGACCATATCTACTCAAGGATTCTTTAAGGAGTTGAGCAGTGAGATGTCTGTTCACATTACATTTAAATTTCTGCATGGGAATACAGTCAGAGGAGCAAGAGACAGGGAAAGAATTCCAAAGCCTCAGGGAAGAAAATATTAGAGTAGAAGACTTTGTGGCATATTAGGGACCTCTGCAGTAAAGGGGTGGGATTTTGCTTCTAATTGGGTTAGTCAGAGCGAGTATTTACATCCAGGTGGAAACAAGTGTGTGTGTGTGTGTGTCTGTCTGTGTGCATTTCCCTACACAATATCTCTGTCAATTTTCAGTCTACAAATTCAAAATTTGATATACAGGGTATTGAGATTTGGGAAAATCTTTGTAATCCGTTTTCGGCCAGAAATCTCTCTGTTAAGGTGTCAAAGTTCAACGATTTGACCTTTGATAACTCTACCAAACTCCTCCGACCATTTTGAGTCTAAAGACTTGAAATTTTAGATATAGGTTCCTTGGACATGGATCTAACTTAATAACTTGATTTGAGCCCAAAACAATAAATGTTAAGGGGTCATAATAGGGGTCAAAGTTTAAAAAAAATTGACCTCTGCGGTCTCTACCAAATTACTCAGACAATTTCTGGTCTAAACATTTGAAATTTGACATAAAGGGTATTCAGAGAAAGGGCAAACTTGTTAATCGGTTAGGGGCGGAAATTTGCTCAAAATACACCTCCAAATACCCGGGCAACGCCGAGCTGAATTGCGAGTTAACAAAAAAGATATATCGCAGCAGTTCTTCAATATTCATCACAATAGGCATGCTCGCATCATATTCTGACCCTCAAACCCTAACCCTGAATGTAACACTATTTCGGACCATATCTACTCAAGGATTCTTTAAGGAGTTGAGCAGTGAGATGTCTGTTCACATTACATTTAAATTTCTGCATGGGAATACAGAGGAGCAAGAGACAGGGAGAGAATTCCAAAGTCTCAGGGAAGAAACTATTAGAGTAGAAGACTTTGTGGCATATTAGGGACCTCTGCAGTAAAGGGGTGGGATTTTGCTTCTAATTGGGTTAGTCGGAGAGAGTATTTACATCCAGGGGGAAACAAGTGTGTGTGTGTCTGTCTGTCTGTGTGCATTTCCCTACACAATAACTCTGTCAATTTTCAGTCTACAAATTCAAAATTTGATATACAGGGTATTAAGATTTGGGAAAATCTTTGTAATCCATTTTCGGCCAGAAATCTCTCTGTTAAGGTGTCAAAGTTCAACGGTTTCACCTTTGATAACTCTACCAAACTCCTCCGACCATTTTGGGTCTAAACACTTGAAATTTTAGATATAGGTTCCTTGGACATGGATCTAACTTAATAACTTGATTTGAGCCCAAAACAATAAATGTTAAGGGGTCATAATAGGGGTCAAAGTTTAAAAAAAATTGACCTCTGCGGTCTCTACCAAATTACTCAGACAATTTCTGGTCTAAACATTTGAAATTTGACATAAAACGTATTCAGAGAAAGGGCAAACTTGTTAATCGGTTAGGGGCGGAAATTTGCTCAAAATACACCTCCAAATACCCGGGCAACGCCGGGCTGAATTGCGAGTGAACAAAAAAGATATATCGCAGCAGTTCTTCAATATTCATCACATTAGGCATGCTCGCATCATATTCTGACCCTCAAACCCTAACCCTGAATGTAACACTATTTCGGACCATATCTACTCAAGGATTCTTTAAGGAGTTGAGCAGTGAGATGTCTGTTCACATTACATTTAAATTTCTGCATGGGAATACAGTCAGAGGAGCAAGAGACAGGGAGAGAATTCCAAAGCCTCAGGGAAGAAACTATTAGAGTAGAAGACTTTGTGGCATATTAGGGACCTCTGCAGTAAAGGGGTGGGATTTTGCTTCTAATTGGGTTAGTCGGAGAGAGTATTTACATCCAGGGGGAAACAAGTGTGTGTGTGTCTGTCTGTCTGTGTGCATTTCCCTACACAATAACTCTGTCAATTTTCAGTCTACAGACTCAAAATTGATATACAGGGTATTGAGATTTGGGAAAATCTTTGCAATCCGTTTTCGGCCAGAAATCTCTCTGTTAAGGTGTCAAAGTTCAACGATTTGACCTTTGAGAACTCTACCAAACTCCTCCGACCATTTTGAGTCTAAAGACTTGAAATTTTAGATATAGGTTCCTTGGACATGGATCTAACTTAATAACTTGATTTGAGCCCAAAACAATAAATGTTAAGGGGTCATAATAGGGGTCAAAGTTTAAAAAAAATTGACCTCTGCGGTCTCTACCAAATTACTCAGACAATTTCTGGTCTAAACATTTGAAATTTGACATAAAACGTATTCAGAGAAAGGGCAAACTTGTTAATCGGTTAGGGGCGGAAATTTGCTCAAAATACACCTCCAAATACCCGGGCAACGCCGAGCTGAATTGCGAGTTAACAAAAAAGATATATCGCAGCAGTTCTTCAATATTCATCACAATAGGCATGCTCGCATCATATTCTGACCCTCAAACCCTAACCCTGAATGTAACACTATTTCGGACCATATCTACTCAAGGATTCTTTAAGGAGTTGAGCAGTGAGATGTCTGTTCACATTACATTTAAATTTCTGCATGGGAATACAGAGGAGCAAGAGACAGGGAGAGAATTCCAAAGTCTCAGGGAAGAAACTATTAGAGTAGAAGACTTTGTGGCATATTAGGGACCTCTGCAGTAAAGGGGTGGGATTTTGCTTCTAATTGGGTTAGTCGGAGAGAGTATTTACATCCAGGGGGAAACAAGTGCGTAAGTGCGTAGCGTTCATGAGAGCACACGCTATTAACATAATTGATCTAGAAAAAAAAAGTTGACTCACTATTCTGCAAGAAGATTTTCAAAAGTATGTTTCGATTTATATAAAGAACCGACCCACGAATTTTAATTCTGACTTTTCCCCTCTGCTGTCGACTTCGTCTGTAAAAATGACTTATGGGTTTCTATTCATGTCTCGCCCTATTGAATCTGTTCAGAAAAGAAAGGGAAACGTGGGAAAATTCCGTCGTCTTTAATATTTTATCCGGCCGTTATTTTTCTCTTCTTTTTTTTATTTGTTTTATTTTCAAAAAAAAAAAAAAAAAAATACCACGGTTTTGTCTCTCAAACAAAGAAAATAAATAAAATCGTTTTCAGTATGACCTTCGGTTAAAAGAATAAAACCTTTATATCTGGCATTGTTCAGCGTTAATATAATTAAAAAAATATCGCAAACAAAAATAAACAGATATATCATGCCTACGAAAACGCGATATATTCTAGCAGTTCAATGGTACAGCTTCAGACTTCAATTCCTAGATAAATCGTAAACAAGGAAATTAAATTATATACAGTAAAACCCTCCCTTAAAACAGGAAGGAAATGAAAAGTCCGAGATGCTATAAATGAGGCGAAAGAAAACCTAGCCTTCAAAGAAGTCATTGGACTCACTCAGACAGGAAAATCTGTGCTGGGAATGACCAGCATTCAAATATGGTCTACGGCCACAAGAGTCCACGTGATGTTGTTAACTGCGGGGTTTTTATGAAGTCGGATAGGTGACGCGTGATCGCGCATTTTGAAAATCTAGGTAGTTTTTTTTGTTTATATCCGTTAGAAGCGTTGAGTGAAATTTGAAGAATAAAACATGTATAAATACATTTGAAGCCAAAACTGCAACGCGAATTTTTTTTTTAATAAAATAAACATCACGTGGACTCTTCATCGAACTATCTTCCACTGCTTTACGTCGTGGAAGAAGAGAAAAAAAAAGATTGACAAAGGAGTCTTACTCCGAAATATATTTCTTTAAAAATAAACACCGGTTTATTTTATAAAAAATGTCGCGTTGCAGTTTTGGCTTCAAATGTATTTATACATGTTTTATTCTTTAAAAACTTTTTTTTTTTTAGTTTTAAATTTATTTCAAAAGATCTAGCTAATTTGCATATTCTTTTAAACATTCATTTTAATTAATTCCTTATTAGTTTTTTCGGTTTTCTTATGGGATGATCATCTTTAGTTAACTATTACGTGTAATTATATTCATGTAGATATTCTACATGATTTATACTTGCATAATATTTGCGTGAAAAGTTTACAGGACACATAATATTGTTTCCATATATTTTTATGTATACGTATATATTTTTGTTTAATCTATCTATCTATCTATCTATCTATCTATCTATCTGTGTGTCTGTCTGTGTACATTTCCCTACGCAATAACTCTGTCAATTTTTAGTCTACAGACTGGAAATTTGATATACAGGGTACTGAGATTTAGGAAAAGCGATGTAACCGATTTTAGGCCAGAAATTTGGCTGTTAAGAGGTCAAAGTTCAACGATGTTACCATTGAGACCTCTACCAAACTCCTCAGACAATTTTGGGTCTAAACACTTGAAATTTTAGATATAGGTTCCTCCGACATGGATCTAACTTAATTACGTTATTTGATCCCAAAACAATAAATGTTAAGGGGTCATAATAGGGGTCAAAATTAAAAAAAATCGACCGTTTTTTTGTTTTGTTTTTTTGCTCAACATACACCTCAAAATACCCGGGCAACGCCGGGCCGAAATGCTAGTATATCTAGAAAAGTGGACGTGTCTGTGTGTCTGTGTGTGTACATTTCTATACGCAATAAATCTGTCAATTTTAATTCTACAGACTCAAAATTTGATATACAGGGTACTGAGATTTGGGAAAATATTTGGGATCGGGTTTCAGAATGATTTAACCTTTGATAACTCTACCAAAATCCTCCAACAACTTTAGTTCTAAACAATTGAAATTTTAGATATAGGTTGCTTGGACATGGATCTAACTTAATAACATGATTTGAGCCCAAAACAAAAAATGTTTAAGGGTCATAATAGGGGTCAAACTTTAAAAAAAAATTGACCTCTGCGGTCTCTACCAAATTACTCAGACAATTTCTGGTCTAAACATTTGAAATTTGACATAAAGGGTATTCAGAGATAGGGCAAGCTTTTTAATCGGTTTGGGTCGAAAATTTTTAGTTACCAATATATAAATGTATGTATGTATATTTGCTTGTCTGCCTAAAACTTTCGACAGAGGCGACGGATTTTACCAAGATCAGTATCGTTTTAAAGTTCGATCTTTCAGACGACAACTATCGAAAAATTGGCTAAAAACATTAATATCTTCACCTTCAACTGGGCACTTTTCTATGGGGGGGTCGCTTTTTTCGCCAATATTTTCGAAAGTCATCCTCTCCTTTCGATTGTCTTGCATTAATTTTTTAAAAAATGTCACTTCCGGTTTGGCGGTGGTCGTAACAGCATCGACGCCAGATTTTTTTCCCCCGTTCTTTTCCTCTTTCGCGGTACGGGTTCGAGGTTCCTTCCTACTACCACTTTTTTATTTTTTGCTCAACAGACACATCCAAACACCCGGGCAACGCCTAGCTGAAATGCTAGTCTATCTATATATCTATAAAGGTGAACGTGTCTGTATGTGTGTCTGTGTGTGTGTCTGTGTACATTTCCCTACGCAATAACTCTGTCAATTTTAAGTCTACAGACTCGAAATTTGATATGCAGGATACTGAGATTTGGGAAAATCTTTGTGATCAGTTTTCGCCCAGAAATTTCGCTTCTAAGGACTCAAAGTTAAACAATTTTACATTTGAGAACTCTACCAAACTCCTCAGACAATTTTGGGTCTAAACACTTGAAATTTTAGATATAGGTTCCTTGGACATGGATCTAACTTAATAACATGATTTGAGCCCAAAACAATAAATGTTAAGGGGTCATAATAGGGGTCAAAATTTAAAAAAATTGATCGCTTTTTTTTTTTTTTTTTTTTGCTTAACATACACCTCCGAACACCCGGGCAACGCCGGGCTGAAATGCTAGTACCTTATAACAGCCGGGTAGAAAACAACATTAATCAAAAAAGAGAGCTGACCCGTGAAGGTTACGTTACAACTTAGGCGAAAAGGAATACCGCATGATATGTTCGCTAGCGTTGTCCGGGTGTTTAGAGGTGTATGCTGAGCAAAAAAATAAAAAACAAAAACAAAAAAAACGTTGAAGTTTGACCCCCTTAACAGCAAAATTTCTGGCCGAAAACCAATCCCATCGATTTCCCCAAATATCACTACCCTGTATATCAAATTTCGAGCCTGTAGACTGAAAATTGACAGAGTTATTACGAAGGAAAATGTACACAGACAGACAGACACATTCACTTTTATAGATTTATAGATATTTAGTTATGGTGCTCTTGCATAATTTGTTCGCAATGTAGTAGATTTATCTTTTTTTATGTGTTTATGTATACATATATATATATATATATATATATATATATATTTCTTTATTAATGTTATATACATATATTTAGTTATGGTACTCTTACATGATTTGACCCGAATTCTCGTGATTTCCCGTCAAGCTAGGATCGGCCGAGATCGGCAATCATCGGTGTCAGGCGAGTGTTGTTCAAATGTTGAAACGCTAATTTGACTTTAAAAAGTTTTTTTTTTTTAATGTTTTTAGTAATTTTTTTTTATTTTTTGATTAGTTATTTTAAATGATTTATTTAATTTGAATATTTTTTTTTGTACTTCAATTTCTGGGAGTTTGATTAGCCAATGAAAAAGCGATATGTAAATGAAAGCAGACGACATTCGAATTGTAAGAAATCGACTGAACCCCGAAAAAGCTGACAAACAACTATATTTTCAACCGCTCTGGGTCAAAACAGCGTAACAAGCAAGAATGCGGGAACAGCTTCTGGGTACGTATTTACTTGAATTTATGTGTGGGGACAAAAATTTGGAAACGATCCTTTTGTCCCCATCATAAATCACATTTCCGAAAGCTACCCGGTTGGGGGGGGGGCTTCCTTTCATTTCCTCTACCCCAGCACCTCCCTCTTTGCTGCCGATGGCCGATCAACAGTCGACCGAAGTAAAAGATTCCTAAGGCAATATCCTATTCTCAAGAAAGTTCTTCCGCCGGCAATTAACAGCCGCAAAAAAAAAAAAAAAAAATCACTCTTTCTTGAAAAAAAAAAAAAAAGAAGGTTTTTCTATTTCTATGTAACCCCCTTCCCACCTAAAAAAAAACAAAAAAAACAAAAAACAAAAACAACCTGACTGAACAAAAAGACTTGAAAATAAAATTAAAAAACAAACAAGAAAAACAAAAAACTTATAATTACACCTAACATTTATACGGGTAAACAACCTTTTCTTGAAGATAACAATATTTAAATAGCTTTAAATAACTTGCTGTTGATAAATATTTTGCAAAAAAAAAAAAAAAAATACTAAAATAAATTAAATAAACGTATTTGCTTTTTTTTTTCAAGGTAGTTTTTTTTTTTTTTTTTTTGATAATTTGCATTTGTATTTTTTTTTTTTATTTCAGGTTGTTTTTGTTTTTTTCCTTAGTCTGCGTCTGTTATGCCGCTCGGCTAACACCGATGGTTGCCGGTTTCGCCCGATCCGGGCTTGACGGGAAATCACGAGAATTCGGGTCAAATTATGCAAGAGTACCTTAGTTTTAGGTAAAATCGTAAACCCTAATTAAAGTTATGAAGAAAAATGTAATGTATCCAATACGTTTGCGTGGTACTGTGTATATATATATATATATATATATATATATATATATATATATATATATATATATATATATATATATGTATGTATGTATATGGTGATTGTCACTTCTTGACAGAAGAAGACCATCTTTCCCTTGCTTTATTGTTGATTACTCATTCATTTATTTTTGAAATATATATATATATATATATATATATATACACCCTTATACACACATACATATATACATGTGGAGATGTGATCAAGATGCATATATATATATATATATATATATATATATATATATATATATATATATATATATATATATATATATATAAAGCTGAATGTGTGTGTGTGTGTGTGTGTGTCTGTGTGTGTGTCTGGTCACGAATAGGCTCCTATATAGTTAACTATTTTAAAAAACTGATTACATATAATGATAGAAGATGTATCGAGACACAGCAATGGGTATGTTCGATCTGGCAGAACGGTGGTTCATTAAAATTGTGGGGTCTTCGTACGTGCCTGGTCCACAAAGTATGGAAATAAAAAATTAAAAAAAAATGTTTACAAGTGTTTTTGATATAGATGTACATAAGAATACTTTGATAAGTATGTTTTAATTTAAATAGGGATAGTATAATAAAATTGTGGGGTCTGCGTTCGCGCCTGGCCTCCATAGAATGGAAATAGGCTCAAACTTTAATAAAGACTTTTCATATCTATCTGCGTAAGTATATTTTGATAATTATGTTTCAGTTTGAAGAAATATGGTATAATAAAATATGGGGTGTTCGTTTGTGCTAGACCTCCATAGAATTGAAATATGTCACAAAGTTTAACAAGGTTTTTTAATATAGATCCACAGAATATTGTGATAAGTGTTTCCATGTGAACAGGAATGGCATAATTAATTATGGGGTTTATCTATTTTATTTTTACTTTCATCATCTTTTGCTTTGGTTTTGATACCCCCAAATTCGAAGCTATCTCCTTACAATCCTTCCTTTTCATAACCTACCATGCTTTCATAAATCAGAGTCCATTTTCTGTAGGCTGTTTTTGAACCCAGTCAACGACGGGTACTTTTGCTAGTATATATATATATATATATATATATATATATATATATATATATATATATATATTCCTATTTCTTATATACAAGATATTCTAGTAATAAATAATAAATTAAGAATTTTTTTAAATTCAATTTGTAACATTATATAATGCTGCAATATTTCAAGTTAAAAATTTATTTTCTTTTTTACTAAAATATATTGCCATTTTCTTTTCCGGTTTTAACAACTAGTTCTTTTACTTTTCTAAGTTTAATCTTAACCATATTATTTTTCATTTTTCTATGTAATCCACGATTTTTCCAGGCTTTGCTTTGAAATAATATTTTCTTTTTTGCGTTTAAAATCATATGCATTGTCAACAATCCATAAAAACGTATTACCAATTTCTTAATTGACTAAAAAATTTTAAATAAAAGACGTAATTAACTGAATAAGTAGAAAGAATGGATAAAAAAAGAGAAACGGAATTAATAGGCGACATCGTAAGCAAAATATTATCAGCCCTAACACGGCAAAGAGCATCACTTTTGTTAAATCTCTTTATATAAGCCAAATAAGATGGCATGCGAGCGATATTCCAGCTATGATTTATGAAGGCATCAACAACGAAAAGGTTGCTATGGTGACCAACAGCCAATCAGAAGAAATCGTCTCTCACGTTCTTTACTAATTCTGAGGACTTTTGAACACCAGTAATTTATTATAACTTTTGTTTTAATGAACGAAAATTGAAAAAAAATTTTTGAGAAGGTGAACTATGAACTGTAACACTTGTTTATAAATTTGATCGCAAAATGAGTGAGCGGTGAAGCTTTTGGTGTATCAGAATTTTTGTAGGAATTTTTGACACCCCTAACACGAAACTGCGAATCAAATATAAAAAAAACTCGTAATTTCTCCTTTAAAGGTGGGTTGTTTATTTTCTTTATGGATTATACTTCCAAAATAAACTATTAAAGTTGTTTTAAAAATAATAGAAATATTTTTTTTTAAAACAGTAATGGATTTTACGAACTCAATATTTTTCAATTTTTAAACTTTAAAAATCTTTCAAAACTTTTCTATTGATTCTATTTTTACGATATTTTCAGGGTCAATGTGAAATTTTATGCTCTTTCCAATAAACCGAATATAATATTTTAGACAAACGTTTTTTTTAATTCACGCCCCCTCCCATTTTCAAGTGTCTATTAAAAAGTAAATAATTAATTTACTCACCAAAGCTTTATATATCACAAATTGAAGAGAAAAGGTCAATAAATAATATATTCAAATTTAAAACAAAAAAATAGCGTTTTTTTTAGAAATTTACCTAAAAAGTTTGAAGTTTAAACCCCTTTTTTTTTAAACCACGTTGTTTGTTTTTTCTTTTAGTTTTTTTAATGAAACCTTGGTCGTTGCTCCTTTAATTGAAAAAATAAATTAGGGCTTGAATTACATTTTTCGAGTAGTTATAAGCTTGGAAAGACAGGGGGTCGAATAATTCACGCCTCCCATTTTGAAATGTCTATTAAAAAGTAAATAATTAATTTACTCACCAAAGTTTTATATATCACAAATTGAAGATAAAAGATAAATAAATAATATATTCAAATTTAAAACAAAAAAGTAGTGTTTTTTAGAAATTTACCTGTAACGTCCGAAGTTTAAAACCTTTTAAAAAAAACACGTTGTTTTTTTTGTTTTTTTTTAATGAAACCTTGGTCCTTTCTCCTTGAACTGAAAAAAAATTAGGGCTTGAATTACATTTTTCGAGTAGTTACCAGCTTGGAAAGACAGGGGGTCGATTAATTCACGCCTCCCATGTTGAAATGTCTATTAAAAAGTAAATAATTAATTTATGTACCAACGTTTTATATATCACAAATTGAAGATAAAAGGACAATAAATAATATATTCAACTTTAAAACAAAAAAAGTAGTGTTTTTTAGAAATTTACCTGTAAAGTCCGAACTTTAAAACCTTTTTAAAAAAAAACCCACGTTGTTTTTTTTTAATGAAACCTTGGTCCTTGCTCCTTTAATTGAAAACAAATTAAGGCTTGAATTACATTTTTCGAGGAGTTATAAGCTTAGAAAGACGGGGTGGAATTATTCAATATTTTTCACGAAATTTCTGACACACGCGTGAGGGGTGAGATATTGCTGCTTGTCGGGTTAATCCAATGCTACTTGGCCTTTTGGCCGAGATCAAAGTGTAGTATCTGTTCTTCAGATGCGGCACTTCCATTTCTTGTTCTCTTTCAGTGGAGGAGAAATCCTTCACGACTGAGACAATTTTTATTTTTGTACCTTTTCTCCACACTAAAAAACGACCCTGGTGTCTAACTCTGTCCCGTGGGGAGGCATTGTAAATAGGTAATCCATGGCATTTATGTCGAAGGGGGTACAAGTTGTATTCCAGAATTATTTGAGTCTGCTGGCGTCACAGATCGCAAAACCTCGCGTGCTGCTCTCCTATTTATCTGGACTAGAAAAAATTAAAGGGGTTTTCTAGAGCTGGATTTCTAAGACATTTGACTGCATTATATTTATTTATTTATTTAATCGGTCACATTTTTATTTCCTTTTTGTTTTATTATTTTTTTCTTTCTATTCCGACTGTGCGCCGACCAGAGACGGAATGTACCACTAAAGGATCTAAAGGGTAGGGGGTTAGGTTTAGGGTTAGGGTTAGGGTTAGGGTTAGAGCCCTTAAAAAAAAAACTAGGGCAATGTGGGGGTCTCAGTTATTTATGTCAGGGTCTGTGACACGAATTGAATTCTCCAAGGTTCGACCTATTTAGCAATGAAAAAGGTTTACGTGGGGAGGAAATGTTTTCATGCAAACTCTCTCTCCCCCCCCTCCACACGCACACAGATATATCACACGTACACAAACATACACACGCATACAAGACATACACACACACATACACACACGCATCGTGATAGAGGAAACATCGGTTTCCACTTAGAGTAAAGTATTATTGTATTACACTGCGTTTTCAGAATATTATGAGTTCGAAGAATTCAAATTAGTTGATAGGCTATATATATATATATATATATATATATATATATATATATATATATATATATATATATATATATATATATACTAGCAAAAGTACCCGTCGTTGACTGGGTTCAAAAACAGCCTACAGAAAATGGACTCTGATTTATGATAGGTTATGAAAAGGAAGGGTTGTAAATTTAGGTTGAATTTGGGGGTATCAAAACGAAAGCAAAATATGATGAAAGTAAAAATAAAATAGATAAACCCCATAAATTTATTATACCATACCTATTCACACTGAAACACTTATCACAATATTCTGTGGATCTATATTAAAAAACCTTGTTAAACTTTGTGACATATTTCCATTCTATGGAGGTCAGGTGCGAACGGACACCCCATTATTTTATTATACCATATTTCTTCAAACTGAAACATAATTATCAAAGTATACTTACGGAGATAGATATGAAAAGTCTCTATTAAAGTTTGTGCCTATTTCGATTCTATGGAGGCCAGGCGCGAACATAGACCCCGCAATTTTATTATACTATCCCTGTTTAAATTAAAACATACTTATCAAAGTATTCTTATGTACATCTATATCAAAAACACTTGTAAACGCTTTTTTTATTTTTAAATTTTTTATTTTCATACTTTGTGAACTAGGCGCGAACGCAGACCCCACAATTTTAATGAACCACCGTTCTGCCAGATCAAACATACCAATTCCTGTGTCTCGATACATCTTCTATCATTATATGTAATCAGTTTTTTTTAAAATAGTCAACCATGTATGAGCCTATTCGTGACCAGACACACAGACACACACACACACACATTCAGCTTTATATATATATATATATATATATATATATATATATATATATATATATATATATATATATATATATTAATGAATTAGATAACAGGTTAGTGAATCTAGTAGTTTTAAGTCTTACAAAATACTATTAGAATGTAATATTTTTATAATAGACAATCCCAGCCAAATAAAATTGCTCAATATACTAGATAGAGCAAAAAAAAAATGAGAGTAGATAAATTAAGGACATCCGTTTTAAGCAGTATTACACACATAAAACGCATACACACATTACGACCTCAAAAACTCATTTTGGAATAAAATCGCAGATTTTTTGGTCAGCGTTTTATTATTTTAATTTTTTCTATTTTTTTTTTATTTTTACCCTCTCTAAATGCCGCCCCCTGGCACGTGCCGCCGCCCACTCTTTGCTACCCCACTGAGTAAAGTAGGTGGGTGGGTGGGTTTTGTTGGCACATACCAGTGCTTCTGATCAGGCGACACGTACATTGTGGATCGGAGCATGGTCTTGCAGAAGATAGTTTTGCTGATTTTGCCGCGGCTCTTGATTCTGATAAATTCACTTACTTTTCTCAAAAGTGACGCAATTGTCAGGAAATTTTATTATCCTCTAGCGGTACCCGACCACGCGTTGCTGTGGCTTAGTTGAGATGGAGATAGAAAAGAAACACCACAAAAAAAAGGGCAAAAATATATGTTTCTTGTTTTCTCAAGGTTGAAAGCCGTGTAAACAGGAGTGTTTAATTTTGTTATCGACATGTATTTGAACTCGCATTTGCAAATATTCTATAATAAAAATTTTAGCCGATTTTAAATTTGTAAAAAAGTAAAGTTTTTTAGAAATAATAAGACTTTGAAAAAAAAAATAAATAATAGAAAACGTTTTAAAGAATAAACAAAGTAGTAGGGAGTCGCACGCGCAGCCAGAAACACGTACACCAACAGACGTATGTACGAATGTCCACATAAGCAAAATAGAAATAAACTGCAAATGCAATAAATAAGAATTTTAAATAAGACACACACACACACACACACACATATATATATATATATATATATATATATATATATATATATATATATATATTGTATTTCACCAGAGAAGTGGCATCTTACATTGACAAGAGAAACATTTTATAGTGACGCCATATTTCAATGTTCGTAATCGTTCGTTAATGTAGGGGAAGACTTGGATTCTAGATTATTGGAATATTCAGAGCTCAGCCAATCAGACTGGGCGGACTATGGAAAGGGAGACTTAATTAATTATGTATCAGAAAACTGAAAGATTATGGTATGTCTATGTATTTATAAAGCATTTACGATCGGTGTAATCTCAATAGCGTAGGAAAATTTAGAATTGTTTCTGGTGTCAACTGTTAGCGGGGGAAGGACTAAATATTTAGAAAGGAAAATATGAACTTCTTCCTCTGAAGATGTTGCTTGTCGGATGCAATGTAGCATTTTATTATCTCGACTAAATGTATATGTAATGGTGTTCCAAAGCCATATAAGATAGTGTCTATTAGGCTATATGTATTGAATTTGTATGTGGCATCTGTTGTTGTAAACCTACGATAGTTTCATCTAATGTAATTAGTCTTTTGGAAAATTTTGACTCATATTTTGGCCCATCTCCAGATTCATCCTAGAGGACCCGACACGTTTTCACTTCTGGAAAGTTGTCAGCAGCCTGGGAATCCGTTTGACAGACACCATATACATTTACAAATTATCATGAATGATAGTTTCCACAAACCCTATTAGGCTATTTGGCGAATAATCACGCGTTGATGTTCCAATATGGCAGTCTCAACTTGAGATAGCGGAAGGAGGGAAGGGTTCGACCAGGCCTGGGAATTGTTTCCACACATGTACATATATACAGTTAAAAGTAGCCCAGAAAAGGACATTCTTTAAATTAAATTTAAAATTTAACGTTTAAATTATTTGTAGTGTTATAAAAGATGACGTTTTCATCTATGCATTTCTGGTCACGTTTAACAACGTTTGCAGATACTGCCTGTAGATCTTCTCTGTTGATCTAGATTGTGAGGACTAGTTGCATAAAATTTCACATGATGACAAGTCCGGGGAACGTGGTGGCCATAAACCTTTGCTTATTGTTCTGATAGACTTCCACAATCACTGCAGTGAAAACACTATAGTTAAAAAAATTTTAAATGTTGCTTTTAAGAAATTAGGAAGCTTAATCTGAACAAAAAAGTGATTAGAAAAAGATTACATCCCTGAGTGGCTTCCGGGCCTTGATAAGTGGTGATCACTGTGTAAAAAAAAAAAAAATACAGAGGTCCGGCGCTCATTTAAAATTGGGCCGCTTAATATGAAAAAATAAATTGATTAGAGAAAGATTAGAGGAATCGGGCTACTTTTAAGTGGGCTATCCTGTATATTTATAGAGTCTAAGTTCGTTGGTGCATTGGTTAGAGTTCTCGCTTAGTAAACTTGACACCTGTGTTCGATCCTAGACACGGGCAGTTGTTCGTAGTGATGACATCTTTCGGGGCCGAACTTTAAGTTGTGGAAGATTCTGTTTGCTGAACTTCAACTGACCCATTTTTTTTTTTTTTTAGAAAAAAGTTTTGTTTTTTTTAATTTTAGGGTGTCCAAAAAGGCACTGAAGAAAAAAAATACAAGGTCCAAACAATCTTTATTAATAAAAGTAATGTCTTTTAAATGTTGCCTATTTTTCATATTTGTGCTCTTTCCAAAACATTATTCATGACAGATTGCAGAATCTCTGGATTGCGATTTAATCTCCTTATTTCGTTACTGATGTTTTCCTTCAATTCTTGCATGGTTCGGGTTTTGTTAAGATATCACCACAAGTTAAATCGCAATCCAGAGATTCTGCAATCTGTCATGAATAATGTTTAAGAAAGAGCATAAATACGCGAAGCTGAAAATTGGCAACATTTAAAAGACTTTTTCATAAATAAAGACGTTTTTGAATTTTGCATTCAATTGTTTCTTTTTTTAATTCGTCAACGTCTTAATCAAATTTTATTAAAATTACAGAAAGATACCATAAAAATGGATCTATTTAAGTTCGAAATACTTCAGTGACTTTTTGGGCACTTTATATTAAGTTTGCATATTAACAACTTATGTTGTTATGTTTATTGTAGATTTTATGTTTGGCTACTTGTGAAATATACGGATAATGCTGAAATAATAACATTATAATTATTTAGACAGCCATTCTTAACATGGTGAGGGAGAGTTTTAACTATTCTCTGCTTTCTACGGGAAGGAAAAAACAAGGTGCTTTCCCAGTTGAGAAACCTTGCTATTTTTGGATAAGACTTTCAAATTTTTTTACGGTGTCTTTTGTTTATTACAGTGTTAAGACCAAATTACAAAAATAGTTAATAAATCACAACACTCATGTTAAGAATGGCTTTCTAAATAATGGTGTCAAAAAACGACTTTATTTTTGCAACAACATAATCTCTACACTTATAGAAATACAACTTTGTGTTTGCGGGTGAGTTTGTTCCTTATAGACCCCGAAATGGCTGAACAGATTTTCTTTAAAATTTACAGAATTTCAGTGTATAAGTCTGGGAGTGATCTTCATCAAGTTTTGTTTCAGAATACTCCGATAATTATTGACAATCGATAATCGAAACCGTTATTTTAATTTAGAGCCATTTTATCCATGTTGTCGCTTAGCAACAACGATAGAACAATGGGCTGTGAAAATTCTACAGTGGGCAAGTTGATAGCGTGTTTTTTGTTTGTTTGTTTGTTTGTTTTGTTTTTTTTTTTTCATGACGTGGTCTGTAGGTTAAAACCTCGCGCGTAAATTCCTTAATGTAGTTTTTTCGTTAACTGGAAAGAATTTTATATATAAACTAATTTTATAAAAGAAAGAGTGGTTTCTCTAGATTGCAATGTAGAATAACATATATTTTGGACTAAGTTACTGCATGAACGCATGTGAAGCTTCCTCCCGGGCGATTTCACGGATTTCAATGACAATAAAAATATGGGAGTGTGAAATATTCGTTGATCATCATTCAATCCCGGACAACGTCGGGTCTCCCTGCGAGTATTATATAAAAATAATTTTGTCTATGTGTCTGGGCGTGTGTGTGCTTGTTCCATATATTTTCCTAAACATTAAATTACACTTGTGGATGATGGTCTATCGATTTGAGCTTTACTGGTATTTTAAAATCAATAAATATTTGTTGTTTCATCATTATTACCAGCAATGGAAGATTTTGCTTTAAATAAAATCAAATAAGAAAAGACAATTAAAAGAATCGTTTTGGCATCGGAAAAGAGATATCAATTTTTACGATTCCGATACCGATTCAGACACCGATTCCGATTCCCATACCGATTCTAATACTGATTCCGATACCGATTCTGATACCAATTCCGATACCGATTCTGACACCGTTCGACACCGATTCCGATACAGATTCCGATACGGATTTCGATACTGATTCCGATACCAATACCGATTCCGATACCGATGCTGGTGCCTATACCGATTCCGATACCAATTCCGATTCCGATACTGATTCCGATACCGATTCCGATACTAATTCCGATACCGATTCCGATACAGATTCCAATATCGATTCCGATAGCAATTTTGATACCGATTCCGATATTGATTCCGATAGCAATTCTGATACCGAATCTGATACTGATTCCGATAGCAATTCTGATACCGATTCCGATACTGATTCCGATAGCAATTCTGATACCGATTTCGATACTGATTCCGATAGCAATTCTGATACCGATTCCGATAGCAATTCCAATACTGATTCTGATACCGATTCCGATAGCAATTCCAATACTGATTCTGATACCGATTCCGATAGCAATTCCAATACTGATTCTTATACCGATGCCGGTACTGATTTCGGTACCCACAAATTTTTCGTTTTTTCCGATTCTCAATTCCGAATAATCGTCCCAACACTAATACATATATTGTGTTATAGCGACAAAAAGGGGAATAACTCTAAATAAAGAAAGTTAGAGTTATCACCCTTTATCGGTCCTGTAAATGACAAGAGCACTCGAGAGGGGGGATCCAAGCAAAATAGCGACATTGCCGGACATTCAATAACGGCTAAAAATAATTTAATGTTTCTGCCGTGAATAAATTGTGTTTAAAATACAATGAGTCTGTGTACTTGTAACTACGCTATGTATATATATATCCAGACATCACAATTTCTCCGAACCCAACAACACACTCGATAAGCAACATCAAAGGTGGTTATGGGGGGTGGGGCGAGGTTGACCTTGTGTGTAAGCATTTCTCTTCTTTGCACGATCATTCTAAGAAAGACGTGTTTTTGCATCGTTTTAGTGAGCCGATACGTTTTTATGTGAATAAGCAGGTAGATATAACACTGTATATCGAGGGGTGCAACGGGTGAGCGTGTGGGGGGGGGGGGGGCGGGTAGATGTATAAGTATTTCAATATACGTCGGCACACATTCTGAGGTAAGACAGATTGGTTTTACAAGCACGCTAAATGATCTTTTAAAAATGTCTCCTCATCTTTTAGGTGCGATAAAGCTATTAAAAAACACCGAAAGATCTCGATTACGAGAGAGAGAGAGAGAGAGAGAGAGAGAGAGAGAGAGAGAGACAGAGACAGAGACAGAGAGAGAGAGAGAGAGAGAGAGAGAAGACTGGAATTCTGATAAAAATCTATTATCACGGACCAAAGATGATAACTGTATTCGGCGAGGAGCATGCATGCGTTTAACCTTTCCACGCGCGTGCGCGTGCGCGCGCACACACGCACACACACACACTCACACACTCTCTCTCTCTCACACACACACACACACACAAGCCCATGAGTCGTAGACGACGAAACACGTGTCAGTGGATAATTATATTTTAAAAACAATATATATGCCGCTCACCATTTGGGGGTATCAAATTGGTAAAAGTGAAAATGATTCCCAACTCGCATTTAGGTAAAAATGCACTTGCGTATAAATAAATTTGAATTCATTCAAAAAGTACTGCGAACAAAAACAAATAAAATAACATCTACATAAAACGCGATACATCCAGCAGTCGCTCAAGATAGGCTAGTGGCAGAGGTTTAGGCTTTTTTCCATGGGGTCCCGATTTAGAATCTCGCTAGATTCAGCAACTCTGATGAGTCGTAGATGACGAAACACGTGTCAGTGGATAACTATAATTTAAACCATACATATGCTGCTCCCCATTTCGGGGTACCAATTTGGTAAAAGGGAAAATTATTCCCAACTCACATTTATATATATATACTGTTTTTAAAATATAATTATCCACTGACACGTGTTGCGTCGTCTACGACTCATCAGAGGGGCTGAATCTAGAAAGATTCGAACTCAGGACTCCAGGGTAATGAGCCTGACCTCTTTATCCGCTGGTCCATCCTGCCGACTGTTTTGATAAATCGCGATTTGCTTATATGTTATTTGTTTTTTTTTGTTGTTTTTTTTTTTTGTTTTATTACATTTTCACCCCAAACAAGGAACATTGCCACTTTGGTGTAGGGGGCTACTATCAGGGGCAGCAACTACTGGGGCACTATGTTGGGATTTGGGCAGCAAGATGTCGGTTCACGTTACACTTAAACTTCTGCATGTCAGTACAGTTGGGGAAGCAGGGACCTGGAATAGAATTCCAGAGTTTAGCGGTTCTGGGGAAGAAATTACTGGAGTAGAAAGATCTTTTACATCTAGGGATCTCTACTGTGCGGGGGTGGGATTTAGCTGCCTGTCGGGTTTATCGAGGGTGTCTATGTTGTGGAGGCACAAGTGTCTGCAGTTCATCAGAGCATTCACCATTAAAATACTTGTAGAACAAGCAGAGGGATGCAACGTTTCGTCGATGGGACAGACGCTGAAGCTTAGATACCAGTTCAGGGCCTATCAGATTCACGACTCTCTTTTGAACCTTGTCTAGGAGCGAGAGACTAGCAGCAGATGCACCAGCCCAAATGTGACAACAATACTCCATACATGGGCGAATGGTGGCCTTATAGAGGTACAGGATACTTTCAGGTGTCAGTAGTTTTCCAGCACGGTAGAGAGAGCCTACCTTTTTCGCAGCGGCCCTGGCAATGTTTTCAATATAATTGTTCCAACTCATGTTTCCTGTGAACGTTAGGCCAAGGAGTTTGAAAGATGTACTCTCTTGGTGGCAGAGCAATGGCCAGTGACTCCCTGTTTTTGTTTTTGCGATACGTTTTGAATGAATTCAATTTTGTAAAAGGGAAAATTATTCCCAACTTGCATTTAGGTAAAAATGCACTTCATTCAAAACGTATTGCAATAACAAATAAATAACATAAATCACCGCTTATCAAGGCCCGGAGGCCACTCGAGGATAAGGGCAATTGGATTACTTAAGTGGATGACTCATCAAGAATTTGTTCACATTGGACTTGAAGACAATCACATTGTAGTTAGTTTAAAAGCAGAAAACCGGAACAGAGTTCCACAGGTGTGCAGTTCTAAGAAAGAATCTTTGTTCATGGAATTTACGTTGAGGTTTTGGGCACAGATAAAGAGTGTTGGGAAAATATTGATAGTGATTTCAGCTAGATGGGTGTCTTTCCTGAAAGTCAGGATGGAGGGGCCATAGATTGGAGCTCAGACGAGCACTTGCCATGAAAATAACGATAAAGTAGAGACAGGCTCACCACGTCTCCTCTGTGAGAAAGAGGTCGCAGTGAGGAGGAAAGGGCATCCCTCACTAGATTACGAAGTCTATTTTGAACTCTGTCAAGGTAGGATAAGCTGCTTCTAGCAGCTCATGTCCAGATGTGACAACAGTATTCCATCGTTGGACGTACTTGGCTTTTATATAGATAGAGAATTGCATTTTCCAGCCAGCCTGGCAATGAATTTGATGTACGCGTTCCATCTCAGAACAGGTGTAAAGGTCAGACCCAGAAGCCTGTCAAGACATTGAGCCTTCCTATGACTAGAGCCATTCATTTCGATTGAATCCAGATGGGGGATCAGAGCGTTGATGATGGATGCGGGCGGGGGGGGGGCTTGGGGGGAGGTTTATTATTTCTTACAACTTTTTATATGCTCCCTAGATTATAATATCTCCAATTTACGAAAGGAGGTCATCTGTGTCTTTTATTTGAGTGACTTTTATGCTACAAAATTCACACTGTGATTTCATTTCTCTATGGCGTAATGTTTGACCTATATTTTCTCTTTATATGTATCTACCTCGTTGTTAGAGTATAGTATCTATGCCTCTACTCCACATCTAATACGTGATATCCAGCATCTGGAGAAAGTTCAAAGATTGGCTAATCGAATTATATAGGCTTTATTGAATCGGCCTTATGAAAGTCGACTCAAGAAACTTAACATTTTCTAACTTGATTAAACGCTGATCTCCTTTAGTCATTAAGATATACTTCAGGTATTATTCACTTTTGAACGAGAGAAACGTCTATGCAAAGATATTTCACTACCGATTTAAAAGAGCTGCTTCTCCGTTAGAATTCCCTGAACCATTGGAATTGACTTCTAAGAGAGGTAATAAATGCGGAAATAACACAATAATTCAATGTGAATTTGGGCATGTAATGGCTATTGTTTCCTATTAAGTGAACATGTTTAACTACCTGCTTTTTGAAACGTTTAATTTCAACCATTCTCACTTCTCTGCCCGCTTACCGTCGCAGTAACGTGTCACACTTTTTTTTTACCCCCCCCCGCCTTCGCCTCAAGCATAGCCTACCTCCCTACCAAAACCTTTTTCTCTGTTACACTGACAAACACCCGGGCAACGCCGGGCACCCCTGCTAGTATGAATGTAATAGTTAAAAACCGCAAGAACTTTCTTGTTAACAGGATAAAAAAATATACATAATATACATATTGTAAAGATTTAAATGTTTAACTTCAATAATCTGACTTATTTTAGAATAAGTATATATGCATAGTTAAATATTAATCTATAATATAAATCTCACCTGTCTGTTTAAATGTATATGTATGTATGTATGTATGTATGTACACAAAGGGCGAATGAACTCTTTTTCTGAATCAACAGCCAACTAGCACCGTGTATATTTGTGTGTGTGTGTGTGTGTGTGTGTGTGTGTGTGTGTGTGTGTGTGTGTGTGTGTGTGTATTGGGGTGGAGAGGGCTCCCGTAAGCCGTGGTGAAAAAAACCATAAAGCAGAAGACCATTACCCGCATTAAGCTGGTCTGCAGTTTAATTTGTTGCTGGCTATCTTGATCTTGCTTGTTGCTGGATCTGAACATTTTGAACCGAGAGAGAGACTTAGCTGTTGTACAAAGCTAAGACTCTGTAACATCATATTTGTATAGATACTCCCTCAGGCATTTGGGCTCATGGATTTTAAATGTCTAAGGGAGTGGCACTCGTCTGACAAGACGTTGCAATCATCATGTATGTACACATACATACACACACGCGAATGAACCCTTTTTTGGGGTCAACGGCTAACTAGCACCGTATGTGCTTGTGTGTATGTATGTGTGCGTTGGAGTGGAGAGGTCTCCTGTAAGCCGTGGTGAAGGCAACCTTTCTAGGAGAAGCAAATCTCTATTTTAAAAAACAATAAAGCGGGAGACCAGTACCCGTATTAAGCTGGTCTGCAGTTTAACTTGTTGCTGGCTATCTTGCTCTTGCTTGTTGCTGGATCTCGACATTTTGAACCAAGAGAGAGACTTAGCTGTCGTACAAAGCTAAGACTCTGTAACATTATCTGTGTATAGATACTCCCTCACGCATTTGTCTATTAAGATGGTCCTGTAGCGATGGAAGTCATTTTTGGGCTCGTGTCTGAGGGAGTGGCACTCGTCTGACAAGACGTTGCAATCATCATCATGTATGTATGCATTTTCTTTGATGGGGAAAACATTGCAGGGCACAGATGTTTTGTTTGCTCTGTGGTCTGTAAATCGTGTGGAGGCCTGAAGCGTCATATGAGCGTCCACAGTAGAGCAGCACCAGTTGGCATCCCTCAATCTCAGCTTAAGTGTGATCTTTGCAACAGTCTGTGTAAGAGAATGGCTCGTCTGAAGAGCCACCTTCGTTCTCACAGAAAATAGGAATTGATGTATCTTGATCACATCTCCACATGTATATATATATGTGTGTGTGTGTGTGTGTGTGTGTGTGTGTGTGTGTATTTGTACATCTGCCAAAACTTTCGACAGACACATTGGACTGTGACAAAATTGGTATTGTTAGAAATATCAATCTCTCGGATGAAAAATATCTAAAGATTGACCAAAATGATTAATTCTATGCTGGCCAACTGTGCCGTTTTTTTTGTTTTTTCTTTTGCAAAGAGGGGTCAGTTTTTGCGTCAACATTTTTTGCAAAGTCATACGCCTAGCAACGTTATTTTGAAGGCTTGTGACATCACAAGTCGCTGTGCCCGAGACAACTAGTACATTAGCTGTTTTTTACCTCCTTTTCCTCTTTCGCGTTATAGGTTTGAGTCAGCCTGCCTGCCTACTGTGGTTTAAATTTTTTTTTGCGCTTGGTACATGCTGCTATTTTGATTGAAATAGTTTTTCAGGGGGGGGGAGGGTTAATAGCCTTAGTATATCACCTTTCCTTCCATCCGGGCAACACCGGTTAGCCATGGGTAAATAACTTAATGAATAAGTACATTTAGATTTAGCAAAGTTTAATTAGGATTGAGTTCGAAATATCAAGTTGACATGAGTATCTTTCCTTGAACTGTTAATAAACTTTAAAAATAAATTATAAATACAGCAATTAACATAACTCAAAAATATGACTTGAATAATCTTCTCTTCTCTTCTTCTCTATAAATAATCTATCTATCTATTTATCTATCTATCTTCAATCTTCTTCTTCTATCTATTCTTCTTCTTCTTCTATATAAATACAATGAACTCATTTTCCCCCTCCAACTTTGACCTTAATAGGATTAAAAATCATGACATTACATGCAAATATAATGCGTACAAACTGTAACACATTATCTGAGGTATGCTATAGGCCTATTACCTCTACAGTTCCTCCAAAAATGGTACATTCCTATATTTTTTCCGGTGAGAGTCCACTGCCAAAATCGATATATATTAGATTCCTCCTTTCCCCGCTCTTCATTTACACTGCAGCGGATGCGTTCACAAGGAACAGTACAAGGAAACACCGGTTTGGAATCGTACTTATGTTATTTATGTCGTTTTTTTGTTCGGCTGAGCTCCATTCTATGGTTCCCCCTCACCAAATTTTCACAAGAAACCCGTCTAGCAGAAAACACTATCACTAATTTCCCCTACTCTTTATCTGTGCCTAAACCTAAATGTAGATTCCATGAGCAAAGCTTCTTTCTTAGAACTGCACGCCTATGGAAGTGGCTTCCATTTATCTGCTTTCCAGCTGACTACAATATGGTTGTCTTCAAGTCTAACGTAAACAAGTTTTTGATGAGCCGTTCCATATAAGTTAACAAATTTACCGAATCTCCATTACTAACGGTTACTATATTGTCCAGTTTCTACTGTACACTCTTTAACCCTTATCCTCGAGTGGCCACTTGGCCTTGATAAGTGAGGTTTGCTATAGGCCTATTACCTCTACAGTTCCTCGACAATGGTACATTCCTATATTTTTTTTCCGGTGAGAGTCCACTGCCAAAATCGTTTAAATTCGATGGAAGTTGCAACATCTTTTCTCTCTATTAGATTCCTCCTTTCCCCGCTCCTCATTTACACTGCAGCGGATGCGTTGACAAGGAACAGTACAAGGAAACACCGGTTTGGAATCGTACTTATGTTATTTATGTCGTTTTTTTGTTGTTTTTTCTTTTTATCTTTTTTTTTAATGATTTATGCTTTCTGTTTTCCCCATAATAAAATAGAAATTAAAAAAAAAAACGAAAACGCGATTATTATTATTATTATTATTATTATTATTATTATTATTATTATTATTATTATTATTGTTGTTGTTGTTGTTTTCTTGCTTTTTTTACTTCCGGTTTTAACGACTCTAACCGTGAAATCTAACTATGACCTTTATTTATTAGTGCTTCCAATTTACTTTTACACAAAGAATTCATTCTTTACTATATACTATTACAACGCAACGATAAACCAAAACAAACTTCACTGCGGAATTGATATTTGGCCTAATTCACTTTTTAGTTAATTCATCACGTTTTTTTTGGGGGGGGGGGTTCGCAAGAACTTCAAAACTGCTGAAAGTATTAATCCGTCGATACGTATTTCCCAATGATAAAAAAATTAAATAAATAAAAATAAAATTCAATATCTATTATAAAAAACTGCAGACGACTAGCCTCGTAATCAAAAAAATTTCGCAGAAAAAAAAAAAATTTTACTGCCCATTAGGAGAGTGTATTTCTCATGCTACTAACTACATAGGCTAAGCTACGAGCATGTTAACTCTCAACCTCTCCGCCTCTAGTTCAATATCACAGCATTTGTGAAAACATGGCTGCCATCATTCTGGTTTCTAAAATATTATAGTGGGGAATAATAATGTCTTGCAAAGCGAAAATAATAGTAATAGATTAAAAATATTGGCAGGATAAAATTCGTATACTTTGTATTTTCCTGAGATCCAAATTTTTGAAGAAGAAGGATAATCTTCTCTTCGTCTGTCCAAGACTGACATCTCTTAGCAAAAATATTTTCGTATCTCCGAATGGCTTAAAAATAAGTCCTATAAGGCATGTTCATTGGCTGATAGGAAGGGCGCAGTGGATACGAGAAAGCTGATTGGCGAAAAATGACAGACAACCACAAAATTCACGCATAAGCTTGAAGAATCCTAGAGTGGATGAAACGCGGAATATTCAGTGTAGCTTAATCGCCATATATATTTTATAAATTACTAACTAGCTTTACCTACATATTGAGCACTTTAGAAGTAAATACTAGCAAAAGCACCCGTCGTCGACTGGGTTCAAAAGCAGTCTACAGAAAATGGACTCTGATTTATTAAAGTATGATAGGTTATGAAAAGGAAGGCTTGTAAAGAGAGCCTCGAATTTGGGGATATCAAAACCAAAGCAAAATATGATGAAAGTAAAAATAAATAGATAAACCCTATAATTTATTATACCATACCTGTTCACACTGAAACACTTATCACAATATTCTGTGGATCTATATTAAAAAACCTTGTTAAACTTTGTGACATATTTCAATTCTATGGAGGTCAGGCGCGAACGAACGCCCCATAATTTTATTATACCATATTTCTTCAAACTGAAACATAATTGCCAAGGTCGCTGGAAAAATGGTGGGATCCTTCTATCGATCCAGTAGATATCTCACTGCTGATGCAATTCTCTATCTATATAAGAGCCAGATACGTCCAAGGATGGAGTACTGTTGCCACATATGGGCAGGAGCTGCTAGAAAAGACTTGTCCTGCCTTGATAGGGTTCAAAATAGACTTCGTGGCCTGGTGGGAGATGTCCTTTTCTCTTCGCTGCAACCTCTGTCTCACAGAAGAGATGTTGCGAGTTTGTCTCTGCTTTATCGTTATTTTCATGGAAAGTGTTCAACTGAGCTTCAATCTATGGTCCCCCCTCGCCAAACTTTAACAAGAAACACTAGACTAGCTGAAAACATTATCAATAATTTTCCCCACTCTTTATCTGTACCTAAACCTAAACATAGATTCCATGATCAAAGCTTCTTTCTTAGAACTGCACGCCTGTGGAATTGTCTTCCGTTTTCCTGCTTTCCAGCTTTCTATAATATGGTTGTCTTCAAGTCCAACGTGAACAAGTTTCTGATGAGCCGTTCCATTTAAGTTAACAAATTTACCGAACTTCCATTACTATCGATTATTATATTGTCCTTTTGACTACTCTACACTCTTTAACCCTTATCCTTGAGTGGTCTATCGGCCTTGATAAGTGGTGACGTCTATGTAAAAAAAATATTATCAAAGTATACTTACGCAGATGGATATGAAAAGTCTTTATTAAAGTCTGTGCCTATTTCCATTCTATGGAGGCATGGCGCGAACGCAGACCCCACAATTTTATTATACCATCCCTATTTAAGTTAAAACATACTTATCAAAGTATTATTATGTAGATCTGTATCAAAAACACTTTTAAATGTTTTTTTTTTAATTCTAAAATTTTTTATTTGCGTACTTTGTGAACCAGGCGCGAACGTAGACCCCACAATTTTAATGAACCACCGTTCTGCCAGATCAAACATACCCATTCCTGTGTCTCAATACATCATCTATCATTATATGTAATCAGTTTTTTAAAATAGTAAACTATATAGGAGCCTATTCGTGACCAGGCACACACACACACATACATTCAGCTTTATATATATATATATATATATATACGATTTATTTTTTATTACCGTATCTTTCTGTTAAGTTACATTATTGTTTCAGCTACCCTGCCGTTTTTTTTTTGGCCGCCTGTAGCTTCCTCACACTTTTACAGAAATGTTCGTTGTTATGGGATGAAAGAGTGAAAGAGTGAACAGGGGAGGGGTGCGAGGAGAGCGGGGAAAAAAGAGGAAGGGAACAAGGGGGAAAGGTGGGAGGGGGTGCTTTGTATGTCGGTAATGTTCTAGTTTTGGAGTTTAAGGAACTAAATCGATGTGATCGGTTTTTGGCCAGAAATTTAGCGATTAAAGGGTCAAAGTTCAACGATTTGACCTTTGAGAACTCTTACAAACTTCTCCGACAATTTTGGGTCTACGCACTTGAAATTTTAGATATAGGTTCCTTGGGCATGGATCTAACTTAATAACTTGATTTGGACCCAAAACAATAAATTTTAAGGGGTCATAATAGGGGTCAAAGTTTTTTAAAAATTTGACCTCTGCGGTCTCTTCCAAATTACTCAGACAATTTCTGGTCTAAATATTTTAAATTTTACATAAAGGGTATTCAGTGATAGGGCAAGCTTTTTCATCAGTTTGGCTCGAAAATATTTAGTTACCGATATATAAATGTGTGTATGTTTGTCTGTTTGCATGTCTGCATTAAACTTTCAATAGAGGCGACGGATTTTACCAAGATCAGTATCGTTTTAAAGTTCGACTTTTCATACGACAAATATCGAAAAATTGGCTAAAAACATTAATATCTTCCCCTTCAACTAGGCACTTTTCAACAGGGGGGGGGGTCACTTTTCACATAGTTTTTAAAGTTATCCTCTTCTTTAGATTATCTAGCCTTAATTTTAAAAGATCTCGTCTCCGGTTTGGCGGTGGTCGTAACAGCATAAACGTTAGGTTTTACCCCGTTCTTTTCCTCCTTTGCGGTATGGATTCGAGCCTGCCTTCCTACTACCACTTTTTTTTTTTGCTCAACATACACATCCAAACAGATATATATATATATATATATATATATATATATATATATATATATATATATATATATATATATATATGTATGTATATATATATGTATGTATAAGAAATGTAAAAATACCAGCGGTGGTTGACGTTATGTTTTGAGAAAAATAAAAAAAAACGAATGAAATTATTAAAATAATCAACGTTTCGTCCTTATTTCAGAGGACATCTTCAGGATATTGAAGTAAAAATGCAAGAAAAGAAAAAGTCATAGATCATACGAAAAAGAGAACAGTTTTTGAATCCTACCCATGTCGGGAAGGACAAACATATGTGTGCGTATGGGAAGGTTGGGTTGTTCGATGTCTATATATACACTTAAAAATGCGTTAAAATAAATATGTACATTTTTTTTCTGTAAACTTATTCATTTTGTTGAAATATTTAAGGAAAAACGGTTAACCAGGATCTGTTTTGATATTTTGTTCTTTGATTATTATTTTCCCTATGCTAGGGGCTAAATGGTAGAAGCCTTTTCTTTGCGTAATAGTATTAGTATTTAATATTAGTGCTGATTCTAAAAGTCTTCTTTTAGCTCTATCTATCACGTATTTAATCATTTTCGCATGATCTAAATTAAATGAGTGATCGTGTTCTGCACAATGGCAAAAGAGTGCATTTAGGGCGTTACCATTCCTTATATCTCTTCTGTGTTCGTTAAGTCTTAATTTCAATTTTCGCTGTGTTTCACCTATGTACGCTTGTTGACAGTTGTTACATGGGATGGAATATATACCGGCATCGGATGTGAGGGTTTTGGGAGAGTGCTTGGTAGTTTTTAATGTCTGTTTTATTGTTGAGGGAGTTGTTTGTATCAAGTGAAAACCAAGTCTATTAAGAGTGTCGTAGATTTTTGTATTTTTGGTGTGGGTGGGAATGAAAAGATGTCTGTTTAATAGTGAGGTATTTGTTTTATTTTTCTTTCTGTTTATGTTATAGTGCATTTTCGTAGCTTTTTTCTTTGCGTAAGAAATGAAATAGGATGGATACTGTAGTTTTCTTAAAACATTCGTAATATATTGAAATTCATCATTAAGATATTGGGGACTGCATATTCTATTGCCTTTAGAATATGCAGTCCCCAATATCTTTTTTTTTAATTTAATCACTTAATCACACGACATCGAGACAATTAATCACCTCCCAAGGGGGAAAAAATCAAATTTATTTATGTAATAATGTTATTTATGTGATTATGTTTTTATGTTTTTATTACGTTAAATTTTTAGCCCCTTTGACAATTTTGGGGTTATTTTTACGAGAGATTAAAATCTAGAGGGTAAAACTATCCCCCCCGCCAATCATGCAAGGGTTAGAGAAGAGGCTAAGTACGGGCAAAAATGGGTGGACAAAAATGGGGGACATAGTTTTGAAAGCCGATTTATCATAATTTTTTTGTAGGTTACCGACTACTTTTTGATTGTATTTGAAAGATTTGAGACTAAACTTAATTTTCAAAAGGAAAAAAATATTTGTACACGTGAAAAAAATAAAGTTATGAAAATGTTTTCACGGCGAGCTAACCAATTCAGCTAAATTTTGAATTTAAATAAATTCATTATAAAAAGTCCTTTAGAAGATAAATATTAGTTTTCTGGGTCTATTTCAAAGATAATTAGTAAAGTAAAGCCCTAAGATATTGAATTAAATAAAAAAAAAAACCTTGTTTGTACAAAACAAATTAATTAGCCCAAAAACCGAGTGATTTTGCCGTTCACAAAACGCAACAAACTAAAATTTTGTATACACGGAATATACAGAGGTCCAAAATTTCAGGCAGTCGAAACACTGTGAAAATGACGTCATGTAATTAAAAGGGGGGAAGGGGTATGTTAGTTTTCTTTTTTTTTTCCAGACACGCATCCATACATTCCTATTTGGAACGTTTTTATAAATTTTTCCATTTTTTAATTTAATTATTTTTCTATGTTCCTTTTTTTTAACTTAATTTTTTAATTAATTATTGTTCAATATTATATAAAAAAAAAACATGTTACCCCGAAACTTTCACATTCTTGCGAGCAAGGAAATTATTAAAATCTTGCATATAAAAATCATGCGAAAACTGTAATTTTTAAAAAAACATTAGAAATATTTTTTGCAATTTGAATTTTTTTGTGAAAATATTAAATAAACAATGCTTAATTCAATGGTAATATCGGTAGTTCGAGAAATTCATATTTCTTCGAGTTGTAATAGAATTCATTAATACGAACTTTAGGGGCTTTTTTCGTAATGTTTCTTTACAAATTATTTTATTTTATTTTTATTGTTACAAATTACGATGATTTATTTATATATTAAAAAAGCAAAAATAAATTATTGCGTTTTTTATTTACTACAGAAAACCATAACTTTAAAGGTATTTTTTGTTTAAACAAAATAATACATTTCCACTAAGATTTAAATAAAAAATAATTAGTTCATTATATTCCGTGATCATTATTTGATAAATATTGAAAATTTCATTAAAATTGGTTAATTTTCTGATTTTTTTTTTGTGATTTTTTAAAGTAAAGGGAGAGGTCAAAATGTTTATACATTTTGAGCATCGGCAATCATTTTCCCGTACCTTATATATATATATATATATATATATATATATATATATATATATATATATTAACTATTATAGTAAAAAAATAATTATGACAGACCCTTTAAGAAATTCGTTTCTTATCGTTGAGCACTTTCAGTTGAATTAAAAGTCGGTCAATTTAGCTCTTATGCGTAGATCATCATATAACGATTTGATCACTGTCTGTCTGACGTAATGAATATTTGAATTAAAATGTTTAAAATTCAACGCTATTTCACACGGTTAATGGTAGCCGAATGGATACGGCCTCCGCTAATCGAGCCAGAGATGTCTCGTGTCGCGGGGTTCGAATCGTTCGACTGGTAGTAATCGTGAAACCCTGCACTGAAGAATCCCAAAAGGATGAAACACTAGTGTCTGTAGGTATTTAATTATTATAGTAAAAAAAATAATTATATATATATATATATATATATATATATATATATATATATATATATATATATATATATATATATATATAAGTAAATTCTTGGTACAGCAAAATGGAAGGAGAAATTTCAGAGGAAACATAATTTAATTTAAATACCAAAGAAACAAAAAAAAAACGGGCAGGTGGAATTGTTAAAATTTTCCTTAAGGCCTTATCGTCTGACCCTCTAAGAGGAAACGTCAGAATGATAAATTAAAAGCTAAGAATCGAATGAGGAAAGAGGGAATTTCCGATAGTGGTTTTCTGTTTTATACAGTGCCAGGGCGAACTATCATCTCAATATCATTGAGGCGTTAGTCATTAATAACTCTCGACCTAGCCTGTGTAGACAAAAGATTTTGAAACATCAGTTGGAAATATTTACTGATTTAAAACCACCTGAACAGTGAGAATTATATATATATATATATATATATATATATTTTCTCTCACTGGTTTTCCAACTGAAACCAATTTTCCTCTTTCCTCATTTGATTCTTAGCTTTTAATTTATCATTCTGACGTTTCCTTTTAGAGGGTCAGACGATAAGGCCTTAAGGAAAATTTTAACAATTCCACCTGCCCGTTTTTTTTGTTCCTTTGGTATTTAAATTAAATTATGTTTCCTCTGATATATATATATATATATATATATATATATATATATATATATATATATATATATATATATATGGTAAGGTGATTGATAACTTACAATTCAAAAGTAAAATTGGAAATTAAAAATTAAAACTTAAAAATCCGTTTTATAAGAATGAGCGCAAGAAAGTCAAAATTTGTACGATCGTTTCGGAAACGATGTTTTTATTGTGACAAATATTGAGTCAGGGACAATAATTTTAGCATATAGTTTTTTATGAAACGATCGTACAATTTATTGGCTTTGTTGTGCTCCTTCTTATGAAACGGATTTTTAATTTTTACTTTTAAATTTTAATTTTTAATTTCAAATTAAAAGTAGCTCTAGGATATTTCCCTATTGAGCTTTGATACATCGGCTTTACAACGAGCATTATTCTTTTCCTGTATTTTAATTAAATTAGTAAGTTTACTATAACATTAGAATACACTCTGCTCTATAGAAAATTGCTCTAACCCCCTTTAAATTTATATATATATATGTACATATATATATACATATACATATACACACACGCACACACACACACACAGACACACACACACACATATATATATATATATATATATATACCTTTATACCTTTTTATAGGGGTGGTTTTAGATACCCATATCAAGCTTTCTTCTGCCGAAAACAATCTGTTTTATAACCAGAACAGTTTCTATTTACCCTTCTCTCTCTTTCTTCCCTTTCCTCTCTCTCTCTCTCGCTCTCTCTCTCTCTCTCGCTCTCTTTCTCTCTCGTTCCAACTTTATTACATTGCTTTTTGCTCAATCAGTCTCCTCTTTCTCTCTGTTTATTTCTCTTTTACCCTCGAACCGGAAGTCATGAATAGTGAGACACGGATATCTTGTAAAATAATCGTGCATATATATATATATATATATATATATATATATATATATATATATATATATATATATATATATATATATATACCTTTTTTATAGGCGATTGTTTTAGATACCCACATAAAGCTTTCTTCTGCCGAAAAAACAATCTGTTTTATAATCGGAACAGGACGCATACATTACAAGATCTCGTTCAAATCTCGTTTTAGAACCGGAACAGGAAACATACATTACAAGATCTCGTTCAAATCTCGTTGTCTTTTCTTTTTTTTAGACAACCTAAAATTCAATAAATACAATTTAATAAATTTGCCTGTAAGGGAGATAACTTTGTGAAGATCTGAAAGTTAATGGAAATTTATGATAATTATTTTCATTTTTTATTTTAATTAATTTTATTCTTCTTCTGTATGTATTATATACTTCGTTTATATTTCCACACTTGCCTTATTTAATGTAAATTTCTTTTAAATAGCCTTAAAAAAACCTATTATATATAAGTTTTAATTATATTATATATTCTTTTCAATCTTATTCTGAAACCTGTTTAATAGTTTAAACAAATTTATTAAATTTAAAAACTAAAATTAAATTTGAATTGTTTATCGCGTCACCTATGAAAAAATATGTTGTTTTTTTTTTATATTAATTTAAAAAAATTTCCGGTCTTAAACGGAATTATTTTTTCCTAACTCAATTTCAAACTTGTCTAAGGGAGATAACGTTGTAAAGTTCTGCAAGGTAATTCAAATTTATAATAATTATTTTATTATTAATTTTAATGTAGGTAAAATGTAAAACCTGTTATATAAACATTTAAATAATATAATATATTCTTCGAAATTTTATTCAAAAACCTATTTAACAGTTTAGACAAATTTATTAAATTTGAAAACTAAAATTAGATTAAATTTTATATTAGCACAAAATTTTTAATTAAGATTAAAACCGATTTCAATTTAAAATTTGAAATCAATTCCAATATCCAAATTAAATTTTTATTCAAAAATTTATATTAAAATTATATTTATAAATTTTATTGTTTTTGAGGGGAATGCTTATCTAGCCTTACTCTTATAATTATATTCCTCTTTTTAATCTCGTCAATATAAAATTTAAAAATAAAATTAAAATAAAAATAAAATGGAAATATATTTAAATAAAAACATATTTTTACATGAGTAAAAATTTAAAAAATTAAAAAGTAAAATATATAAAATATTTAAATAAAATTAATTTTTTATCTATTCAATACAATAATTTAAAAGCAAAATAAAATTAAAAAAATTAATAAGCATAAATAAATAAAATAAATGAAAATAATGGATAAAAACTAAAATGAAAAATTTCGTTCGATTTGGCGATGGGTGCCAGAGACTCTGCAGAGGCATCAGATCTTGTGGGATTATTCATTCTATATACCCTCACAAACATATTCGATACTACGGATATCGGCCTATATAGAGATGACGGACTAGCTATAATAAAAAACTCCAACAAAGTCAAGGGAGAAAACTTTAAAAAAATCATACACAAAGAAATGAAAAAATTAGGCCTAAAAGCGGACGTATCAGCTAACATAAAAATAACAAACTTCCTGAACGTCACGTTAAACTTAGATAAAAACACATATGAACCATACTTAAAAGATAACGCTACTCCAATTTATGTAAACCCTAAGTCCAACCACCCACCATCAATTATAAAACACATTCCTAACTCGATCGGAAGTAGACTCAGTAATAACTCAAGCGATGAAAATGCATTTAACAGATCAACCAATATCTACGAAACAGCCCTAAAAAATAGTGGATACAAAAATATCGATATCAACTATAAGCAACAAAACACCAACAACTATAATAAAAGTAAAAATAGAAGAAAAAGAACTATAATTTGGTATACGGCCCCATAAATCAAATGTTAAAAACAAAACTTGGCAATAAATTTCTAGATCTTATTCAAAGACACTTTCCCGCAACCAACTCCTTACATAAAATCTTCAATAAAAATACCTTGAAGTTATCTTACAGTTGTTGCGAAAATTTAGAGATGATAATTAAAGCACATAATAACAAAATACTAAATGAAAGCAATGTAAACAACAACAAAATAAACAATAAAAAAGTAGACACCATGACAAAAATAAAACCAACACTAGCAGAAATAATAATAATAATAATAATAATAATAATAATAATAATAATAATAATAATAATAATAATAATAACAAACCAACCCCGGACAAGAACAACCATACCATAAATAATAATAATAATAATAATAATAATAATAATAATAATAATAATAATAACGAACAAGATAAATGCAATTGTAGACACCGCACAATTTGCCCAGTCCAAAATAAATGCCTAACAAAAAGTGTAGTTTATCAAGCAACAATATTTGCGAAAGAAAACCCGAATAACAAGAAATATTACATAGGCATGACTTCCTTAGACTTTAAAACCCGATACTATGACCACAAAAGTACCTTCAAAAATAAAAAAAACACCGTATAAAAACAACACTAGCGAATAAATACTGGGAACTCAAAGAAAGCGGACATTCGCCGGTAGTCGAATGGAAAATAATGAAACAAGCTACCACGTGCAGACACTTAGACGACCCATGTAAATTATGCGCCTATGAAAAATTTGCTATCCTATACTTTAAAGAACCTCAAAATCTATTAAACTGTAGACGAGAAATAGCAAACAACTGTGTTCACAAAATAAAACTCACCCTAGGATAGCGATACAAAATAGCTTTAAAACTAACAATAGCAATAGAAAACAAATAAATAAATTAAATAAACATGAATATACATAAACGATCACACACACACACACACACACACACACACACATATATATATATATATATATATATATATATATATATATATATATATATATGTGTGTGTGTGTGTGTGTGTACGCATGTGTGTGTGTACACATAGGTATATTCATATATATATATAAAAAAGGAGGGAAAAGATCTACCTTAAACCACTAACCGAGTTCTAAAACAGATCCTTTGTTCGATAAAATGCATGCCCATTGGCTGATAGGAGGGGGCGCGGTGGATACTAGAAAGCTGATTGGCTAACTAGAAATCCTCAACATATATAAAAACAAGAAGCAACCACAAAATTCGCGCATAAGCCTGACGAATCCTACAGTTGATGAAACACAGAATATTCAGTGTAGCTTAGTCGCCATATATATTTTATAAATTACTATATATATATATATATATGTATGTATGCGTATATAAGTAAATAAGTCTATATATATATATACATATATATATACATATATATATATGTATATATATATATATATGTATATATATGTGTGTTTTATTTTTTATTACCGTTTAAGTTTTGAAGGTTAAAATACATTAGATTGTCGTGTGTGTGAGGGTAGCAGATTCAGGTAGGATATAGGGAGGGGAGGAAGAGGGAGGATGGTAAAGAAAAAATAAAGGGGGGTAAGGGGAGGAGGGGGAGGAGTTTCAATTTGCATGTTTTTAAATTTTGTCTGCTTTTTGCTTGTTTAGCCAGGTATATATGTCTGTATATTTATATTTTTATGAATACGTATATTTATATAATTGTATATATGTGTACATGGTACATGTGTATGTATGTATGTATGTATGTATGTATGTATGTATGTATCTCCACGTATTCGTATATATGTAGATATGTGTGTGTGTATATATATACATGTGTATGTATGTATGTATGTATGTATGTATGTATGTATCTCCCCGTATTTGTATATATGTAGATATGTGTGTGTGTGTGTGTGTGTATATATATATATATATGTATATGTACATACTTGGGGTGGGGAGGGCTCCCATAAGCCGTGTTGAAGGTAACCTTTCTAGGAGAAGCAAATCTCTGATTTAAAAAACTATAAAGCGGAAGACCATTACCCGCATTAAGCTGGTCTGCAGTTTAATTTGTTGCTGGCTATCTTGCTCTTGCTTGTTGCTGGATCTCAACATTTTGAACCGAGAGAGAGACTTAGCTGTCGTACAAAGCTAAGACTCTGTAACATCATCTTTGTATAGATACTCCCTCAGGCATTTGGGCTCATGGATTTTAAATGTCTGAGGGAGTGGCACTCGTCTGACAAGACGTTGCAATCATCATATCATCATATGTACAGATGTATATATGTGTATCTGAGTTGTGTGTATGCGTGTATATGTGTATCTGAGTTGTGTGTATGCGTGTGTATGTCTGTATATAGATGCATGTATGTCTGCATCTGCATTGTTTATATATATGTGTATGTGCGTATGTATCTTTATATAGAAATGTACATATGTCTGTGTATGTATGTATGCGTATTTGCGCGTGCGTTGGCGTATTAACCCTTAACTTCCTAAAAACAACTCATTGTCAACTGAAGTAAACGAGTCGACTTTTACTTGTCAAACACATGACACCTACACAAACCCTTTCTCTCCTCGCTCTCTCCTCTCACCCCCTCCCTATATCCATATATCCTCACCCACGCCTACCTAAATCTGCTACCTCCCCACACACACTACAATCTAATGTATTTTAACCTTCAAAACTTAAATATTGTCGATACCCGTCTCCCTTCCCCTTCTTATCTCTTACCCCTTCTTTTTTTTCCTCGTATTTCCTCTAAAGCACTTCTTCCAAATACTAACAACCATTTCTGTAAGATCTGACGAGGCTGTTGGATCGTAAACATGGCTCAACATCTGAAACATATGTAACCAAACGGTAATAAAAAAAATAAAACACATATTTGCTCTGCAATAGTATTAAGCACTCTCTTCGGGTTTTTACTAATTACTAGTCTTACTATATATATATATATATATATATATATATATATATATATATATATATATATATATATATATATATACATATATATAGTAAGTTATAACCAAACTATATATTTTGATAAATTTTATTGTTGATGTTTATGACATTTGTTGTTTTGACATTAAAAAGTAACAAGTTCCAGAATAAACGAAGTCATATTTATGAAATGATTAACAGAATTAGAAAGCAACCTATTGAGATTCAGATTAAATTACATTAATAAATATCCAATTAATGCCTTTGCATTATCCTGTGAAAATGCTTTAGTTTCAGTGGTGAATGTGATTAACCTATAATATATTAAGACAGTACAGATAGTACCAAAACTTAAGCTATACTGAATATTCCGCGTTTCATCCACTCTAGGATTCTTCAGGCTTATTATTATTAAGAATCGGAGAGTGGATGAAACGCGGAATATTCAGTGCAGCTTAATCGCCATATACATTTTATAACTTACTAACTAGCTCTACCTACGTATTGAACACTTTTGAAGTAAATACTTAAACTTTACGCATAAATCTATACTTTCGTATATAAATTTACGTGAGTAAATTAAGTAGTTATAGTTGCATATATATATACACACACATTATATATATATATATATATATATATATATATATATATATATATATATAAACCTCACCCAGGATTTAAATGCGCGATTGCTTTCGGGGGGGGGGGAGAGGAGCTCATTGTTTTCGTTTTTCCCACACTTTGGCGGCGCAACAAAAAAGGAGTTACAATAAATGTGCGTATGTACGAACTTAATTGAAGTCGCCACACCTTCTTAACCCCAACCCTAACCCTAAACTTCTAAAGAAGAAATTTAAATGAATGGTTGTCACGCGAACACGTGTTTGCTTGTAACTTGGGGGAGAGTATTGTGCCACTGCACGTGTGACAGTTCCTAATGATCGTGCCGCTGCACATTTGTGTGAGGTAGAATGATGACTAGTTATAAGTGGAATTTATAAGTAGTTATAAGTTATTATGTGGAAGTTATGAGCTGTTATCGTTAGAAATTAAAAGTAACTATAGATAGAAGGTGCAAGTAATTATAAGTGGAAGTTATAAGGAGTTATAAGTAGTTATAGGTAGTTATAGGTAGAAGCAATAAGTAGTTGTAGGTGGAAGTTAATTAGAGGTGGAATTTATAAGTAGTTATAGGTGAAAGTTAGAAGTAATTTTAGGTGAAAGTTATGTAGTTATAGGTAGAGTTATATGTTGTTGTACGTGGAAGTTATAAGTTGTTATATACGGAAGTTATAATTATTTATAGGTTGAAAGTTATAAGTAGTTTTACGTGGAAGTAGTTATATATGAAAGTTATATTATGCTGGTGGAAAAATAATGTCGTTTTATATATATATATATATATACACACACACACACACACACACACACATATATATATATATATATATATATATATATATATATACGTATATAGTAATTTATAAAATATATATGGCGATTAAGCTATACTAAATATTCCGCGTTTCATCCACTCTAGGACTCGTCAGGCTTATGCCCGAATTCTGTGGTTGTTTGTCGTTTTTATATGCGCATCTTCTATTGAGATTTTAGTTAGCCAATCAGCTTTCTAGTATCCACCGCGCCCTTCCTATCAGCCAATGAGCATGCATTTATCGGACAAGGGCCTATTTGACCTCTGGTTGACCTGTTCCTTTGTGTGTGCTCTATTTAGTCTGGATATTTAGTTTCTTGATCTCTTTTAAATCTAGGTTAGTGTTTTTTTTATTAATGTTAGTTTATATATAAATATATATATGTATACACACACATATATGCACATATTTATATACATATATTTCCTTGAGTTCCCAGTATTTATTTGCTAGTGTTGTTTTCATACGGTGTTTTTTATTGTTGAATATATATATATATATATATATATATATATATATGTATGTATATATATATATATATTTAATTATTATAGAAGATGATTATCTCAGCCCCTTTAAGAAACTTGTTTCTTATCGTTGAGCACTTTCAGTTGAAATAAAGTCGGTTAACTTAGCTCATATCCGTAGATCGTCATATAATGACTGGATCACTCTGACTGACGTTAAAAGGATTTACAAAAGAATAAATGTTTAATTTTAACTGTATCTTTCGCGATTGTCGGTAGCGGAATGGTTCTGGTCCTTGCTAATGAAGACAGACATGACTTCTGTTGCCAGCGTTCGAATCTCTCGACTGGCGTTAATCGTGACACCCTGCAGTGCAGGGTTCCTGCACTGCCGTTCTTAACATGGGGAGGTTGGGTGTGTTCATACTGCAGTTGGACAGGTCGTATGCAAAGTACACAAATAACTTTGCCTACAGAAGCAAAAAAATAAATCGAATACAGTTCATTGTTACAAGAATGTGCGCAAAATAGTAAACATGTTTTTTTTTTTTGGTATATATATTATTCCTTAATTTGAATTTATTTTTTAGATTAGCATTATATATATTAATTTATTTTTATTTCTGACCATTATTCTCATCTTTATTAGTTGTTGTTTTTTTTATCTTTTATTGGTTTTGTTTATTCACAACGTTTCGGCCAACTATTCCTCTGGCCTTCATCAGGTGGTAACCGCGACGGATAGGAACTTCTAATCTCTTAACTGCATTCTCAGCAATTACTGCCATCCGTAGTTTTTGCCGTCTCAATACGGTAATAAAATGTAGAAGCACCACGATTTATTTTAATTTTTTTTTGCCTGTGTTTTATTTTGTCTGTACAGTAATACAAACCCAAAATAGTCGATGGTCTGCCCTCCACATTTATTATCCCTAAAAATCGTAAAATTTGTTTTTTCTTAAAAAAAAAAGTACTTTTTTTTTTTTTTTTTTTACATAGGCATCACCACATTATCAAGGCCCAGAGGCCACTCAAGGATAAGGGTTAAAGAGTGTACAGTAGAAATTGGTCAATATAGTAATCATTAGTAATGAAAATTTGGTAAATTTAATAACTTATATGGAACGGCTCATCAAGAACTTATTTACTTTAGACTTGAACACAACCATATTGTAGTCAGCCGGAAAGCAGGAAAACGGAAGACAATTCCACAGGCGTGCAGTTCTAAGAAAGAAGCTTTGTTCATGGAATCTACGTTTAGGTTTAGGCACAGATAAAGAGTGGGGGGGAATTATTGATAGTGTTTACTTAGCTTATTAAAGTCTGTTTTCAGACGAACAACAAAAAAAAAACTAGTGTTTTCCACATTCTCTTTATTAAAAGAAGTTAATTTATTTATTTATTGTCCCTAAAAATCGTAAAATTTGATTTTCTTCAAAAAAAAAGTACTTGATTGATAAAATATTCGATGGTCTGCATGTACTGCCCTTGTTGACCCATATTTCCGCCAGGGGTCGTTAGTGGCGTTATCTCTCAAACAAGATGGCGTGTGGCAAAGCTTCGATAAAACCTCCGATAATATTTGATTTTCTTAAATAAAAAAAACTACTTGATCGATTTATGTGATTTTTGGAATATGACATCTTCATGCAGTGACAAGTACGTACATTATAAATATTTTTTCCAGATTTTTATTGTAAAAAAGATTACTTGTGGACTATTTATAGACTTGCACCCATCACCGAACTTTTTTTTTTATATAATTTTATTTTTATTCACTCGACAAGTGTAGAAACCTTTTAGTAAAAATAAACTCTAATCAATTTTATTATTAAGGAAGAAAAAAATTCAGCGGTACGTCAAACAAAATTTTATCAGAGTTAGTTTCATTTACCGGAAAAAAGCCAATTTCATCCCGTTGGATAAATTTGATTTTTTTTTTTAAATACTGAAGGTTTTTTTCCTATATAATTTTATTTTTATTCACTCGACAAGTGTAGAAACCTTTTAGCAAAAATAAAATCTAATTGATTTTATTATTTAGAAAAAAAAAAATCAGCGGTACGCCAAACACAATTTTATTAAAGTTAATTTCGTTTACCGGAAAAAAAGCCAACTTCATCCCCGTTGCATAAATTTGATTTTTTTTTAAATACTGAACGTTTTTTTTCCTATATAATTTTATTTTTATTCACTCGACAAGTGTAGAAACCTTTTAGTAAAAATAAACTCTAATCAATTTTATTATTAAGGAAGAAAAAAAATCAGCGGTACGCCAAACACAATTTTATCAAAGTTAGTTTCATTTATGGAAAAAAAAGCCAACTTCATCCTTGTTGTATAACGCTAGGTAAATGTATAAACACTCTTGAAAAAATAAACATTATTCGATTTTAATCTTTAGAAAATACAATGCAGCAGTACGACAGGCAGAAATTTATCACAAAAATTATTTTGGATTTATAAGTGTAAACATTGATTTCAGCTCCGTTACAAAAAACAAGTCCGATAACTATTAGTCGCGTGCTCTCGTGTAATGAGTGAATGCGTGAATGTAGGATTGACATGAAATTGTTAAAAATAAACTAAAATGACCGAAAAATGGGCTGAAATGACTTAAATAAATAAAAAGTAAATGACTTAGAATGACTTTAATGAACTTAAGGACGAATTTAATGACCTTAACAATGACTTGAATGCTTAAAAAATAACTGGAATCCTTCAAAAACAATTTGAATGAGCTGGAGAATGACTTGAATTGCTTTGAGACTTACTGATTGTAAAGTGGGTGATCATTTTACATTAAATTAATACAGAAAAGTGATCCCCCACTATATCACAATAAGTACAGCATGTATAAGAACAGATACTACACGTTGATCTTGGCCAAAAGGCCAAGAAAAGCTTAAAAAGCTAAGAACAGCATCTATAACCAACAGACCTTTGGCCTTAACCAAAAAGGCCAAGCACAAAAGTGTTACGGACAGACCGACTGACCGTTGGAGTGACTTATAGAGTTGCTTGCACGCGACTAAAAACGGCTTATTTTTCTGTCTCTCTCACTCCCACTCTCTGTATGTCTCTATCTGTAACTGTCCCTCCCTCCGAGTGTCTATAAACAGGAGTTGTATCGCGTAGCTGGTCAGCATTTATGTTTAGGGAGTGTAATATTTTCACAAGTAAATAATATAAGATCAGAGGGCATGAATAATAAATAACCGAATGTTAGAATTGTAGAATGAATACTTCTCATCCAATCAGCGGCGCCGAATATTTAAGAGGGCGAAATCATTATTTGTGTCAGATGTAAGGGCTAAGAGTATGCGCATGTGTAAGAAATGTGTATTCAATTAATGACGGTTAACACACAGGAAAAGTATGTAAAAGTATAAAAGTACTCGGTGTAGAATGGTGTCGTCAGAGTAATCGGTAAAGTGAGGTGAAATTTTATCTACTTCCTCTTTAGATTAAGACGATGATGGTCATGGCGTTCATCGGACTAAATGTAATTTTTTAATATTAGGAAATAATGTGTACGCAATAATGGTCTATATAGCTATAGATAATGTAATAGCTAATGACGTAAACGTAGTATTTTTTGTTGTTTTATTAACCCTAAAAGAGCCCCGGGTGCACACCCAAGAGTTATCGCGAAGTATAGACAAACAAAACTATAAAGAAATCAGTTAATTACAACTTTTCAGCATCAATTTTTTTTTTTTTGATTAGCACAAGCGGCGCCGAATATTTAAGAGGGCGAAATCATTATTTGTGTCAGATGTAAGGGCTAAGAGTATGCGCATGTGTAAGAAATGTGTATTCAATTAATGACGGTTAACACACAGGAAAAGTATGTAAAAGTATAAAAGTACTCGGTGTAGAATGGTGTCGTCAGAGTAATCGGTAAAGTGAGGTGAAATTTTATCTACTTCCTCTTTAGATTAAGACGATGATGGTCATGGCGTTCATCGGACTAAATGTAATTTTTTAATATAAGGAAATAATGTGTACGCAATAATGGTCTATATAGCTATAGATAATGTAATGGCTAATGACGTAAACGTAGTATTTTTTGTTGTTTTATTAACCCTAAAAGAGCCCCGGGTGCACACCCAAGAGTTATCGCGAAGTATAGACAAACAAAACTATAAAGAAATCAGTTAATTACAACTTTTCAGCATCAATTTTTTTTTTTTGATTAGCACAAGCGGCGCCGAATATTTAAGAGGGCGAAATCATTATTTGTGTCAGATGTAAGGGCTAAGAGTATGCGCATGTGTAAGAAATGTGTATTCAATTAATGACGGTTAACACACAGGAAAAGTATGTAAAAGTATAAAAGTACTCGGTGTAGAATGGTGTCGTCAGAGTAATCGGTAAAGTGAGGTGAAATTTTATCTACTTCCTCTTTAGATTAAGACGATGATGGTCATGGCGTTCATCGGACTAAATGTAATTTTTTAATATAAGGAAATAATGTGTACGCAATAATGGTCTATATAGCTATAGATAATGTAATGGCTAATGACGTAAACGTAGTATTTTTTGTTGTTTTATTAACCCTAAAAGAGCCCCGGGTGCACACCCAAGAGTTATCGCGAAGTATAGAGAAACAAAATTATACAGAAATCAGTTAATTACAACTTTTCAGCATCAATTTTTTTTTTTGATTAGCACAAAAGTGCCAATTTTAGCCATTTTAACCCGAAAGGCACCACTAGGGGAGGGGAGGAGGGGCGGAGTTTCCCCGGAAAAATACGTTCTGTTACTTTTTTACTTATGTCATGTTTAATGTTTGTGCAAAATTTTCAAAAAATTCCAAGGCGAAGTTATTGAGAAAAGTGCGGGCGGACGAAAGGACAAGGGTGAATTTACAGGTCCACCCTCCTTTTGTCAAGGGACCAAAAAATCTAAATGTAATGTGAATAAGCAACTCCCCCATTAAGGTTACCCTTAGAAATCTAACCACTATTACAGTAGATCCTCACGCTTCAATGACAGTAGGCCTTAAATGGGCGGGGGGGGGGCGACAAAAGTAAAAATAGTAAGCAAGGAAAAAATTGTACGCTTAAAAAAATGTCTGTAATTCACGATAAAACAGAAGTTCACATCGTTGTTACGTCATCTTTCCGGGGCTTTACTTCCGGTTCCGGTCAAAGTTGAAGACAGTTTTGTCTGCATTTGTGTGACCCTTGAACTCGACGAACTTCACATAAAAAGAAATTTAAGGGTGAGGAGATTTGATAACACCTTTCCATTAAACGCTGAGTTATTTATACCCGCAATAAACAATTAAGTTAACCACACAAACAGTCGAGCCATTGTCCGCTAAAATAAACTTCAGACCGACACGGCCATAAAAACTGCCTTTTTCTAAAGATACGTCCATTTGATCTGTGCAATCTATATATTAATACAATAACGTGTGTTTTATTTTCTGTGTCACGATTACATCCGGGTCGTTTAATTGTTATGTACTTCCATTTCTTATCATAAATAATTTTACCAAGAATTCTTCATAAGTTTCGGTGTCGGTTTCGATTATAACTGATGGTACTCCAGTAATCTATTTTTTTTTTATATATAAATAATTTTATCAAGAATTTTTCATAAGTTTTGGTGTCGGTTTCGCTTTCGATTATGACTGAAGGAACTCAATTTATATATATGCTAGAAGTTCAGCCCGGCGTTGCCCGGGTGTTTAGATGTGTATGTTGAGCAAAAACGAAAAAAAAATGCGGTCAATTTTTTAAACTTTGACCCCTATTATAACCCCATAAAATTTATTGTTTTGGGCTCAAATCCAGTTATTAAGTTAGATCCATGTCCAAAGAACCTATATCTAAAATTTCAATTGTTTAGACCCAAAATTGTCGGAGGAGTTTGGTAGAGTTCTCAAAGGTCAAATCGTTGAACTTTGACCCTTTATCAGCCAAATTTCTGGCCAAAAACCGATCACAGATTTTCCCAAATCTCAGTACCCTGTATATCAAATTTTGAGTCTGTAGACTTAAAATTGACAGGCAAATGTACACAGACACACAGACACTGTCACTTTTATATATATATATATATATATATATATATATATATATATATATATATATATATATATATATATATATATTCATAAGCTTTTATTTCGGTTTCGATTCAAGCTGATGCACCCAAGTCGAATTTAGGAAAACTCGTCTCGGGAAAACTCGTCTCGGGAAAACTCGTCTCCGGAAAACTCGTCTCCGGAAAACTCGACCCCGGAAAACTCGTCCCCTTTCGCTAGGTAGGAAAACTGGTCCCGTATTGAATAAATATCGATTGAAAACACATTTTATGATCGTTCTTGAAGGAGATATTGTTTTTTAAAATAGACTATAACCCCTCATAATATTTTTTAAAAATATTTTTTCTTGCTTAATGTTTTGTTTTGTTTGTTTTGTTTTTTTTAAATAAAATCGATTTTCTAAATGTCCGCTTTCTACCTAACTGGCTAAGTTCTTAGTGGTTTCACTTCTTTTAAAGCGTTTATTATGTTCATAAACGAGACCGCATATTTTTTTAAAATATTAATATAAAAAGAATTTACTTATTTGCTGTTGTTTAATTTATTTGGAATCGTTTATTCGGTAAAGAAAAAAAAACACAGAAAACAAACAAAAGTGTTACGTGAGAACGAGAAATAATGTCCGGTATATCACATCTTAGGGGTCTTGATAATCGCTAAAAAATAGAAAATTAAAGAAATTACTGAGGGAGATTTGGTTTTAAAAAGAAAAATTTAATATTTTTTAAAATATAATTTTGAGAGGGGGGGGGGGTAAAAACTATATCTCCCTCCGAAAAACAACCAACAAAAAATAAAATTAAAAAGATTCTTGATAAACGAAAGCGGAGTTTTCAATAAAATTGATTAATAAATTTATTTAGTGATTACTTTTTCTCTTAATGATTGATTTTAGAATTTTGAAGTAAAAATTAAAAATGAGTTAACGAGAGATTGTTAGCACATGGCATCGCTCGCGTCAAAAAATATTTCGTTTTTAATTTATTAGTTAATTTAATTATTAGTATTTTAATTTATTAGTTAATTTTTGCAAAATTTGACAGAACGACAATAAATGTTGATAATTGATAAAATTATAATTTTAAATAACGCATGAGTCATTTGGTATGAGAGAAAACAAAAACATAACAATAAAAAAACTATCATAATTAAAAAACCAAAACAAAAAAGTAACGCTCCCAGTTTTTTAATTTTTTGGTTTTGTTTTTTTATTATTGTTTTTATGACTCCAAAAAACATCGTTAAAATAAGAACAAAAAAATTTGTAATTAACTTTGTATGAACATAATAAACGCTTTAAAATAAGTGAAACCACTAAGAACTTAGCCAGTTAGGTAGAAAATGGACACTTAGAAAATCAATTTTATTTAAAAAAAAAAAACATTAAACAAGTAAAAATATTTTTTTTAAATATTATGGGGGGGCTATAGTCTATTTTATAAAACGATATCTCCTTCAAGAACGATCATAAAATGTGTTTTCAATCGATATTTATTCAATACGGGACCAGTTTTCCTACCTAGCGAAAGGGGACGAGTTTTCCGGAGACGAGTTTTCCGGAGACGAGTTTTCCGGAGACGAGTTTTCCCGGGACGAGTTTTCCGGGCACCACTCAAGTCATATGGATATATGTTTTTATTTTTGAAATCGCAACTTTATAATATATAAGAATCGATAGAACATTAACTCTATAATAATATAGACGAAATCTGCAAGAATTAAAATATCATATTTAAGCGTACTTTATGACCGGGCTTTGCCTGGCGTTCTTGCTAGCTTGTATAAATACTTTTGCAGTTTTAACAAAAGAGCTACAATAATATCAGAGTGTCTCCATTTACGCTGAACATCTACAGAATGCCAACATCAATATATTACGTATGAATGAGTCCCCCTGTGGAATTTCCACAGGTCCCGCTAGTTAAGGATTAAATTGACAGGAACGGGCAGACAGAGACTCTTATAGAATTGCAAGGACGCATAAATAAATGATATTTCGAACAAAGAGCAGGAGACCACCAAAAATTTTGAAATAGAATTTTGCCGATTCTCTCATGCTTAAGTTTGAAATAGAACGTTGGTTGGTCAGTCACACTTAAGTCTGAAATAGAATGTTGGTTGATCCGTCACATTTAAGTTTGCAGTAGAATGTTGGTTTGTTTGTCACGCTATAGTTTGAAATAGAATGTTGATTGGTTTGTCACATTTAAGTTTGAAATAGAATTTTGGTTGGTCTGTCACACTTAAGTTTGAAATAATATTTTCATGGGTTTGTAACGATTTTGTTAGAAATAGAATTTTGCTTGATCTGTCAGTCTAAAATGTGAAAAAGCGTTTTCGTTAGTCTGTCATGCTTAAAAATGAAACACCGACAGACCAACGAAAATGCTATAGATCGCAGACCAACCAGCAGTCAGCATGACCTACTTTTGGTGAAACTCTGACTTCAAGGGTCGTGGAGCTTCGTCGGTGTCTAACTGCTGAGCTGAGCGTCGCCAATTGTCGTAAACAACCCTCTTTTCATCAACGGTTCGTTCTTGTTGCGTAAAAGAAAGGGAAAATGACGACGTTTCTTTTGTTTGTCGTTCAATTCGTGCCATAGGTGTGTCAGAAATTTCGTGAAAAATATTGAATAATTCCACCCCGTCTTTCCAAGCTTATAACTACTCGAAAAATGTAATTCAAGCCCTAATTTTTTTTTTCAATTAAAGGAGCAAGGACCAAGGTTTCATTAAAAAAAAAAAAAACGTGTGTTTTTTTTTTTTTTTTAAAAAGAGGTTTTAAACTTCGGACTTTACAGGTAAATTTCTAAAAAAAAACTGCTTTTTTTTTGTTTTAAATTTGAATATATTATTTATTGATCTTTTATCTTCAATTTGTGATATATAACACTTTGGTGAGTAAATTAATTATTTACTTTTTAATAGACATTTCAAAATGGAAGGCGTGAATTAATTCAACCTTCTGTCTTTCCAAGCTTATAACTACTCGAAAAGTGTAATTCAAGCCATATTTTTTTCAATTAAAGGAGAAAGGACCAAGGTTTCATTAACAAAAAACAAAAGAAAAAACAAACAATGTGGTTAAAAAAAATGTTTTAAACTTCGGACTTTACAGGTAAATTTCTAAAAAAAAAAACACTACTTTTTTGTGTTTTAAATTAGAATATTTTATTTATTGATCTTTTATCTTCAATTTGTGATATATAAAACTTTGGTGAGTAAATTAATTATTTACTTTTTAATAGACACTTGAAAATGGGGGGGCGGGAATTAAAAAAAGACGTTTGTCTAAAATATTATATTCGGTTTATTGGAAAAAGCATAAAATTTCACATTGACTCTGAAAATATCGTAAAAATTGAATCAATAGAAAAATTTTGATAGATTTTTAAAGTTTAAAAATTGAAAAATATTGAGTTCGTAAAATTCAATTAATTTCATTACTGTTTTTTTTTAAATAAAAAAAAAATATTTCTATTACTTTTAAAACAACTTTAATAGTTTATTTTGGAAGTATAATCCATAAAGAAAATAAACAACCCACTTTTAAAAGAGAAATTACGAGTTTTTTTTAATTTTATTCGCAGTTTCGTGTTAGGGGTGTCAAAAATTCATATACACCTAACAAAACACCCTCCCCCTCCCCATGTTAAGAATGGCTTTTCAAAAATTCCTACAAAACTTCTGATAAATCTAGTGAGGCACCGATTTACCAAGATTTTGTTGTATTTGGTACATAAATTAATTATTTACTTTTTAATAGACATTTGAAAATGGGGGGGGGCGTAAATTAAAAAAAAACATTTGTCTAAAATATTATAGTCGATTTATTAGAAAGAGCATAAAATTTCACATTGACCCTGAAAATATTGTAAAAATTGAATCAATAGAAAAATTTTGATAGATTTTTAAAGTTTAAAAATTGAAAAATATTGAGTTCGTAAAATTCAATTGAATTCATTACTGTTTTTTAATAAAAAAAATATTTCTATTACTTTTAAAACAACTTTAATAGTGTAATTTGGAAATATAATCCATACAGAAAATAAACAACCCACTTTTAAAAGAGAAATTACGAGTTATTTTTTTTAAGATTTTATTCGCAGTTTTCTGTTAGGGGTGTCAAAAATTCATATACACCTAACAAAACACCCTCCCCTCCCCATGTTAAGAATGGCTTTTCAAAAATTCCTACAAAAACTTCTGATAAATCTAGTGAGGCACCGATTTACCAAGATTTTGTTGTATTTTCAATTTTTTCAAGTGGTTTGAAGTCGTTTTATAAGTTTTAGAATAGTTGTGCGTGGATTGGCTTCTACTAAGACTCTTGCTTGATCGTTGGCCGACCACTACGCTCATCAACTCTCGACTCTACCACGAAATTTCTTAAGCCACCATTGTGCTGTGCGTAAATGTTTCTTTGATAAATTGAAATAAGAAAATGATGCGATTTCGCTTTTTTCCATCTTGTATTCATCGTTCCAAAAAGGAAGACAGACGATAACGTAATTAAATCTTTCTTAGATTCTGCAGACTTTTGTTCTCATCTTGATCAGGCTGTCTGAAGATATTGGCTTCCTGAGACGAAATACACCTAACATTGATGTTTTTTTGCTTTTTCTATTTTTTTTTTTTTTGCAAAACCAAAAAACAGACACAATAACCCACCTTTTTTCCCCCCTTTTTTTCTTTCTTCCCATTTCCCCTTTCTCTTTCTATCCCCCCCCCACTTCCTGACTGGTTTCATAACTTAAAAATGTACCAAAGTTAAATACTGTAACCCTTTTTCCCTCTCCCATTGCAAAACTCATTCATGTTCTGCAGGACAGGAACAAAACCAATAAAATCCACTATAAAACAATCAAACCAAACACTACAAACTAGCAACTGAAGATACAAAAAGCTCGAAGAATAAAAACCACAAAATAACTGGATGAAACATGAATACTATTTCCAAAATAACTGGATTTGGCATTTTGACAGGGTGTGGCATGAGGGTCTCCTCAGGAAAATTAAATCATACGGTATCACTGGTAGAATACTTTACATAATTAAATCCTTCTTAGATAAGAGAAAAATCCAGGTTGTCCTCGACAGTCGTACATCTAAACAATATATAAATGTGGGAGTGCCTCAGGGGTCTATCCTTGGACCTTTATTATTCCTAATATTCATGAATGACTTCCCTGACAAAATTGTCTGTGAGATGGGTATATATGCTGATGACACCACGCTCTATAACAAACACGACAGTTTAGTTTTAGGCTCTGTCTACCGTGCTAGAAAACGTATCCTGTACCTCTATAAGGTCACCATTCGCCCATGTATGGAGTATTGCTGTCACATTTGGGCTGGTGCATCTGCTACTAGTCTCTCGCTCCTAGACAAGGTTCAAAAGAGAGTCGCCAATCTGATAGGCCATAAACTGGCATCTTTAGCCTCTGTCCCATCGACGAAATGTTGCATCCCTCTGCCTGTTCTACAAGTATTTTAATGGTGAATGCTCTGGCGAACTGCAGACACTTGTGCCCCCACGGCGTAGACACTCTCGACAAACCCGACAGGCAGCTAAATCCCACCCCCACACAGTAGAGATCCCTAGATGAAAAAGATCTTTCTACTCCAGTAATTTCTTCCCCAGAACCGCTAAACTCTGGAATTCCATTCCAGGTCCCTGCTTACCCAACTGTACTGATATGCAGAAGTTCAAGTGTAACGTGAACCGACATCTTGCTGCCCAAATCCCAACATAGTGCCCCAATAGTTGTTGCCCCTGATAGTAGCCCCCTACACAAAAGTGGCAATGTGTCTTGTTTGGGGTAAAAATGTAATAAAAAAAATAAAAATAAAAATTGTTTAAAAAATGCATAAATAAATGGGCAAAAACAAAAGGGACACAAATATCAATTCACCGGTTTGTATCCATGGAAATAGTTACCATATCGTTCAGTTTACAAATGGCCTGAACTTATTTTCAAAATTAAACAATATAAACAAATTTTTTTTCTATTATTTTAAACAATATTCTAAATCTCTTTTAATATTGACCTATTTTAATATTAGTCTTTTTCTTTAATAAAGATGTATCGCTAAAAGTCATTAATATTAATTTAAATTCAATTTTAGTGATATTTGTGCACTCCGTTAAGTCGCGCACGGGTGCATCGCAATTTTTTTTAATAGAATTTAGAATTTAAATTCAAGTTTAGTAATAGTTTTTTTTTGGTAATGCTGAAGATGCGCACACCCTAGATTTTTATTTATATAGATAGATATAATATTTATATAGATAGATATAATATTTTTATTTATATAGATATAATATTTTTATTTATATAAATAGATATAATATTTTTATTTATATAGATAGATATAAGATTTTTATTTATATAGATAGATATAATATTTTTATTTATATAGATAGATATAATATTTTATTTATATAGATAGATATAATATTTTTATTTATATAGATAAATATATTTTTATTTATATAAATATATATAATATTTTTATTTATATAGATAGATATAAGATTTTTATTTATATAGATAGATATAAGATTTTTATTTATATAGATAGATATAAGATTTTTATTTATATAGATAGATATAAGATTTTTATTTATATAGATAGATATAATATTTTTATTTATATAGATAGATATATTTTTATTTATATAAATAGATATAATATTTTTATTTATATAGATAGGTATAAGATTTTTATTTATATAGATAGATATAATATTTTTATTTATATAGATAGATATAATATTTTTATTTATATAGATAGATATATTTTTATTTATATAAATAGATATAATATTTTTATTTATATAGATAGATATAAGATTTTTATTTATATAGATAAATATAATATTTTTATTTATATAGATAGATATAAGATTTTTATTTATATAGATAGATATAATATTTTTATTTATATAGATAAATATAATATTTTTATTTATATAGATAGATATAAGATTTTTATTTATATAGATAGATATAAGATTTTTATTTATATAGATAAATATAATATTTTTATTTATATAGATAGATATAAGATTTTTATTTATATAGATAGATATAATATTTTTATTTATATAGATAAATATAATATTTTTATTTATATAGATAGATATAAGATTTTTATTTATATAGATAGATATAATATTTTTATTTATATAGATAGATATAATATTTTTATTTATATAAATATATATAATATTTTTATTTATATAGATAGATATAAGATTTTTATTTATATAGATAGATATAAGATTTTTATTTATATAGATAGATATAATATTTTTATTTATATAGATAGATATAATATTTTTATTTATATAGATAGATATAATATTTTTATTTATATAGATAGATATAAGATTTTTATTTATATAGATAGATATAATTTTATTTATATAAATAGATATAATATTTTTATTTATATAGATAGATATAATATTTTTATTTATATAGATAGATATAATTTTATTTATATAAATAGATATAATATTTTTATTTATATAGATAGATATAATATTTTTATTTATATAGATAGATATAATTTTATTTATATAAATAGATATAATATTTTTATTTATATAGATAGATATAAGATTTTTATTTATATAGATAAATATAATATTTTTATTTATATAGATAGATATAAGATTTTTATTTATATAGATAAATATAATATTTTTATTTATATAAATAGATATAATATTTTTATTTATATAGATAGATATAAGATTTTTATTTATATAAATAGATATAATATTTTTATTTATATAGATAGATATAAGATTTTTATTTATATAAATAGATATAATATTTTTATTTATATAGATAGATATAAGATTTTTATTTATATAGATAAATATAATATTTTTATTTATATAGATAGATATAAGATTTTTATTTATATAGATAGATATAATATTTTTATTTATATAGATAAATATAATATTTTTATTTATATAGATAGATATAAGATTTTTATTTATATAGATAGATATAAGATTTTTATTTATATAGATAGATATAATATTTTTATTTATATAGATAGATATATTTTTATTTATATAAATAGATATAATATTTTTATTTATATAGATAGATATAAGATTTTTATTTATATAGATAAATATAATATTTTTATTTATATAGATAGATATAATATTTTTATTTATATAGATAGATATATTTTTATTTATATAAATAGATATAATATTTTTGTTTATATAGATAAATATAATATTTTTATTTATATAGATATAAGATTTTTATTTATATAGATAGATATAATATTTTTATTTATATAGATAAGTATAATATTTTTATTTATATAGATAGATATAAGATTTTTATTTATATAGATAGATATAAGATTTTTATTTATATAGATAGATATAATATTTTTATTTATATAGATAGATATATTTTTATTTATATAAATAGATATAATATTTTTATTTATATAGATAGATATAATATTTTTATTTATATAGATAAATATAATATTTTTATTTATATAGATAGATATAATATTTTTATTTATATAAATAGATATAATATTTTTATTTATATAGATAAATATAATATTTTTATTTATATAGATATAAGATTTTTATTTATATAGATAGATATAATATTTTTATTTATATAGATAAGTATAATATTTTTATTTATATAGATAGATATAAGATTTTTATTTATATAGATAGATATAAGATTTTTATTTATATAGATAGATATAATATTTTTATTTATATAGATAGATATATTTTTATTTATATAAATAGATATAATATTTTTATTTATATAGATAGATATAAGATTTTTATTTATATAGATAAATATAATATTTTTATTTATATAGATAGATATAATATTTTTATTTATATAAATAGATATAATATTTTTATTTATATAGATAAATATAATATTTTTATTTATATAGATATAAGATTTTTATTTATATAGATAGATATAATATTTTTATTTATATAGATAAGTATAATATTTTTATTTATATAGATAGATATAAGATTTTTATTTATATAGATAGATATAAGATTTTTATTTATATAGATAGATATAATATTTTTATTTATATAGATAGATATATTTTTATTTATATAAATAGATATAATATTTTTATTTATATAGATAGATATAAGATTTTTATTTATATAGATAAATATAATATTTTTATTTATATAGATAGATATAATATTTTTATTTATATAGATAGATATAATATTTTTATTTATATAGATAGATATAAGATTTTTATTTATATAGATAGATATAATATTTTTATTTATATAGATAGATATATTTTTATTTATATAAATAGATATAATATTTTTATTTATATAGATAGATATAAGATTTTTATTTATATAGATAAATATAATATTTTTATTTATATAGATAGATATAATATTTTTATTTATATAGATAGATATATTTTTATTTATATAGATAAATATAATATTTTTATTTATATAGATAGATATAAGATTTTTATTTATATAGATAGATATAAGATTTTTATTTATATAGTTAGATATAATATTGTTATTTATATAGATAGATATATTTTTATTTATATAAATAGATATAATATTTTTATTTATATAGATAGATATAAGATTTTTATTTATATACATAAATATAATATTTTTATTTATATAGATAAATATAATATTTTTATTTATATACATAAATATAATATTTTTATTTATATACATAAATATAATATTTTTATTTATATAGATAAATATAATATTTTTATTTATATAGATAAATATAATATTTTTATTTATATACATAAATATAATATTTTTATTTATATACATAAATATAATATTTTTATTTATATAGATAAATATAATATTTTTATTTATATACATAAATATAATATTTTTATTTATATACATAAATATAATATTTTTATTTATATAGATAAATATAATATTTTTATTTATATACATAAATATAATATTTTTATTTATATACATAAATATAATATTTTTATTTATATACATAAATATAATATTTTTATTTATATACATAAATATAATATTTTTATTTATATACATAAATATAATATTTTTATTTATATAGATAAATATAATATTTTTATTTATATACATAAATATAATATTTTTATTTATATACATAAATATAATATTTTTATTTATATACATAAATATAATATTTTTATTTATATACATAAATATAATATTTTTATTTATATAGATAAATATAAGATTTTTATTTATATACATAAATATAATATTTTTATTTATATACATAAATATAATATTTTTATTTATATAGATAAATATAAGATTTTTATTTATATACATAAATATAATATTTTTATTTATATAGATAAATATAATATTTTTATTTATATAGATAGATATATTTTTATTTATATAGATAAATATAATATTTTTATTTATATAGATAAATATAATATTTTTATTTATATAGATAGATATATTTTTATTTATATAGATAAATATAATATTTTTATTTATATAGATAGATATAATATTTTTATTTATATAGATAGATATATTTTTATTTATATAAATAGATATAATATTTTTATTTATATAGATAGATATAATATTTTTATTTATATAGATAAATATAATATTTTTATTTATATAAATATATATAATATTTTTATTTATATAGATAGATATAAGATTTTTATTTATATGGATAAATATAATATTTTTATTTATATAGATAGATATAATATTTTTATTTATATACATAAATATAATATTTTTATTTATATAGATAGATATAATATTTTTATTTATATACATAAATATAATATTTTTATTTATATACATAAATATAATATTTTTATTTATATAGATAAATATAAGATTTTTATTTATATACATAAATATAATATTTTTATTTATATACATAAATATAATATTTTTATTTATATAGATAAATATAAGATTTTTATTTATATACATAAATATAATATTTTTATTTATAAAGATAAATATAAGATTTTTATTTATATACATAAATATAATATTTTTAGTTATATACATAAATATAAGATTTTTATTTATATAGATAAATATAAGATTTTTATTTATATACATAAATATAATATTTTTATTTATATAGATAAATATAAGATTTTTATTTATATACATAAATATAATATTTTTATTTATATACATAAATATAATATTTTTATTTATATAGATAAATATAAGATTTTTATTTATATACATAAATATAATATTTTTATTTATATAGATAGATATAAGATTTTTATTTATATAGATAGATATAATATTTTTATTTATATAAATAGATATAATATTTTTATTTATATAGATAGATATAAGATTTTTATTTATATACATAAATATAATATTTTTATTTATATACATAAATATAATATTTTTATTTATATACATAAATATAATATTTTTATTTATATACATAAATATAATATTTTTATTTATATACATAAATATAATATTTTTATTTATATACATAAATATAATATTTTTATTTATATAGATAAATATAATATTTTTATTTATATACATAAATATAATATTTTTATTTATATACATAAATATAATATTTTTATTTATATACATAAATATAATATTTTTATTTATATGCATAAATATAATATTTTTATTTATATACATAAATATAATATTTTTATTTATATACATAAATATAATATTTTTATTTATATAGATAAATATAATATTTTTATTTATATACATAAATATAATATTTTTATTTATATACATAAATATAATATTTTTATTTATATACATAAATATAATTGGTCTGAAACATTAGCATTGACCACCCTGTAGGTGTATCAGAATTTTTGTAGGAATTTTCGACACCCCTAACACGAAACTGCAAATAAAATATAAAAAACTCGTAATTTCTCTTTTAAAGGTGGGTTATTTATTTTCTTTACGGATTATACTTCCAAAATAAACTATTAAAGTTGTATAAAAAGTAAGAGAAATATTTTTTTAAAAATAGTAATGAAATTAATTGAATGTTACGAGTTCAATATTTTCAATTTTTAAACTTTAAAAATCTATCAAAATTTTTCTATTGATTCTATTTTTACGATATTTTCAGGGTCAATGTGAAATTTTATGCTCTTTCCAATAAACCGAACATAATATTTTATATTTTTAATATATTATATTTTTATTTATAGAGATAGATATAATATTTTTTTTATTTATATACATAAATAAAATTGGAGATGACGTAGAAATGACGGGTTATATATAGTTTAAAAATACCACTGATGCAAGACCAGAAAATTTTTTTTTTTAAAGTGGCCTAAAATTTAGGGCTTAAGACTGGAATAACGACAGGAATTAGGATTTTTTTTTTACACAGTGATCACCACTTATCAAGGCCCGGAAGCCACTCAGGGATAAGGGTTATTGCAAGTACATTACGTTAGTGTGGAGATTTGATGAAGTGTTTACTTAAGGGGCGGTTCATTAGGAATTTGTTAACGTTGGACTCGAACACATCCAAGTTGTAGTCAGGTGGGAAGCAGGCAGACGGAACAGAGTTCCGCAAGCGTACAGTTCTAAGAAAGAAGCTTTGTTCATGGAATCTACGTTTCGATGTAGGTACAGATAAAGAGTGGGGGAAATTTTTCACAGTAGATTCAGCTAGACGGGTGTTTTTCGTGTAAGATTGGCGAGGGGGCACCAGAGATTGGAGTCCAGACGAGCACCTGCCATAGAAATAACGATAAAACAAGGATATGCTCGCAACGTCTCTTCTGTGGGAGAGAGGTTGCAGGGTTGAGAAAAGGGCATCCCCCACTAAGCCACGAAGTCTATTTTGTACTCTGTCAAGGCAGGATAGGCTGTTTTTAGCAGCTCCTGCCCAGATATGGCAACAGTATTCCATCCTTGGACGTACTTGGCTTTTATATAGATAGAGAATTGCATCAGTAGTGAGATATCTTCTGGAGCGGTAGAAAGATCCCACCATCTTTCGAGCGACCTTGGCAACAGACTTGATGTACGTGTTCCATTTCAGATCAGGAGTAAAGGTCAAGCCCAGAAGCTTGCCATAGAGATGATATTTAGCTCTACCATAGCTCCTCAGCGTGGTTAGACAGTTATACAGTCATCATTTGAAGCAAGTTTATCAATATAAAAATGTATTTGAGCAAAGTAAAAATTAAATAATTTCTTACCTTTTGAATTTTAAATGCATTCCAAAACTTTTTGCAATTCCATGTGACCTGTTTCGTCTGGAAAAAAAAAGAAGAAAGGTTGCATAAACATTTGAAATTAAAATAAAGCCCTATATATATATATATATATATATATATATATATATATATATATATATATATATATATATATTACATAGGCATCACCACATTATCAACGCCAAGAGGCCACTCAAGGATAAGGGTTAAAGAGTGTACAGTAGAAATTGGACAATATAGTAATCATTAGTAATGAAAATTTGGTAAATTTGATAACTTATATGGAACGGCTCATCAAGAACTTATTTACGTTAGACTTGAACACAACCATATTGTAGTCAGCCGGAAAGCAGGAAAACGGAAGACAATTCCACCTATAATATATATATATATATATATATATATATATATATATATATATATATATATATATATATATGTGTGTGTGTGTGTATGTGTGTGTGTGTGTATATATATATATATATATATATATATATATATATATATATATATATATATATATATATATATATTAGTGATGGGACGATTCCAAATTTTTTCCCGATTCCGATACAATTACCGATTCCTTTCAAAATTTCCGATTCCTGATTCTGATTCCGATTCTTTTAAAATTTATACATATTTAATTAGAGATTTGTTTTGTTTTGTTTTTGCTTTGTTTCTTTCGTAAATTTTCAAATTATTACATAAACCGCGTATATTTTTTCTCAAATGTTTGCTCTGTAATTGATTAAAAATTATAAGACAACAAAACATTTATTTTGATTTTAAAACCAAGCTATAGTGTATCAGTTCGTATTTAGTGTATAACATGCTACTTACATAAATAGTTAAATAGTTGAAAATATTCGAAGATTGGTAGGCAAAATAAGAAAACGATGTAAGAACAACATAGTTAACAACGTCATCTCTCATTGTTACGAACGAATTTCTAAATAATAATGTTACTATTTTGAAAAAACATTTTCAACGTGAGATTGCGTGAGTTTTCTGTGCCTTCTCTCTATGAATGAACTAAAATTTTATTTTAATTATAAAAATTTGGTAGGTTATTAAATTGATTTACTTTGCTATAAAAAATAAAACAAAACAAAAACAAAACGAAGTACAAATGGTGATGATGATGATGATGATGATGATGATGATGATGATGATGATGACGACGACGACGACAGCAACGACGACGACTTTGTAGATTAACATGCAGCTAAATCCCTATTTAAATATTTATTAAATATTACTTTTATAGATTACGTGTTAGAACATTTTTTTAAATTTACGGAAAGAAAAGCGATCATGGTACTTGTGAAGTTTACATCCCTCATTAAAAAACGAAAATTTCACAAAACAATTATATTCTACGTACCTGTTATGGAATGAAGTTCTCCTAACAGAATTCATTTAATTTCATCAAGTAGTTTTGTTTTTACAGCTTATTTTCAATCTCGGGAACATGGAATTTCTCTAATAAATCGCTTAATTGATATCAAAGGGAAGTAATCCATTATATTTCGACCAAAATCAATGCTAATGGCGTAGTTTAGATTGACTGTTTCGAATGCCTCGAATGAATGCTTTTAGCGATAAAAACAAAACTACTTGATGAAATTAAGTGAAATTTTTTATGAGAACTTCATTCGATAACGGCTACGTAGAATATAATTGTTTTTTTTTTTAATTTTTGTTTTTTTAATGGGGGACGTAAACTGCAAAAGTACCGCGATCATTTTAGAATTTAGAGTGTGAGATCAGTTTCAAATATGAATTTAACGTAAAATGATCATCGCTTTTGGCCACCCTAATTCTTTATGGATGTTAACTAAATTGTTTCCCACTAAATTAAGTTTGATTCGCAACGTTGTAAAACCATGTGTAATTGCTTAAAAAGTAGACACCTCCCTCCTCCAATAAGCGCACATAATTTAAAATTTGTAACACACTACAATGTTTTGGAAAAGTAACTCATTTTAAGTTAAATTTATTTGTGAAATTGACCCTCTATTTTAAATTCCTAATCGTTTTATATTTATTTATCTTTTTTTTATAATCATGAGTGTTTATAGGCAATGTTTATATTTCATTTTTAAATAGTTACGTGTAAAACGGTACGAAGATTTAAATAATGTATTCTCTTGAAATTATCGGTGTTTTTTATTCCGTTTTCATTTTTCGCCCATCGCAATTATAACTTTTTGTTGTGAAAAGAAAAGTTTGATTCTCCATTTTATAAACGACACAGCCCTTTCCTACTACTAACCCTAAGTCCGTGATAATACAAAAAATAAAACGATTATTTGTGTTTTTATGATTTTGCCGATTGGGTTGTGAGTCAATGGTAAAAAAATTAGTTAACTGCTTTAAAACGATTAGAGTGGTTGGGAAACGGGTGATCATTTTCTTTTAAATATAGTTTGGAGGGGGGGGGCTTTTAAAAAGACTCTTGAACAACAAGCTATTTTCAATCGATATTTATTTAATAATTGCCTGAAATGTATATGGGCTACTAACTCTTCATCCTAAATTCTAAAATAATTTTGTTTTTACTGGGTTCACAAATATCGCTCAAAAGTAGAATGTCAATGCGGGTGGGGGTACTTTTAAATGTAGATATAATTTCTTTTTCAATTTGAAAAATTATCTCCCTTGGAAGCGGCCTGTAAACATTTGGCAACTAGGTGCAAAAAAATACTTGGCCGTTTTAAACCGTTTGATAAGGGGATAGACAGACGACATCTAAAACATTTACTTAAACCAATAAAAAATGAAATGAACGTTGAAAGCGATGCCCCTACAAAAATGCAAAACAAAATTAATTGCTTTTTTTTCGCCATTCCTTGTCATATTTGCACATACCGAGTAAGGGAGCGGACAAAAACCTAACCGAACAAAACCCAACACAATTATATTCTACTTTTGATTTAATTAGCAATAATGTTTCATATTATTTTTCTTGACAAAATATTTCTTTAAATTTGAACAATTTTTTCAATACCTTGAAAATTAACTTCTAAAAGTTATCTAGCGAATTTTCGCAAAATTTCACTTTTATTTTATTTATTTTACGCAGATAAAATAAATTTAGATCTTCTTTTAATGTTCTCATGATCTATAGAGATTAGTTTTACTAATAGTTTAAAAGGAATGAATATTTATCAACGGTATCAGCAATGAAAAATTAACATGATAAAATATTAAAAGAATCGGTTTTGGAATTGGAAATCAGGCACAAATTTTTCCGATTCTGATACCTCGAAAACTACCGATTCTGATTTCGATTAATCGGTACAACTTTAGTATATATATATATATATATATATATATATATATATATATATATATATATATATATATATATATAACAAATGACAAAAAGTTATATTCCAAAATTTATATATATATATATATATATATGTATATATAACTACTTCATTTACTCACACAAATTTAATATACGAAAGTATAGATTTATGCGTAGACTTTAATTATTTATTTCAAAAGTGCTCAATACGTAGGTAGAGCTAGTTAGTAATAATATATATATATATATATATATATATATATATATATGTATGTATATATGTGTGCATGTGTGTGTGTACACATAGGTATATTCATATATATAAAAAAAATACACATAGGTATATTCATATATATATATATATAAAAAAGGAGGGAAAGATCCACTTTAAACCACTATCCTTTGTTCGATAAAATGCATGCCCATTGGCTGATAGGAGGGGGCGCGGTGGATACTAGAAAGCTGATTGGCTAACTAGAAATCCTCAACATATATAAAAACAAGAAGCAACCACAAAATTCGCGCATAAGCCTGACGAATCCTACAGTGGATGAAACGCAGAATATTCAGTGTAGCTTAATCGCCATATATATTTTATAAATTACTATATATATATATGACAAATGACAAAAAGTTATATTCCAAAATTTATGATGTTAACCATCTTATAATTTATTCCTTTAATTCAGTTGACTTATACAATTCTTGGCAGTATCTGTTTCGTAGCGCAAAAGGACATAATAGATCCACTGATTTATATAATAATTAAGTGATTGATTTTGCACTACGAAACAGAGAGAACTTGAATGCCTACTAGAGAGAACTTGAATGCCTACTAGACACCGTCCTCGAGTGTCTAAGGTCTCTCTGTACAGGGGTTTGTCAAAACAACCTGGCATGAGGATACTTTTTCCATAGAAGTAAACCCTGATCAAATATTCAAAATCACATTTTGTATTCGCAGCCCAAATAAGATCTCCTCACTATGGCTAACCCATATTAGCTTTTTGAAGGAATGGTGCACCTTCTCCAAGTGATGTTACCTCAAGTAATAGCACGAAACTGGATACTCCACCAGACTAGATAAATTCTTGTCCTGGAATCCAGTAAGACCAAGAGACCAAAACGAAAGATATACTACAACGTATGAAAATGGTTAATTGGGGAGAGGAAACTTATTTTCTCAATTTCTTTACTAACTCAGTGCTTGAGAGATAAAGAACTTTAATGCAACATTCGAATATCTATGTATTTCATATAGAGTTCAAGTGTTAACCCACAGATAGGGGGCCCCTTGATTTCTGAGAACTTCGACTGAAGTAAAATTAAACAAATGAAGAATTGTATAAGTCAACTGAATTAAAGGAATAAATTATAAGATGGTCAACATCATAAATTTTGAAATATAACATTTTGTCATTTATTCTATCTATATAAATATATTATTATTATTATTATTATTATTATTATTATTATTATGATTATTATTATTATTATTATTATTATTATTATTATGATTATTATTATTATTATTATTATTATTATTATTATTATTATTATTATTATGATTATTATTATTTCAGGTTAAAGGTTATACATATTGCTGATTAAAAAGTGCAAGCTATGCTATTATTTAATTTTACTTAAACATATATATGTGTGTGTGTGTGATGTGTGTGTGATGTGTGTGTGTGTGTGTGTGTGTGTGTGTGTGTGTGTGTGTGTGTGATTTGAAATTGGTATATTTAGGAAGCATTTTTTCATTCAAGCAAATACTTCGCTTTATGATTCTTTTTTTTTATTTTCGAAAAATGAAAAAAAAAGAATATATATATATATATATATATATATATATATATATTAATTTTATTTATACAAACATTAATGGCTACATATGTGCATACATGTTTCTGTAATCACCCACGTCGGGGGATTACGTCTTCAGGCCAAGAACCACCTTCAAAAGTGACATTTCCACCAAATACATTTTTCTATTTCGTTTATCAAGTTAAAAATACAACCTGGGTGGGAGTCAAAAAAAACAAAAACGGTAAAAGGATGAGTGAGGTCTATGAAGATGATAAACATCTTTTTTCTTTTCCCCTCCCCCATCTAACTTAACTTTTGGCTTTTTATGGCATAGGGTCATTGAGAGTTTCGTTTTCTTGTCTTAGAGTCTGTAAGTTAATAACCTTAGCTATGGTCAACCAAGTACTGACCGGTGCCTTTTTAATCTACCTCCACCCACACATACACGCAACACACACATAACACATCCATACACAGCCACTGCCAACACACACAGTATACACACATTAATCCATATATTCAAAAGCGAATCCATGCTAGACACTTTTTGTTTTATTTACTGAAACTAGACAATGATTCTGAAACTACGTAGAAGATAAAGTAAAAGTTACATTAAGGTAAATAAAAAAATATAAATAAATAAAAATAAAATACATAAATAAATAAATAAATAAATAAAAATAAATAAAAAATAAAAAATATATAAAAAATACAATAAAAAATAAAAAAATAAAAAATAAAAAATAAGATAAATAAGAATAAAAATAAAATTAAATTAAAACAAATAAACCAACAAAATGTGAATAAATATAAACCCGAAAGTTATCTAAACCCCACATGTACCTATATGCGTGTATCAATACACTTATAAATGTCTAACATTTATCTACACCCGCGCACGCGCATATATACACACACACACATTTCAGACATACAGAGACAAATAATAGTATTTTTCTTTACTTATGTAGCGTGGTAACATCTTCGTATATGCAATATTATGCTACCCGACTACAGACGGGTGTATATATATATATATATATATATATATATATATATATATATATATATATATATATATATATATATATATATATATATATATATACACATACACATATATACACAAACACACACATACATACATACATACATAAATACATACATATACATATATATATACATATACACATACATACATATAAACACACACACAACAGACATACATATACATATCCACACATACATACATATATAACATATATATAAACAACATTCGGACATCCATACATTTTTGTAATCTATATTGTTACAACAATTCTATACGAGGCAGCCTATTCTAATAGTTCAGAAATATACGTGTGTATACATATATCTACATACAATAGACACAGAGACACATCCACATACAAACATACACACAGATACATAGATACAGATATATATATATATATAAACATACAAACATACATGCATACGTAAAATACACTTATATATCCAAAGTCACACAAATATAGACATATATATACATATATATACATGCATACATGTACCGTGCCACCAAATGATACATCTAAAGTAGAAACAGACATGAATACACCTACTATATAAATTCACTTTTTCTATCAAATTCCACACGTCTAGTTACGTTTCATGGCCCCATCCGCTTGTTACACTTTCCTAAGTTGTAGGTTTTTACCGTAAAAATTGACACTACGTAAAAATTTATATTGAATTCAGCATGAAGTTCATAGGGTTATCCTCATATTTAACAAAGATTCTTTCGATGGTAAGGCAGGTATACATAAGATGTATCACGACACAATAATAATATATAATAACATATGACATAAATCAGAGTATTTAGGTTATACAAACCTAGTATATAAGCTTATATATTGTAGTACTTACCTTCATCTTTGCTTATTCACTCTAATACCCTTATTCCTTTCTCTTCCGTTCACCCTTCATTCCTTACTTTCTTTCATCTATTTTTTTTTTTTTTTTTTTTTTTTTATATTAATAAATTATTTTTCCTACCCGGGTATATAAAGATCATATATCCATACATGCACACATCCAAAAATATCCATATGCATACATTATTACGAGCTTCACTCAAAACGATCTATTACTCATTTAGTTCAAATATACCTTCATACAGGTACTTATTTCGGCTAGTAATGCCATAACTGCTCGATGAAGTAGAATATTAAGTGACTTACGTAACCCATACGGGTATGATTATAGTTGCGACCTCACTTATCCTCTTTGTGGGGGGGTTATTTGATGGGGGTTAGTTGTACTTATAGCAGTTCCATTATCCTAATTTAGAGTTCCTTAAGTGCATGTATTCTGAAATGTTTGCAGGATATAGCAGTTTCTTGTTTAATATTCAATAATTTTTCTCGGTCTTTAAACCTAGTTATCTCAAGTTTTTCTGATAAGCATAATAGACATGGTGAGTTCAATGAGTGGCAAGTATTGGCCCTTCTAATAATATTCCATTCTATACTAGGTGTTTTATTTTCTCTAACTAATTTCCAGTAATATAACGATAAGGAAGTGTCCTTTTCATATGTTTGATTATTCATCGAGCGTGTATGTCCATAGAATCTATTTTTGAAAGTCATTTGGGTACTCCCTATGTAGAATCTTTCGTCCCTTGGGTTCTCCACCGGGAATATCCTTGCTTGGTATACCACCGATGAGGTCAGACATTCATTTTTTATTGGGCATTCCTCAGGTTTTTTACAGTTACATTTATTCACCGCAGTGTTTGCACTAGTATTCTCCCCTTCTCTATTAGTCGTCTTTAAAATTCTTCCATTATGCTTTTTTATAATCCTTTCCAAATTATCACTACAGCTGTAACTTAATTTTAATGTATTTTTATTAAATATTTTATGTAATATATTATTTGGTGGGAAATGCTTATTAATAAGTTGTAAAAATTTTGCACCAAGTTTTGTTTTCAACATAATGTTAAAGGGGGGTGTGAACCAAATAATTTTCCTACCACGATTTCTAGATCCATTTGTGCTAGTGTTATTTACTTTATATTTTATCTCTATGTCCTTATATCCACTATTTTTAAGTGCTGTATTATAAATAGCTTTGCAATTATTGAAAGTTACTTCATTAGATGAATTGTTACTTATTCTACTTTCAATAGATAACGGTATATAAGTAACAATTCATCTAATGAAGTAACTTTCAATAATTGCAAAGCTATTTATAATACAGCACTTAAAAATAGTGGATATAAGGACATAGAGATAAAATATAAAGTAAATAACACTAGCACAAATGGATCTAGAAATCGTGGTAGGAAAATTATTTGGTTCACACCCCCCTTTAACATTATGTTGAAAACAAAACTTGGTGCAAAATTTTTACAACTTATTAATAAGCATTTCCCACCAAATAATATATTACATAAAATATTTAATAAAAATACATTAAAATTAAGTTACAGCTGTAGTGATAATTTGGAAAGGATTATAAAAAAGCATAATGGAAGAATTTTAAAGACGACTAATAGAGAAGGGGAGAATACTAGTGCAAACACTGCGGTGAATAAATGTAACTGTAAAAAACCTGAGGAATGCCCAATAAAAAATGAATGTCTGACCTCATCGGTGGTATACCAAGCAAGGATATTCCCGGTGGAGAACCCAAGGGACGAAAGATTCTACATAGGGAGTACCCAAATGACTTTCAAAAATAGATTCTATGGACATACACGCTCGATGAATAATCAAACATATGAAAAGGACACTTCCTTATCGTTATATTACTGGAAATTAGTTAGAGAAAATAAAACACCTAGTATAGAATGGAATATTATTAGAAGGGCCAATACTTGCCACTCATTGAACTCACCATGTCTATTATGCTTATCAGAAAAACTTGAGATAACTAGGTTTAAAGACCGAGAAAAATTATTGAATATTAAACAAGAAACTGCTATATCCTGCAAACATTTCAGAATACATGCACTTAAGGAACTCTAAATTAGGATAATGGAACTGCTATAAGTACAACTAACCCCCATCAAATAACCCCCCCACAAAGAGGATAAGTGAGGTCGCAACTATAATCATACCCGTATGGGTTACGTAAGTCACTTAATATTCTACTTCATCGAGCAGTTATGGCATTACTAGCCGAAATAAGTACCTGTATGAAGGTATATTTGAACTAAATGAGTAATAGATCGTTTTGAGTGAAGCTCGTAATAATGTATGCATATGGATATTTTTGGATGTGTGCATGTATGGATATATGATCTTTATATACCCGGGTAGGAAAAATAATTTATTAATATAAAAAAAAAAAAAAAAAAAAAAAAAAAAATAGATGAAAGAAAGTAAGGAATGAAGGGTGAACGGAAGAGAAAGGAATAAGGGTATTAGAGTGAATAAGCAAAGATGAAGGTAAGTACTACAATATATAAGCTTATATACTAGGTTTGTATAACCTAAATACTCTGATTTATGTCATATGTTATTATATATTATTATTGTGTCGTGATACATCTTATGTATACCTGCCTTACCATCGAAAGAATCTTTGTTAAATATGAGGATAACCCTATGAACTTCATGCTGAATTCAATATAAATTTTTACGTAGTGTCAATTTTTACGGTAAAAACCTACAACTTAGGAAAGTGTAACAAGCGGATGGGGCCATGAAACGTAACTAGACGTGTGGAATTTGATAGAAAAAGTGAATTTATATAGTAGGTGTATTCATGTCTGTTTCTACTTTAGATGTATCATTTGGTGGCACGGTACATGTATGCATGTATATATATATATATATGTCTATATTTGTGTGACTTTGGATATATAAGTGTATTTTACGTATGCATGTATGTTTGTATGTTTATATATATATATATATCTGTATCTATGTATCTGTGTGTATGTTTGTATGTGGATGTGTCTCTGTGTCTATTGTATGTAGATATATGTATACACACGTATATTTCTGAACTATTAGAATAGGCTGCCTCGTATAGAATTGTTGTAACAATATAGATTACAAAAATGTATGGATGTCCGAATGTTGTTTATATATATGTTATATATGTATGTATGTGTGGATATGTATATGTATGTCTGTTGTGTGTGTGTTTATATGTATGTATGTGTATATGTATATATATATGTATATGTATGTATTTATGTATGTATGTATGTATGTATGTGTGTGTTTGTGTATATATGTGTATGTGTATATATATATATATATATATATATATATATATATATATATATATATATATATATACACCCGTCTGTAGTCGGGTAGCATAATATTGCATATACGAAGATGTTACCACGCTACATAAGTAAAGAAAAATACTATTATTTGTCTCTGTATGTCTGAAATGTGTGTGTGTGTATATATGCGCGTGCGCGGGTGTAGATAAATGTTAGACATTTATAAGTGTATTGATACACGCATATAGGTACATGTGGGGTTTAGATAACTTTCGGGTTTATATTTATTCACATTTTGTTGGTTTATTTGTTTTAATTTAATTTTATTTTTATTCTTATTTATCTTATTTTTTATTTTTTTATTTTTTATTGTATTTTTTATATATTTTTTATTTTTTATTTATTTTTATTTATTTATTTATTTATTTATGTATTTTATTTTTATTTATTTATATTTTTTATTTACCTTAATGTAACTTTTACTTTATCTTCTACGTAGTTTCAGAATCATTGTCTAGTTTCAGTAAATAAAACAAAAAGTGTCTAGCATGGATTCGCTTTTGAATATATGGATTAATGTGTGTATACTGTGTGTGTTGGCAGTGGCTGTGTATGGATGTGTTATGTGTGTGTTGCGTGTATGTGTGGGTGGAGGTAGATTAAAAAGGCACCGGTCAGTACTTGGTTGACCATAGCTAAGGTTATTAACTTACAGACTCTAAGACAAGAAAACGAAACTCTCAATGACCCTATGCCATAAAAAGCCAAAAGTTAAGTTAGATGGGGGAGGGGAAAAGAAAAAAGATGTTTATCATCTTCATAGACCTCACTCATCCTTTTACCGTTTTTGTTTTTTTTGACTCCCACCCAGGTTGTATTTTTAACTTGATAAACGAAATAAAAAAATGTATTTGGTGGAAATGTCACTTTTGAAGGTGGTTCTTGGCCTGAAGACGTAATCCCCCGACGTGGGTGATTACAGAAACATGTATGCACATATGTAGCCATTAATGTTTGTATAAATAAAATTAATATACCTGCTCTGTTCACTCATTGAGCACTATTTTGGTAGACACGTGTTGTTTCATTGGATTTACTTCTAGGAAACTAAACTCTACTGGCTATATATATATATATATATATATATATATATATATATATATATATATATATATATATATTGCTTTTTAAAATAAACAAAAACAAATAACATTTAAATAAATCACGATATATGCAAACAGTCAGCGAGGTGGACGAGCGGGTTAAGAGTTTAGCCTCATTACCGATGGATTCATCTCGTGTGACGAGTCGTAGACGACGGAACACGTGTCAGTGGATAATTATATCTTAAAAAACAATATATATTTATTTTACGCAGATAAAATAAATTTAGATCTTCTTTTAATGTTCTCATGATCTATAGAGGTTAGTTTTACTAATAGTTTAAAAGGAATGAATATTTATCAACGGTATCAGCAATGAAAAATTAACATGATAAAATATTAAAAGAATCGGTTTTGGAATTGGAAATCAGGCACAAATTTTTCCGATTCCGATACCTCGAAAACTACCGATTCTGATTTCGATTAATCGGTACAACTTTAGTATATATATATATATATATATATATATATATATATATATATATATATATATATATATATATATATATATAACAAATGACAAAAAGTTATATTCCAAAATTTATGATGTTAACCATCTTATAATTTATTCCTTTAATTCAGTTGACTTATACAATTCTTGGCAGTATCTGTTTTGTAGCGCAAAAGGGCATAATAGATTCACTGATTTATATAATAATTAAGTGATTGATTTTGCACTACGAAACAGAGAGAACTTGAATGCCTACTAGAGAGAACTTGAATGCCTACTAGACACTGTCCTCGAGTGTCTAAGGTCTCTCTGTACAGGGGTTTGTCAGAACAACCTGGCATGAGGATACTTTTTCCATAGAAGTAAACCGTGACCAAATATTCAAAATCACATAGTATTCGCTGCCCATATAAGATCTCCTCTCTATGGCTAACCCACATTAGCTTTTATGAGGAATGGTGCGCCTTCTCCAAGTGATGTTACCTCAAGTAACAGCACGAAGATGGATACTCCACCAGACTAGATAAATTCTTGTCCTGGAATCCAGTAAGACCAAGAGACCAAAACGAAAGATATACTACAACGTATGAAAATGGTTAATTGGGGAGAGGAAAATTATGTTCTCAAATTCTTTATTAACTCAGTGTTTGAGAGATAAAGAACTTTAATGCAACATTCGAATATCTATGTATTTCATATAGAGTTCAAGTGTTAACCCACAGATAGGGGGCCCCTTGATTTCTGAGAACTTCGACTGAAGTAAAACTAAACAAATGAAGAATTGTATAAGTCAACTGAATTAAAGGAATAAATTATAAGATGGTCAACATCATAAATTTTGAAATATAACATTTTGTCATTTATTCTCTCTATATAAATATATTATTATTATTATTATTATTATTATCATTATTATTTCAGGTTAAAGGTTATACATATTGCTGATTAAAAAGTGCAAGCTATGCTATTATTTAATTTTATTTAAACATATATATGTGTGTGTGTGTGTGTGTGTGTGTGTGTGTGTGTGTGTGTGTGTGTGTGTGTGATTTGAAATTGGTATATTTAGGAAGCATTTTTTCATTCAAGCAAATACTCTGCTTTATTATTCTTTTTTTTATTTTCGAAAAATGAAAAAAAAAGAATATATATATATATATATATATATATATATATATATATATATATATATATATATATATATATATATATACATTGCTTTTTAAAATAAACAAAAACAAATAACATTTAAATAAATCACGATATATGCAAACAGTCAGCGAGGTGGACGAGCGGGTTAAGAGTTTAGCCTCATTACCGATGGATTCAGCTCGTGTGACGAGTCGTAGACGACGAAACACGTGTCAGTGGATAATTATATCTTAAAAAACAATATATATGCCACTCCCCATATGGGAGTATCAAATTGATTAAAGGGAAAATTATTCCCAACTCGCAGTTAGGTAAAAATGCAAAATAATTGAATTCATTCAAAACGTATCACAAAAAGAAGTAATATATATATATATATATATATATATATATATATATATATATATATATATATATATATATATATATATATATATAAAGCTGAATGTGTGTGTGTGCTTCGTCACGAATAGGCTACTATATGGTTGACTATTTTAAAAAACTGATTACATATAATGATAAAAGATGTATCGAGACACAGGAATGGGTATGTTTGATCTGGCAGAACGGTGGTTCATTAAAATTGTGGGGTCTGCGTTCGTGTCCGGTCCACAAAGTATGGAAATAAAAGATTAAAAAATTAAAAAAAAAACGTTTACAAGTGTTTTTGATATACCAATCGTAATGGATTAAAAAAAATTCTCATAGATAAATAGATGTACATAAGAATACTTTGATATATATGTTTTAACTTAAATAGTGATGGTATAATAAAATTGTGGGGTCTGCCTTCGCGCCTGGTCTCCATAGAATGGAAATAGGCACAAACTTTAATAAAGACTTTTCATATCTATCTGCGTAAATATACTTTGATAATTATGCTTCAGTTTGAAGAAATACAATTATGGGGTGTTCGTTCGCACCTGACCTCCATAGAATGAAAATATGTCACAAAGTTTAACAAGGTTTTTAATATAGATCCACAGAATATTGCGATAAGTGTTTCAGTGTGAACAGGTATGGTATAATAAATTATGGGGTTTATTTATTTTATTTTTACTTTCATCATATTTTGCTTTGGTTTTGATACCCCCAAATTCGAAGCTATCTCTTTACAACCCTTCCTTTTCATAACCTATCATACTTTCATAAATCAGAGTCCATTTTCCGTAGGCTGTTTTTGAACTCAGTCAACGACGGGTACTTTTGCTAGTATATATATATATATATATATATATATATATATATATATATATATATATATATATATATATATATAGTTAGTCTAAGCATTAAGGTTTGTACATCAGTCAATGTGCATGGTTGACAAAACTACATCTAAAAGAAAATCGCCGTCCAAAATGAAGAAAAGTCATTGAATCACCAAAAATATTTGAAAACAGTTCTTCCATCTATGATTTTTGAAAGGTACAAGATTCGGAAACATATATAAATGCTTTTCATGTTTTTTTTTTTTATTAAATGTAATGTGCAAATATTTTATGAGTATATTTGCAATTTGATTGGACAATAGAACGTAACGTTTTCGTTGATATGGCTTTACGCAAGTTATTTTATTTGCTGAAAACTCTTAATTTAATAAACAAACACATTTAATAAGAGAATAGACATATCAATTTCTTGTTGACACAATTAAACGTGTTAAAAAAACTTTACATAAAGTGAACCAATAAAAATGGACTTTTCCCGTAAATGACACACCCTGTATTATCTCCCTTTATTGAGAAGCAGTACACACATTTAGCCTGGAGATCTCTTCCGATTTGAAATCAGCTTAAAAATACTCCTAGAAATACTTGAAATTTTCTCATATGAATAAAATGTCCACCAACTAAAAACTTTTTTTAGCCTCTAGCCCATAGCCTATAAAAAGAATTGATTTAATTACACGTTTATCTTTGACTTTTTTTTTTATTTATTTTACTTGATAAATTTTTAAGAGATCAAGGGAGCTAACTCCTCCCGGATCTAACACTTGATATCACTATGATTTGGATTCATATCCGAGGGCTGTTTTCTTAGAATAGATGTTGTTCCCTTTATGGCTGAAATCTGTATTTCATTACAGCCTGATCTTCCAGGGATTCTTTCCAGGTACTTCTAAAGATTATTTTTCACTAGGTTAGTTGCACTCATCACAGATATAATGTCTATCTCTCTTATAGATCTTTGTCATAGAACACGGTCACCTTTCCATTTGATGTTATTGACGGTAGTTCATGTTCCCGGCGCTGCATCTCTCCACAGATCTTCCAATGAAGGTATTTACATAGTTTATTGTGGCGGGAAGTTTGACCATTGTCCGTTGACTGATGTCATATCAAAAGAATCACAACATAAAAGAAAATGCGTTTTTCAAATTCTTTTGATTATTTATTTTCAATTCGACTCGAGACGTCATTGTTGTTAGTTTGTTTTTTTTTATTCCAAATTAGCTTTTCAATCTCACCCACGGTGTTATTTGCATCAGCTTTTATCTTTTAAAAGACAAATTTGGAATTATAAAAATGTAAACACATAAAAATATCAAGACGGCTGATTATAAGAAACATGTTATACATGATATAATATTTCGACTTGCCTTGTAAAAAATAAAAATATAGAATAAATGTATAAAAAACCTTTATTGTAAGTAAATATTTTTATTCTTTTGAGCTGCTGAGATGATTGTGTGTTTCAGAATGTTTTTCAATTAGAGACTTCATATTGAAATGTTTTAATGAAAAAATTAATCTCGAATATTTATTTTGCATTTTAAAATATATTTATTTCAAGGTGTGATTTTACATTATTTTTTCTTTGTGTATAAAGTTAGATATATTCGTTTTCTAACGGTACCAATAGACACAGTCTTGAATTATTTATATTTCAATTGTCATTTTGATACTAGGTATCAGCATCCGAAGAAATGATTCTTATTTTTATGGAACAATAATATGAATGATCATATAGGTGTATCAGAATTTTTGTAGGAATTTTTGATACCCCTAACACAATAATAAGACTTTGTTTTTGTTTTTTTTTGTTTTTTTATACGAACATTAAGGTTGGTTGGTTGTTTCTGTTTTACGGCATATCAACCCTTTTCGGGTTATTTAATGCCGAATCCAAAGATTCAGAAGAAAAATTTTTTAATAGAATATATTTGTTGTTTTCAAGTCGGTTTCTATTCAACCCATAGTTGGGACCCTAACAGGTACTACCACTCCGGGTCAGAGTGGACCTGGGAGCAATGGCAATTAAAGGGTGGCTCCACACTCCCCAAAGCCCACAAGCTGGGGCCTCACCACTGGATATAGTTTAAGGTCATATCCAGGACGCCCATTGAGGGACTTTTACCCTCTGCAGGGGGGGGGGTAGTCGGCGTATTCTAATGCCCCACCGACAGGCCCCGAACATTAAGAACTTAAAAACAAAGTTAAAAAGAAACTGATTCGAAAACCAACTGAGATGAATATTTTCTATTCTAGCGATTCCGGTTTGCCTCAGATGAAATAGCAACGCACACGCGTGTTTAATATCAGGTCGACAAAAAAGTTCTTGCGGTCTTTAACTTTTCAATTCAGATGAACATATCTCGAACACAAACTTATTGATCGAAATCAGTACCATCAGAATGAACACACGTTTGCCAACGCAAAACAAATGCATTTATGCCAATAACGTAAAAAAAAATCTTGCGTTCTGGTGGCGATGAAGTCGCTGAAGGCGTTTTTGATATCACTATGGTTTTTTTAAGCATTTCTCATGCAGAAAGTTATCGAGATGCTTGAAAAAATCGTAGTAGGTGAGAAGTCTAGAGAGTATGGCGGATGAAGCAGCTTTTCATAGCCCAATACATTCAACTTATACAGGGTAAGTTTAGCAACTTGTGGTCGAGCATTTTTGCGGAGGAAAATATGTCTTTTCCTGTTGACTAATGCTGGGTGTTGTTGTCGAAGTTTCTGATCTATTCCATCCATTTATTGACAGTACTTCTTGTTTTGCATACATTTAAAAAAAATAAAACTGTAATGGATCAGGCAGGTCGCAGACCACCAAACAGTCAGCATGACTTTTTTTAAAGCAACTCTGACTTCGAGAAGTGTCGTAGAGCTTCGTCGGCGTCTAACCACTGAGTTGAGCGTCGCCATATGTCGTAAAGAACCCACTTTTCATCGCAAGTTACAACCTGGTCGAGAAACGGGTCGTTGTTGTTGCGTAAAAGAAGGGAAGATGACACTTCATAACGTCATTTCTTAACCATAATTGAAATATGTCTTCTAACGTTTCTGTGTATATACATACATATATATATATATATATATATATATATATATATATATATATATATATAATTATTTTTTACTATAATAATTAAATACCTACAGACACTAGTGTTTCATCCTTTCGGGAATCTTCAGTGCAGGGTGTCACGATTACTACCAGTCGAACGATTCGAACCCCGTATCACGAGACATCTCTGGCTCGATTAGCGAAGATTTAATCCATTCGGCTACCATTAACCGCTTGAAATAACGTTGAATTTTAAACATCTTAATTTTAAGTGTTCATTTACGCCAGACAGACAGTGATCTAATCGTTATACGATGATCTACGCATAAGAGCTAAATTGGCCGACTTTTAATTCAACTGAAAGTGCTCAACGATAAGAAACGAATTTCTTAAGGGGGCTGTCATAATTATTTTTTACTATAATAATTAAATACCTATATATATATATATATATATATATATATATATATATATATATATATATATATATATTGTTTTAACAAAAACCAAGACATCAAAGAATGGGTTGATAGCAATGAGTAGTGTATTTCCTTGTTAGTTGCAATTGTTTCAAGACATGACATAAACTATTTGTTGCTATCAACAATTTTCAAACGACATAATGTTTAAATTTGCCCGAATAGTCTTGAAACAAATGTAACTAACGACGAAATACACTACTTGTTGCTATCAACCAATTCTTTGATGTCTTGGTTTTCGTTAAAACAATATATGAATGCTCAATTATGAAATATGATAATTTTGTAGCTTACAGTTTCAGTCATCTCATTTTTGGCTTAAAATTTATTGGTATATGAACGATTACTGAATTATATAAACCCAGTGAAATTCGGAATACTACAAATAAGACTATATATATATATATATATATATATATATATATATATATATATATAATATATATATATATATATTAATTCAGAATACTACAAATAAAACTATATATATATATATATATATATATATATATATATATATATATATATATATATATTACATAGGAGTCACTACTTATAAGGGCTCGGAGGCCACTCGAGGATAAGGGTTAATGGGTATACAGCAATCAATAGGATTATAGCGTAGTAATCGTTAGTAGTGGAAATTTTGTAATTTGGATTACTTAGGGGGACGGTTCATCAAGAACTTGTTTATGTTGGACTTGAAAACAATCATATTTTAGTCAGCTGAAAAAACAGGCAAATGGAAGAGAGTTCCACAAGCATGCAGTTATAAGAAAGAAACTTTGTTCATAGAATCTACGTTGAGGTTTAGACACAGATAAAGAGTTGGGAAAATTATTTATGGTGGTTTTTGGCTAGACGAATGTTTTTCGTGAAAGTTTGGCGAATGGGAACATTAGATTGGAGCTCAGACGAGCATTGCCATGAAAATAACAATAAAGCAGAGACAGGCTCGCAACGTCTCTTCTGTGGGAGGGAGGTTGCAGGGAAGAGAAAAGGGCATCCCCCACTAAGCTACGAAGTCTATTTTGAACTCTGTCAAGGCAGGATAAGTTTCTTCTAGCAGCTCCTGTCCAGATGTGGCAACAGTACCCCATCATTGGACATACCTGGCTTTATATATATATATATATATATATACATATATATATATATATATATATATATATATACCTGGCTTTATATATATTTATATATATATATATATATATATATATATATATATATAAAATAAAAATTACAATCAAATTTACCAAAATGATCCAAGATGGTAAAATTAAAGTATATTATAAATATTAAAGAATTAATATTTATAAAATTATCTCAGCCAGATGTAAAACTCGATAAAACCAAATAGGAGACAGAGCTTATAATATGAGCAAACAGTTAATAAAATATGTGTAATCACGTTTTTCTTCACCATATTCCCTCTGCTTCACTTTTTTTGTTTTCAAGTAAGATCTTTGACTTACTTACTGTTTCATCAAATACTTTTGCATGCAAAATCCGATCCCGCATTTTGCTAATTCCCACCCTCTGATGAGAAGGAAAGTATTTCTTCGAAACTCCGCGGATTAAGGACTATCCACTTATCTAGTGTTTCCTTTTCAGATTAAATATGTTTTTAACTCATTTCAAAGTGTTTTTTAACATATTTTATTAACTGTTTGCTCTTATTATAAGCTCTATCTCCTATTTGGTTTTATCGAGCTTTTACATCTCGTTGAGATAACTTTATAAATATTAATTCTTTAATATTTATAATATACTTTAATTTTACCATCTTGGATTATTTTGGTAAATTTAATTGTAATTTTTATTTTATATATATATATATATATATATATATATATATATATATATATATATATATATATATCACTATTTATCTCAGTTGGTTTTCGAAGCAATATATATGTGTGTGTGTGTGTGTGTTTGTTTGTGTGTGCACGTGTGTGCGCGCGCGCGTGTGTGTGCAACAAAAAGGTGTTTATGCGACAGAGTTCCACAGGCGGACAGTTCTACGGAAAGAAACTTTGTTCATGGAATTTACGTTTAGCTTCAGGCACGGATAGAGAGTTGAGGAAAGTGGTGATAATGGCTGTAGCTAGACGTGAGTTTTTGTGAAAGTTTGGCAAAGGAAACCATAGATCGGAGCTCAGTCGAGCACTTGCGATGAAAATAATGATAGAGCAGAGACAGGCTCGCAACGTCTCTTCTGTTGAAAAAAAAACAACCGGAAAGAGAAAGGATATCATCTGCTAGGTTTCGAAACCGGTTTTGAACTCATTAAAACGGGTTATTTAACCGTACTTGGCCTTCGGGACAAGATCAAAGTGTAGTATCTATTCTTCAGATGCTGCACTTCAATTTTTTTTTTCTCTGTCAGTGGAGGAGACATCCTTCACGACTGAGACAATTTTTATTTTTGTTCCTTTTTTACTCCTTCACGACTGAGACCTCATGCACGGATATTTGTATGTTACCTAGCTTGTTCTGTGTTATAGGAGGAAATATGGGGAGTTGATGGCCTTCGTCGCATAGGGTAGAATTAGCTGCAAAAAAAAAATGACCCTGGTATCTAACTCTGTCCCGTGGGGAGGCATTGTAAATAGGGACTCTGTCAAGCCAGGCAGGCAATTCTAGGAGAGAAGCTTTGTTATTAATGCTTTGCCGGGTGGGACCGTAGATTGAAGCTCAGTCGAGCACTTGCCATGAAAATAACGATAGATTAGAGATAGACCAGCAACGTCTCTTCTTTGAGAAATAGACTGTAAGGAGACGAAAAAGATGTTACACACTAGATTTCGAAGCTGGTTTTGAAATCTGTCAAACCAGGATAGTGTGTTATTTTTTATTTTGTTAAAAAAAAATTTTTGTTTGTTTACTTGCCTCCCCACGGGGACAGAGTTTAACACAAGGTCGGTTTTTAAAATGTCTGTGTGGGGGGGGGCAGCTCCCCCAAAAAGGAAACTCTGGTCATTAACAAAAAAAAAATGTATCAGTCATGAAGATTTCTCCTCCATTAACCGAGATCAAAAAAAAAGGAAAGTGAAAAAAAAGAGAAGTGCAGCAATGCAGCATCAGAACAGACACTACACTTTGATCTTGCGTGTTATTGTGAAATATTGTAACTCACCTGTTCATAAAATCCGTCCGCTCTTCTAGAACTTGTTTTTCTTTTTGTTTTTTGTTTGTTTTTTTTTGTTTTTGTTTTTGTTATTATTTTCAGTTTTTTTTTTTCCCCCCCACCACACAACAACCAAAAAATAGTTGAGGAAAATTTTTGAAACGAATGCACGAGTTTCTAAATCACGGGCACATCCACGACTGCATCGTCTACACGGATATAGGTCTGGGTTAGGGTTAGGGCTAGGGCTAGGGTTAGGGTCAGGGCTAGGGTTAGGGTCAGAGTTGGATATGTCTTAAAAAAAACTGTGGTGTGATTATTATTATTATTATTATTATTATTATTATTATTGTTGTTGTTGTTGTTGTTGTTGTTGTTGTTGTTGTTATTTTCAACTTCAGATGGACGAATAATTTCCACCATTCAACAACGGAAATGGTTGAGGAAAACTTTGAAACGTACGCACGAGTTTCTAAATCACACGGATATGGGTTAGGGTTAGGGTTAGGGTTAGGGTTAGGGTTGCTTGATATTTTCGGTTCCTAAACTAAACCAATAGCGTTCATAAAATCCGTCCGCTCTTTCAGAACTTGTTTTTTGATGATGATGATGATGATGATGATGATGATGATGATGTGGTGGTGGTGGTGGTGGTGGTGGTGTTTTTTTTTTTTACACGGTGGTCACCACTTATCAAGGCCCGGAAGCCACTCAGAGATAAGGGTTATTGCAAGTACAGTACGTTAGTGAGGAGATTTCATCAAGTGTTTACTTAAGGGGGCGGTTCATTAGGAATTTGTTAACGTTGGACTTGAAGACATCCAAGTTGTAGTCAGATGGGAAGCAGGCAGACGGAACAGAGTTCCACATGCGTGCAGTTCTAAGAAAGAAGCTTTGTTCATGGAATCCACGTTTTGATTTAGGCACACATAAAGAGTGGGGGAAATTTTTCACAGTGGATTCAGCTAGACGGGTGTTTTTCGTGATTTTATTATTATTATTATTATTATTATTATTATTATTATTATTATTATTATTATCAACTTTACATAAACGAATAATTTCCACCACTCAACAGCAAAAACGGTTGAGGAAAATTTTGAAACGTACCCACAAGTTTCTAAATAACAGGCATATCACGGGTATGGGTTAGGGTTAGGGTTGGATATGTCTACTGTCTTAAAAAAAATCTGTGGTATTGCTTGTAACTTCCGGCTGCTAGACTAAACCAACAGCGTTGATTTTGGGGTCTTTTGTTTTCTAATAGATTTAAACAAGGTTTCATTAAGTTGTTATTTCATTGTTAGGATTAGGGTGAGAGAAATAAAAAAAAAAAACTTGTCAGATGAAAATCTGCCTTCAGGGGTTTAAAACAGGTTCGGAAGATGAAAAGAACGCACAAAAAAAAGGGGTTGATAAGGCATTCTTGGAATGTTCGTGCCTTGAAGGCCCAGATTAATAATTGTTGAATCTAAAGATTAAGATTTCCCATGCCGTGACGACATATCCCTCCCCTCCTCCCCTCTCTCTGTCTCTTTCTCTCTCTCTCTTTCTCTTTTCCTCACACTTTCCCCTTCTCTTTTTTCTCCTTATCTCACTCTCTTTCCTTATTTTACTCTCCCTCTCCCTCTCCTTTCCCCCATCTCTCTAACTATCTATCTATATTCTACTATCCCGGAAAGGAGATGGGATTCAATCTCAGAGGACTTCCCTTAATCCCGGCTCCAAACCTCTCCTCCCCCCTCTCTCCCTCTCTCTCTTTCTCTTTTCTTCACACTTTCCCCTCCTCTTTTTTCTCCTTATTTCACTCTCTCTTTCCTTATCTTACTCTCCCTCTCCCTCTCCCTCTCCTTTCCCCCATCGGTCCTGGATATGACCTTAAACTGTATCCGATGGTGAGGCCGCAGCTTGCAGGCCTTAGGGAGTGTGGAGCCACCCTTTAATTGCCATTGCTCCCAGGTCCACTCTGACCCGGAGTGGTAGTACCTGTTAGGGTCCCAACTATGGGTTAAATAGAATACGACTTAAAAAACAAATACACTATATTAAAAAAATTGTTCTTCAAAATCACCAGATTCGGCATTAAATAACCTGAAAAGGGTTGATATGCCGTAAAACAAAACAACCAACCAACCAACCTTTCCCCCATCTCTCTAACTATCTATCTATATTCTACTAGTAAATTTTTTTTGCAAATCTTGAATTTTTATTTTTAATAGACACGTTTTTTGAAAATCTCTTGAATAAGACTTATCGAATCCTAAGTAATAATAATTCTGATTGCGTTTACCAACATCTCCCGGAAAAGAAATGGGATTCAATCTCAGAGGACTTCCCTTAATCCCGGCTCCAAACCAGGAGCTTCAAAGATCAAGGGGTTTTCCTAAGAATATTAGTGGTACCTACAATAGCAGAAGTCTCAAGGCCGTCTAAAACATCGGGGATTCGTAGTTTTTTAAATTGTCCTTCCAGACGACTTGATACTACATCTAACGTACCAACTTCGATCGGGATTATTTTTGTTTTAACCCCGTGTATACGCATTATCTCCAAGGTCAATGGAGCATAATTGCTCCACTTCTCACTCTCCTTCTCTCTCACATTCCTGTCCCAGGGTACTGGGAAGTCTACAATTTGCCAGTTTTTTGAGACATTGTCAATGACGACAAAATCCGGACGATTATGTTCCAATTGCTTGGTCGTTATGACACTTTTGTCTAACCATACCTCTACCTTGCCATCCTCACTTGTTCTCACTTCATCAGGCACCTCCTCAAACCATTTTCCAGCACACTTCACCTCAAAGTTCTGACAAATCTCCCAGTATATCCGAAGCCCCATGCGATCGTGTCTTTTGCGGTACTCTCTCTGAGCCAATCTGCTACACTCTGGAACTTTTCTACACATCCAGCATCAACATCCTTTCCTAGAACCACTTCTTTGAACAGTCGTGTTCCTAATGCTGCACAAACAAAAGCTTCAGTATTCATAGCCAGATACCCAACTTTAAGTCACTGCCATGATCTTTCATCAGCCACATCTGCTATATCCTGGAAGAACTTTCTGTGCATTTTTTTTTTTTTACACAGTGATCACCACTTATCAAGACCCGGAAGCCACTCAGGGATAAGGGTTATTGCAAGTACATTACGTTAGTGTGGAGATTTGATGAAGTGTTTACTTAAGGGGGCGGTTCATTAGGAATTTGTTAACATTGGACTTGAAGACATCCAAGTTGTAGTCCAGTGGGAAGCAGGCAGACAGAACAGAGTTCCACAGGCGTGCAGTTCTAAGAAAGAAGCTTTGTTCATGGAATCCGCGTTTTGATTTAGGCCCAGATATAGAGTGGGGGAAATTTTTCACAGTGGATTCAGCTAGACGGGTGTTTATTGGCGAGGGGGGACCAGAGATTGGAGTTCAGACGAGCACCTGCCATGGAAATAACAATAAAACAAGGATAGTGGATTCAGCTAGACGGGTGTTTCCGTGCATTTTCTTCCCAGCCAGTTCCTCTGCCCTTTCTTTGCCCATACGTTTCACATAATCATACCTCAACTTCATTGGCCACAACCTTGAACATCCACTCCTCACTTCTAACCACATGCTTCTTCAACGACATAGTTCTAACACAATCTTTTACACTTATCAATCCTCACCCACCGTCTTTCCTCTTCTGATACAACCTAGCTACTTCGAATGTGAAATATACCAAACATTACAAAAACTTTTCTTGTGTTGATATCCATGCAACTCCTTGTCAGACCATTCTAAAATTCCCGTACTCTATCTCAAAACATTGACTTCCCATGCATTCACCGCTTTCGTCAGATTTCCTCCATACAATTTCGATTTCGCAATTACTTTCGCCCTTCTAAGATACTCCTTCCTGACTTTCTCTTTCATCTCTGTTCATGATGCCTACACCCTCCAGCACTCTTAAATACTTATATCCTGTATCTTCTATTTCTTTTATAACTTCTCCATTTGGCAACACTACTCCATTCGAATACACTTACTGTTGCAATATTTTGGACATATTAATGGGGTAATTATTTAAATGCTGCCCACATCAGCAAAATGTGGCACAAGGCCGGAAAGTGGGAACCCCGCAGGCTCCCCTAAAGAAGGGGCACTCCTGCAATTTTAAAAGTTGCCTGAGTAACCCCGTCGGCATTCCCCGGTCGGGGCGCCTCAGGCAGCAAGCAATAAACTTGCCCCACCGGAAAGCCCGGTTGCAAGGCCTGGGAGGGTGGACCTCCTAGGTATTACCCAGGCGGTGTATCTCAGTCCAACAGGTACTGGGCCGGTTCCCGGCCCTTCACCTGTTGGGCTGAGTGTCAAGTGACGAATCCTTGACTTGTACTACCCTGTCTCCATGCAGCCGAAGCCGCCAGGAGACATCCCATCAAAATGACCTTTTAATGGGGTATGATCCCACACAGTCGGACGATTGTATTTATAAACGATGCTACTAAGAACTGACGAATCAAATTAATTAACGTTCTGCTACCAACCAATCAGAAACCAGAATTGCTTCATAAATATTAAACCTTTTCTGGAGCAATTTCACATGTTTTCTTCCCGGGTTTCGACACGGTAAGAATATTTTGTTCTGTGGAACTGTCTACTACAAACAAGTCACCTCCCAGGAAACTCAAATGGCTTACACTTCTAGACTTACACTCTCCTATGACCAACACCGCACATTTACTAATCCCACTAGAGACAGCCAAAATAAAAGGAGGGAGTAAGTATTGTTTGATGGAATAGCTCTTTTAAAAAAATCTTCCAAAAATCAAGTAATTACCCAATCAATACGAAATTTTCATCGATTATTATTTATAATGGTCTACCTTATTTTTCATAATCGATATATATATATATATATATATATATATATATATATATATATATATATATATATATATATATGTTTTTATTTGTTTTTGTTAGCGATACTCTTTGAACGAATTCAATTATTTATACGAAAGTGCATTTTTACCTAAATACGAGTTGGGAATAATTTTCCCTTTGACCAATTCGGTAACCCCTAAATGGGGAGTGGCATATTATATATATATATATATATATATATATATATATATATATATGGCATTAGCTGTCGTACAAAGCTAAGACTCTGTAACATCATCTTTGTATAGATACTCCCTCAGGCATTTGGGCTCATGGATTTTAAATGCCTGAGGGAGTGGCACTCGTCTGACAAGACGTTGCAATCATCATATATATATATACATATATATATATACATACATACATACATATATATATATATATATATATATATATATATATATATATATATTTTAAATATAATTATCCACTGACACATGTTTTGTCGTCTACGACTTATCAGAGTGTCTGAATCTAGCGAGATTCGAAATCAGGATCCCATGAGCCTACACGTCTACTCGCTTGATTAATTGGTCCAAGGGAATATTATTCCCAACTCGCATTTAGGTAAAAATGCACTTTCGTATAAATAATTGAATTCGTTAAAAGAGTATATATATATATATATATATATATATATATATATATATATATATATATATATATATATATATATATATATATATGTATGTATATATATATATATATATATATATATATATGATGATTGCAACGTCTTGCCAGACGACTGCCACTCCCTCAGGCATTTAAAATCCATGAGCCCAAATGCCTGAGGGAGTATCTATACAAAGATGATGTTACAGAGTCTTAGCTTTGTACGACAGCTAAGTCTCTCTCTCGGTTCAAAATGTTGAGATCCAGCAACAAGCAAGAGCAAGATAGCCAGCAACAAATTAAACTGCAGACCAGCTTAATGCGGGTACTGGTCTCCCGCTTTATGTTTCTTTTAAATCAGAGAATATCATATATATATATATATATATATGCATTTGACTGTAGTGCAGACGGTCAGGTTTCAATCCTGGCTTGAGGTAGTTGCCTGTCTAGCCGCACTGATGAGCTGCGAAACAGCGAAACAGTACTTTATGTGGATTACGAGAATGCTCCTCATCTTTAGTTGAGCATATTGATACACGAATTACCATTAGCGTATACAGCGATGCTCTTTGTGTAAAAAAATCGAGCTTAGGTATTTCGGACGACGTCAAAACATCGTTAAACTCATGACTCACTCAGTAGCTGCTGATAGCATAATGGTTCGGAGTCTTTACTTTTTACTATATATATATATATATATATATATATATATATATATATATATATATATATTGCCTACAACACCCCTTCTTTATTTGTAGGTACAAATATGCTTAAAATAATTAGCCGAAATTGAGCAAAATGTAAGGTGAGGATTGTAGATAAAACAAACAAAAAAAATAAAAAACAACTGTGCACGTATCAGATTTTAAGGTTGAAAATCTGAATTTTAGTGTGTTTTCAAGCTACATATTTTCATTATTTTTGCTACTTTTAAATCTTTGAAAAATAAATTAATAATTTCGTTTTAGTGAACGCAATATTGCTAATATACCATTAAACAGGAAATGCTTTGAAAGTTCGATACCAAAAAAGAAAAAAAAATCGATAAATAACTGCGAATTTTGCTAAAAATACGATAATTTCTTTCGGCAATTTCTTATTTATTCATCTACAGTGGCCAAACCGTCATACTAGATGAGGGAGTTGTTTTAAACACATACGACGCCTAAACTTCTCATCTCGTCCATCTGCTAGATAGATAAATAGACAGTATTTTCGAAGTTACACAGACAGAGAGAAAGAGATAGACAAACGGACAGACAAACGGCAGATAGACATATAGGCGGACAGACAGATAAACAAACAAACAGATAGACATATATATATAGAGAGAAACATACAGACATGTAGACAGACAGACATGCAAACAAAGATAGGTTGATCGACATACAGAGGTAGTTCGTCTAGCAGAAATCACTATCAATATTTCCCCCCCCCCCACCCGCTCTTTATCTGTGTCTAAACCTAAACGTAGATTCCATGAACAAAGCTTCTTTCTTAGAACTGCACGCCTGTGGAATTGTCTTCCGTTTTCCTGCTTTCCAGCTGACTACAATATGGTTGTTTTCAAGTCTAACATAAACAAGTTCTTGATGAGGCGTTCCATATAAGTTATCAAATTTACCGAATTTTCATTACTAACGATTACTATATTGTCCAATTGACTACTGTACACTCTTTAACTCTTATCCTCGAGTCGCCTCTGTGCCTTGATAAGTGGTGTTGCTTATGTAAAAAAAAAATAGTCAACTATCTGGTACTGGCCAGCCTCATTGTTGCTTAACTTCGGGATTTATGTAGGCAATATATATATATATATATATATACTAGCATTTCAGCCCGGCGTTGCCCGGGTGTTTGGAGGTGTATGCTGAGCAAAAAAAAAAAAGAGTAAATTTTTTTTTAATTTGACCCCTATTATGACCCCTTAAAATTTATTTCGGGCTCAAATCACTTTATTAAATTAGATCCAGGTTCAAGGAACCTATATCTAAAATTTCAAGTGTCTAGACCCAAAATTGTCGGAGGAGTTTGGTAGAGTTCTTAAAGGTCAAATCGTTGAAATTTGACCCCTTAACAGCCAAATTTCTGGCTGACACCCGTCACATCGATTTTCCCAAATCTCAGTACCCGGTATTTCAAATTTCGAGTCTATCGACTAAAAATTGACAGAGTTATTGCGTAGGGAAATGTACACAGACAGACAAACAGACAGACAGACACGTTCACTTTTATATATATATATATATATATATATATATATATATATATGATGGCAGCAAATTTGTTCTCGAATATTGCGATTACTTGATATAGCATTAAAAAATGGTAAAATGAAGACAGATGAGTGATGAGCCACACAAAAGGGGCTTTTAAGCCCTGCCAAACTCTGGCATTCTTTGGCACATATAGTGCAGAAATGAGCGCCAATAGCAGCACGTGTTTGAGGGTCACTTCTATAAACATTCAAATTCCGTTTCAAACCTCCTGCTGTTTTGCACGTCCGCCACAAATTAAATATGGCATATGACATGTATATAAAAAAAAAGGGGGAGTCGAGTGTTTCTGCCATTTCTAAACTTTACACCTTCATCAAATCTGTTGCCAAGATAGCTGGGAAAATGATGGGGAAAAAAAAAGTGGCTTCCGTGAGGAAATAGTGGAGGAGGCCCCTTTTCTCTTCCCAATTACCAACAGAAGAGACGTTGCAAGTCTGTTTCTGCTTTATCGTTATCATGGCAAGTGCTCGTTTGAGCTCCAATGTATGATCCCCCCCCCCTCGCCAAATATTCACGAAAAACACTCGTCTAGCTGAAACCACTATCAATAATTTTCCCCGCTTTTTATCTGTGCCTAAACCTAAATGTAGATGCTATGAACAAAACTCCGTTTTCCTGCATTCCAACTGACTGCAATATGGTCGTCTTCAAGTTCAATGTAAACAAGTTCTTGATGAGCTATTTCCCCTAAGTAATTCAATTTACAAAACTCCCACTACTTTTGTTTACTACGCTATAATCATATTGACTTATGTATACCCATTAACCCTTATCCTCGAGTGGCCTCCAGGTCTTGATAAGTGGTGATTCCTGTGTAAAAAAACAAAAAACGTGCCCAGAAATAGATGTTGTTGTATAAAAAAAAAGGGGAGTTTAGTTATTACTTGTCCTACGTTCCTTGCGACATACTCTGCTACAACGTGTTGGGTCTCGCATGTCTATATGTTAACACGTGTGTTAAACCTCTCTTTGTTTCGTTGTAATAATTTATATTTATTTTGTGAAAATCTATCCTGCCGAATCTACGGATCTCTAAAATGTAGAGGTGGGAGTTTGCTGCTTATCTGGGGTAATTACGCCGAGGGGGTGCTTGTGCTTTAAGCTCATCCGCGAACTTATCATTAAAACAGGGATGCAACATTTCGTCGATGGGACAGAGGTTGGAGTTTGGTAGACAGTGAGGAACATATCAGGCTGACGACTCTTTTGAACCTTATCTGGGAGTGGGAGACTAGTGGCAAATGCACCCGCCCAGATGGGACAACAATACGCCATGTATGGTTAATAGTGGCTTTGTAAAGATACAGGATACTCTCGGGTATGAATAGCCTTCTAGCATGGTAGAGAGAGCCCGCCTTCCTCACAGCAGCCTTGGCAATGATCTCAATGTATTTGTTCCAATTCATGTTTGTGAATGTTAAGCTTAGGAGCATGGTTGTGGAGTCGGAGAGTAAAAGTCCGACGCCGACTCCAACTCCTTTGATATCTTCGACTCTGGACTCTTTGACTCCAATGTGGAAATCTATTCTGCAGATCCATATTCCAGCATCCCACATCTATTCAGCAAACATTTTATAAATACTTTTCATATATATTATTTTTTTACATTAAACATTCCACTTGTATGAAAAATATACTCACATATAAACTCAACCAGCTTCATGGAATAAGTTAAGATAACAAATGGATATAAAAAAAAATTCACAATTAAATTTTATTATGCTATCAGTTCAAAAGGGAATACAATATTTAGGGATAGGGAAACCTCTTTAGGTCATGGCATTTCGAAACCAAATGCTTCTCATCAGAAGAGGGGGAGTAAAGACACATATTTTTTTTATTTTTACATAGGCGTCACCACTTATCAAGGCCGAGAGGCCACTCAAGGATAAGGGTTAAAGAGCGTACAGTAGTCAAAAGGACAATATAGTAATCGATAATAATGGAAGTTCAGTAAATTTGTTAACTTAAGTGGAACGGCTCATCAAGAACTTGTTTACGTTGGACTTGAAGACAACCATATTGGAGTCAGCTGGAAAGAGGGAAAACGGAAGACAATTCCACAGGCGTGCAGTTCTAAGAAAGTAGCTTTGATCATGGAATCTACGTTTAGGTTTAGGCACAGATGAAGGGTGGGGGAAATTATTGATAATGTTTTCAGCTAGACGAGTGTTTCTTGTGAAAGTTTGGCAAGGAGTGGGACCATAAATTGAAGCTCAGTCGAACACTTTCCATGAAAATAACGATACAGCAGAGACAAACTCGCAACATCTCGTCTGTGAGAAAGAGGTTGCAGCGAAGAGAAAAGGACATCTCCTACGAGGCCACGAAGTCTATTTTGAATCCTATCAAGGCAGGACAAGTCTTTTCTAGCAGCTCCTGCCCATATGTGGCAACAGTACTCCATCCTTGGACGAACCTGGCTCTTATATAGATAGAGAATTGCATCAGCAGTGAGATATCTACTGGATCGATAGAAGGATCTGACCATTTTTCCAGCGGCCTTGGCAACAGATTTGATGTACGTATTCAATTTAAGATCAGGAGTAAAGGTCAAGCCCAGAAGCTTGTCAAAACTTGAGGCCTCCCCAAAACGAGAGCCATTCATTTTAATTGATGCCAGATGGGGATCAGAACGTTGATATTATACAGCATAGACATTTTTAAAAAGTTAATATTGCCTTTATGGAAAGAGAATCAAAGGAGAAACAGGAAAAAACTATAAAAAGCTATAATATCATGGGTTGCTTCTTATTGATTTAGGCCCTTTTTTTTTTCTTTTTTTTTCAGATAAGATTGTCATTCTTCGGATCGATCCCGGATTAATTCAATTGCTAAATTCCATTTGATTCAGGAACTGGATAACTTTCGGATTATAATCCAATTGTTATCCGATGTAATCCACAGTGATCTCACTCAAAGACAGAATTTTCAGTGATCCTTTGTGATGTCACAACCAAAATGAAAACAGCTGTCCAGACAGGATTTGCAGTGATCCGATGGACCGAAATATTTTGATGAAGTAGAAGCATTGCAGTAATTGCATTGTAATACCGTATCGATCCCGGACTAATCCAATTGCCAAATTCTATTTGATTCAGGAACTGGATTACTTTTGGATTACAATCCGAATATTACCCGATATATTTATCAGGCTGGTATATGGATCTGCAGAATAGATTTCCACATTGGGGTCAAGGAGTCGGGAGTCGAGTCAGAGTCGGCATCCTAGGTATTCAAGGAGTTGGAATCTGACTCCGCAACCCTGGTGACAACCTAGCTGTCCCAAGTTCGAATCCAGTTCGTTTCACAAAAATCACTTTCATTTAGGATGTTGGCAACCTTCACACGTTGTCCATCCCGTAAGTATTCAATGTTCTTTGTTCAGAAGAGATGTTCCGAGCCTGTCTCTGCTCTATCGTTATTTCCATGGCAAGTGCTCGTCTGGGCTCCAATCTGTGGTTCCTCCTTGCCGGAATTTCACAAAAAGCACTCGACTAGCTACAAACACTTTCAATATTTATATGTGCCAAAATCTAAATGCAAACTCGATGAACAAAGCTTCCTTCTTAGAACTGCGCACCCGTGGAACACTATCCCACTGGCCTGCTTCCTGGCTGTTGGTATAGTAGCATTCAAGTCTAATGTAAACAAGTTTTTTGTTGAATTGTCCTCTTAAATAATCAAATCAACTTACACTAATAACGATTACTACATTACCACGGTACATTCATATTCCCGAGACTTGAAAACGACCACGTTATAGTAAACTTGGAAGCAGCCCCAATGTGTTGAGTTCCACAAGTACACAGTCCTAAGAAAGAAACTTTTGGAATTTTCGTTTAGTTTTGTACACAGATGGAGAGTGAAGGA